>NC_133325.1:717481478-717792228 GCF_042186555.1 Aquarana catesbeiana
ACTCTTTTCGTGAATCACGCTCGCTCAGGAGTAGGAATGCAAAAATTCATTCACTGTAAAAATATACACCCTTCATAAAAATGAGCGAGGGAAAACTTTCTGAATGATACAAAAGTTCCCTTAGGGAGTACCGTATTTAGATATACTAATACTTACAGATCAGCCCAAGAACTAAACTGGCTCATGTGAGGATGAAGGGAGTGGGAGAAGGGGCTCCCATCACATGCCCGGCCCAGAGCTGAGGGTTTGGCCTGGAAATCACTCTTCAATCCTTCACCATGAGAGAGACACCACATCACTGGTTTCACATTGTTCTTTACACGTGCAAGATAGGCAGGAGTCTTTTGTGACTCCACTCACTTTTTTTTCTCATTTCCTGTTTGGTTTTTTTTACATATATTATTTTTTTTTCTTTCACTTACTTAACGTACATCCTTATAATAACCTTTTTTTAAATTCATACAATCACTTACACTTTTTTTCATATTCTTTTCACCTTTTTTCCACTTTTTCATCATTTATCAATTGCACACACCACTCACCATACAATAATTATCTTCCAGATTGGTGTGGATTGTTATTAGATCATCTATCCTCTCTGATATTGCATTGTGTTGACCTGACCTGCCTACAAGCTGATCCCCTGACTTGGTTTGGGTTTCCTGCCTCAGCTCCGGTCCAGGCATGTGATGGGGGCCCCCTCTCCCACTCCCTTCATCCTCACATGAGCCAGTTTAGTTCTTGGGCTGATCTGTAAGTATTAGTATATCTAAATACGGTACTCCCTAAGGGAACTTTTGTATCATTCAGAAAGTTTTCCCTCGCTCATTTTTATGAAGGGTTTATTTTTATATATATATATATATATATATATATATATATATATATATATATATATATATATATATATATATATGTGTGTGATTTTTCTGTACTTACAGTGAATGAATTTTTGCATTCATACTCTGAACTTTTTTGTGTCGTTCAGAAAGTTTTCCCTCCCTCATTTTTATGAAGGGTTCATTATATTTATATATCTGATTTTTCTGTACTTACAGTGAATATATTTTTGCATCCATACTCCCGATGAGTGAACGTGATTCACGAAATGGGTAGAGTTTTTCTATTCATGTGATGCCCAGACAGTTCAGCTTTTATTACAGCATGTACTCAGTTATGTATATGTATAATTATGTATCATCATTTTATACAGTGTATGTGTTCATGGTATATTTTTACCAATATGTCAGCCTTTGTAATTGGTTATGTTTATGTCTTTAAAACATTATCATGCATTTCCAGACCACGGAATTGCTTTTGATATAATAAAGGTTTTATTATATATTTACTCCATGAACTCATTTTTGCAGCAAGAAGCCTCATTTTAAAGTCCCATTCTTTTCCTTTGTATTTCATATAGCCGGGATGGAGGCCTTTTACTGTGGACAGGTCAGGTCACACTTTTCTTCCTTCTTTCTTTCTTTCTTTCTTTCTTTCTTTCTTTCTTTCTTTCTTTCTTTCTTTCTTTCTTTCTTTCTTTCTTTCTTTCTTTCTTTCTTTCTATAACTCTTTCCTGGCATAGGATCTAACACTTTCGAATTCTATTCAAAACTAAAAAAATATGTTTTACCTTTTATATATAGACTTCAAGACAAAGGATACATGAGGGAGCTTTTTTCTTGTCTGCTTCTTAGACTAGTGCCACCTGTTAAATAATTCTCTAATTAACTCTTTAAACAAATTGCTTAGATTTGTAGGGTGTTCAGATCAAAACCATAAAATGCAATATTATGCACCATACTTTTACATTTTAGATTATATGCAGCAAAATACAGGTTATTGATACTCTACCCACTTCATCAGGCAGTCACATCAATTCTCTAAATATAAAGTGCTTTTCATTTATTCTAATTGGATAGATACCATGTATGAGTTCTACATTTCCTTCGTTTCATGGACTGCTAAACCTTAGAAATGTACATTTAATCAGTCCATTCTGCATGTCACTTTAGCAGCTAGCTGAAATGTGAGTAACCATCACAGAAGCTTAAGTTTAAATGAACAACTAATAAGTTGCTTGCATTCTGTGACCCTGAACCAATTTCACATCCATGCTCAAGAATGGAAAGGAATAGTTAACCACAGTGCCATGTGAGCTCTGATGTGTGCTGTATATGTCTACAAGATATATTATTTTATAATTTTCTCCCCATCTCAGGTTATGTTCTGTATTTTACAGTCAATACTATCTGGCTGGTGGGTAGATTGCATTAAGAGATTGTGAAGAAAAATCAGCAATGGGCTAATGCAGGTGACTCATTTTCTGGATGACATTAGTCAGCAGTGGTCACGTCATTGATAACATGCATCTTGACCAGTGTAGTCCAAATGTCCCCTACATACTGTCACTGTTATCCACTTTATACTAGACATGTGCATTCGTTTTCGTCCGAATGCATTTTCGTCTGAATTTCAGGTATTTTTGTTATCGTTTTAACAAATGATAACGAAAGTGCAGAATCCGCAAAACGAAAGATCCGACTTAAACAAATGCTTTATTTTCATTTTCGTTGCTACAACAGTTCGATATAGATAGGAGGTTCAACATGATGCTGACAATAACAATCTGTGTCCATCAAACCTGTGGTCGAATGTGCCTAACCTTAACTCTATTAGTCCAAGATTATTCTACATAGAGAGAAAAGAATCGACATAGAGAGAAAAGATTCGACATAGAGAGAAAAGATTCGACGTAGGGGAGAAAAGATTCGACGTAGGGGAGAAAATGTACGACGTAGAAGTAAAATAAAAATAATGATGATGATGAATGTTATTGGCTGATTGTAACCAAAGAGGAGGAGCAGTAAAATAACTAGAACTTTGGCTTATGGTGTCTGTTGAAAGTTCTAAGACGATTCGACGGAGCAGGTAAACTATACGGCGTCGTACAGTTTAGCTGCTCCGTCGAATCTTCTTTGAACATTCGACAGACACCATAAGCCTTCAATGGCAGATTCGACCTTAATTCATTTGTATTTTCAGATGAATGCAATTTTTAACGAAAAACGAAATGAATAAAAACGAATTTCGGGAGTAACTAAATAAATTTATTTTTCGGACGAAAACTAAATTCCGAAACAAAATATTTCAGTGTGCACATGTCTACTTTATACTCCAACCCATCCCTTAACCACCTAAAATGATGAGACCACACCTTTATTTTATGGCGTAAAATGGCCATAACAGCCTTTTTATTAAAACAATTCCAAATAAATCACTCCAATAATTAACAAATATACATAAACAATAACATAATAACATAACCTGTTAACCCCAGTCTGATGGTCTCTGACGGCGAGCCACATTTTACCACATATAACCACATATAACACCAAAGCACTGTGGGACCTTTTCCAAACTGATAGGCCTGCCATCATTCCAATATTCCATCCACTGTTCTGGAATACACCGGAGGGGCACATACTAACGATGAGCCACCCACCCCTTTTCTGTTTACTGCCACCGTCAAAGACCACCAAAAGAACACAGCCACAGCCCGAAAGGGTGACGACCTTACACTTGCAAAACCCATGGACTAGGGATGAGCCGAACACCCCCCCTGTTCGGTTCGCACCAGAACATGCGAACAGGAAAAAAGTTCGTTCGAACGCGCGAACATCGTTAAAGTCTATGGGACACGAACATGAATAATCAAAAGTGCTAATTTTAAAGGCTTATATGCAAGTTATTGTCATAAAAAGTGTTTGGGGACCTGGGTCCTGCCCCAGGTGACATGGATCAATGCAAAAAAAAGTTTTAAAAATGACCGTTTTTTCAGGAGCAGTGATTTTAATCATTCTTAAAGTCAAACAATAAAAGTGTAATATCCCTTTAAATTTCATAGCTGGGGGGTGTCTATAGTATGCCTGTAAAGGGGCGCATGTTTCCCGTGTTTAGAACAGTCTGACAGCAAAATGACATTTCGAAGGAAAAAACCCATTTAAAACTACTCGCGGCTATTGCATTGCCGACAATACACATAGAAGTTCATTGATAAAAACGGCATGGGAATTCCCCACAGGGGAACCCCGAACCAAAATAAAAAAAAAAAAAATGACGTGGGAGTCCCCCTAAATTCCATACCAGGCCCTTCAGGTCTGGTATGGATATTAAGGGGAACCCAGGCCAAAATTTAAAAAAAAAATGACGTGGGGTTCCCCCTAAATTCCATACCAGACCCTTCAGGTCTGGTATGGATTTTAAGGGGAACCCCGCGCCAAAAAAAAAAAAAAAACGGCGTGGGGTCCCCCCAAAAATCAATACCAGACCCTTATCCGAGCACGCAACCTGGCAGGCCGCAGGAAAAGAGGGGGGATGAGAGTGCGGCCCCCCCCTCCTGAACCGTACCAGGCCACATGCCCTCAACATTGGGAGGGTGCTTTGGGGTAGCCCCCCAAAACACCTTGTCCCCATGTTGATGAGGACAGGGGCCTCATCCCCACAACCCTGGCCGGTGGTTGTGGGGGTCTGCGGGCGGGGGGCTTATCGGAATCTGGAAGCCCCCTTTAACAAGGGGACCCCCAGATCCCCCCCTGTGTGAAATGGTAAGGGGGTACTTACCCCTACCATTTCACAAAAAAACTGTCAAAAATGTTAAAAATGACAAGAGACAGTTTTTGACAATTCCTTTATTTAAATGCTTCTTCTTTCTTCTATCTTCCTTCCTCTTCTTCTTCTGGTTCTTCTGGCTCTTCTGATTCTTCCTCCGGCGTTCTCATCCAGCATCTCCTCCGCGGCATCTTCTATCTTCTTCTCCTTGGGCCGCTCCGCACCCATGGCATGGGGGGAGGCTCCCGCTCCTTGTCTCCTCGTCTGACGGTTCTTATGGGGAATGCCACAGGGAAGTCCCGTAATGTCCCGGTGGCCCCGCCCCCCCCGTTATTTAAGAACCATCAGATGAGGAGACACGTCACACAGCGGGAGCCTCCCTCCATGCCAGCATGGTTGCGGAGCGGCCCGGAGAAGAAAATGAAGAGGAGAAGAAGAGAGGAAGGAAGAAGAGAAGAAAACGAAGAGAAGAGCGGGAGCCTCCCCCCATGCCATGGGTGCGGAGCGGCCCGAGGAGAAGAAGATAGAAGACGCCGCGGAGGAGATGCTGGACGAGAACGCCGGAGGAAGAACCAGAAGAACCAGAAGAAGAAGATGAAGGAAGATAGAAGAAAGAAGAAGCATTTAAATAAAGGAATTGTCAAAAACTGTCTCTTGTCATTTTTAACATTTTTGACAGTTTTTTTGTGAAATGGTAGGGGTAAGTACCCCCTTACCATTTCACACAGGGGGGGGCCAGGATCTGGGGGTCCCCTTGTTAAAGGGGGCTTCCAGATTCCGATAAGCCCCCTGCCCGACCTGAAGGGTCTGGTATGGAATTTAGGGGGAACCCCACGTCATTTTTTTTTTTAATTTTGGCCGGGGTTCCCCTTAATATCCATACCAGACCTGAAGGGCCTGGTATGGAATTTAGGGGGACTCCCACATCATTTTTTTTTTTTTTTATTTTGGTTCGGGGTTCCCCTGTTGGGAATTCCCATGCCGTTTTTATCAATGAACTTCTATGTGTATTGTCGGCAATGCAATAGCCGTGAGTAGTTTTAAATGGGTTTTTTCCTTCGAAATGTCATTGCTGTCAGACTGTTCTAAACACGGGAAACATGCGCCCCTTTACAGGCATACTATAGACACCCCCCAGCTATGAAATTTAAAGGAATATTACACTTTTATTGTTTGACTTTAAGCATTATTAAAATCACTGCTCCTGAAAAAATGGCCGTTTTTAAAACTTTTTTTTGCATTGATCCATGTCCCCTGGGGCAGGACCCGGGTCCCCAAACACTTTTTATGACAATAACTTGCATATAAGCCTTTAAAATTAGCACTTTTGATTTCTCCCATAGACTTTTAAAGGGTGTTCCGCGGCATTCAAATTTGCTGCGAACACCCCAAATTGTTCGCTGTTCAGCGAACTTGCAAACAGCCAATGTTCGAGTCGAACATGAGTTCGACTCGAACTCGAAGCTCATCCCTACCATGGACCATAAGTCAATCCCCTCATCAGAGAGATGAACTCCATCTTTCCGCAAGTAGAGCCCCACATTCGTCTCCAGCTCTCTGTGCCTAATAACAATACCTCCATTCTGTACGACAAACCTCCCCACTACTTTATTAAGCTGTATACGGGTCTTATTGATGCTCACTACGGACCTAGCCCAACACCATGTTGTCTGAGCCACTATGTCAGACCACAGCAGAAGGGTTCCCGGGAATTTTGTGCGCAACTGCATAAAATCAGATTTGATGTCCGCAATCAGTTCCCTGACAGTCCTGATCCCCAAATTATTCCCACTCGCATGTATCACTATCAGGTAGTCTGTACCGCTCCACCTCCACCATCACTCTACTCCACAACATCCCTGGTCTACCTAACCAGCGTACGTAAGCCTCCCTCCTGGAAATACCCAATTGCCTGCCATCTGGACGTACGTCACCTCTCCTGGCCCCCCAACAAACATAGGAGTGACCTATGATCCAGACGAGGCGTACTGAACCTCCATCTGAAACGAAAAAACAAGAACACAAAGATAGCAGCACACAAACTGCGAATCCCGCACTCACCCCCCTTTCATTAATTTGGTCCTTCAGCTCTTTTCTTTTTTTTTGGAAATTTTATTCAACTGCCAAGTTAGGCCTGATATAAGACTGGAATCTCCTAGATTCCCATCTCCCAATTCTGCGCACAGCCGCCTCATCCAACCCGCATCTGGCAGCTTCTGTAGCCGCCCCTATGCGGAAGGAGTGTGAAGTGTACTCCGCCCAAACCAGCTGCTTGAAGACATTTCCTAAAAATCGATACGAATTGAAACTTCGACAAGTAGGACCCTCCTGCCTCAGGAATGGCCCTTCCCCATCCATTTTGACCTTCCGAAATTCAAGCACTTCCTCCACCGGGCACACCCTAGACCCCGGTAGTGCAAACAGTGACACGTCCACCCCCTTACTATGCTGATCAGTTTTTGACCTCTGCAGCCGCAAACACACCCTATCCGCCTCCACCCGCACATCTCGCTCCAACAACCCCCCGCCAAACACTTCGATGGGCTAACCAACTCCCCTATCCGAAAAGCCCCATAATAGGCCAGCGAAAATGCCGCTGTAAACAACAAAGTTTCATAATACGATGTACATATGGAACCCAACATCGCACATATGGACATTAGGTTCGCGAAATTGACAGGCCGTCTAGCATCCCTTTTCTTATGCCGTTTTCGATAGCCTTTTATGGCCTGCCTCACCCAAAAGTCCTTAGTCCAATCTCCCCCACCCCTATTAATTTAAAAAGAAATGACAGGCCCGCCAACTTCCGATCAATAGAAGAAACCGAAAATCCACTTTCCATGTTCCTAGCTACAAAGTACAACACCAGTAACCCTACTTCCGACCCCATTTTTTCAGCCGCAGCCTCCTGCACCAGAACCGACCATTCTTTCCATACCTTCACGTAGGCTGTCCAAGTGGAATTACTTACTGACTGCCGAATTCATCCAGCGGTGACTCCAAGTGCAGCTCCCAAATCCAATCCAGGCAAGGAACTCCTTCCTTGTCTGCGCCCGGTGCCAGCTCCTTGAACTTGTCCCACTGAAACCGAGACAAGGAGTCAGCCAGCGAATTGTCAACACCTGGGATGTGAACCGCATAAATAAAAATCAACACCAGCTGTCTCAGCAGCCGTATAACCAGTTGTGATGACACTGACATGCGATTGACCACCTGCACTACTTCCATGTTGTCACAATTTATTCTCAGTTTTAGATTCCGGCATGCCTCCCCCCACAGTTCCAATGCCAGCACCACCGGAAAAAGTTCCAGTAGCACCAAATTTCTGAGGAACCCCGCCCTCTCCCAAAACATAGAAGAAAACACTGGAGAGGAGGAAAGGGATTGCTGCTCACCCCTTAGAGACTGAAAACAAAAGAAAAAGGTTCCCCCAGGGTGGCGTTTTTAGGCAGCACAATAACAAAAAAGGAGTCAAATTGGATATAAAAAAATATGACAAATTTATTAAATAGTATACCATGAAAGCTAAAACAATGAGCTCCAGTGGGGGGTACTTGAAATAAAATTATATATTAGATAAGCTGAACATACATTGGCAGACACATATTCACAACAACACTTGGTAGCATGAATATTTAAACCTGACGCGTTTCAACCCCTGTGCTTGGGGTCTTCTTCAGAGGATCAGTCTGCTGGAAGATATACATAAGTAGAATTGATACACATAAATAGGTTGCATTGATATGACAATAATTACATTCACCATATGGTGCATAAATGCAATATAGTTACCCAATAATGTGTGTCCAGCAGGGAAAGGAACAAGACCTCCCACATGGAAATCCCTTAAAAAGACTGTCCTCCCGTCTTCCCCAAAGGGAGAACACCAGGCGCCTCTATCGTCAACACGGCTCGGACCAGGGCAGTGAAAACAGCGACGTGACTTGCGAGAGATCACACTCTTGAGCACCGCCCGCCGGACTAACGACCGACCAGGGAGCACAGAAATTACACCTGTGGTAGGAACCAAAAGAGTGTCCATAGTAAATTTGATCACTTAAGCCACATTAATTATGTGTCCAAGAAGAGACGCTGGGGAACAGATGCCTCCAACATACACCAAGGGTACAGACATAAAGTGTATGAGTATGTATGATATTCTTAATAGGCAATATAGGGTATAGGCAATCCCTCAGTTAGTGCTCTATGTGAAAGTGGTCCAGTGAACGGATAGGAATATGGTAAAGTGATGAAAAAAGTGGGTGGTAAAAAACAACCACTGAGTGTGAGAATGTGATGAAACAAAAGTGAATAGACCAAAATATACCAAGGAGAGGAAAGGTGGGGGAGAAGGGAGGGGGGGGGGGGGGAGGGAGGGACGGAGGGGAAAGGGGAGGGGGGGACGGGACGAAGGGGAAAGGGGAGGGAACACGAGGGGAAATACAAAGGGAGAAAAGGGTAACAGAAGGGGGGGGAGTTTTGGCAAATGTGAACGTTAGATTGATTCCCTCAAAAAGGTGCTAGATAGCATGTGTATTAGCACTGAGTTGCCCCATACAAGTTAGACTGTTGCTTGTCAGCCAACCCGGGATTGGTCACAAACTGTATCGGGCTCAGTGGATTAGTATCCAACCCTGAGTCCACCAGTCTAGGGATAAACAGAACAATATCAAATGTAAAAAGAGAGTAATAACCAGACCGTTATAAAACAGGACCGTTATAAATGGATGGGGGTCAATGCGAGGTCAAATGGTTTTCGCATGAGCCCCCATTATATAGGGCAAAAAATAGTGCCAAGCAGAAAAAAACACATAGCAGAGAGAGTACTTACTAGGTGAGAGATGGAAAGTGCCTGCTGTCCACCAAAGAGAAAGAGAGACTGAGGGTGTATTGCAGATACCACCTTTATATTGCCTATTGGGGGTGTGTACTTTCTTGTGATTTGTCCAGGTGTGTGTGTTACCTTGGTTGTTCCACGGCGGGCGGCATGGCCGCCATTGAGGCAGCCGAGCGTGACCTCCCCGGCGTTCAGGAAGAGCCAAAGCTCCGATTGATCGTCACTCTCGCCGAAATCTCGCGATGTTAGTGACGTCACGCCGCACACGCAGGGCCCCGCGCATGCGCCGTGGCGAAAAACATCCGAGAGTGTTCTGGAACGCCGCCGGCAAGGAGGGAAGGATCCCCAATATCGCGCCCGGTGGCCAACCGAGCATCCAATGGGGAAACATGGGGGGGAGGAGCCACCTGGGATTGGCCGGCTCGTCCCCCCCCCTTGCCGGGAAGCCAAATCGCGAGTCACCCCCGATTCCGAGGTGAGGGCGGAGACAGCACCAGAGTTTCCTCAGTCAGAGGAGAGGGCAGTCCTATAGGGGAGAAAATGCAAAATGAAATTTAAAAACATGACATATATATGCTGGTTCATGATAATAATAATGCCATTCTTGCTAAACATTACATATCTAGCATATATTTATATATAAAGAGCATCAATACAGAAAGGAAATTTCAATCACATGTGTTGTTATTTATACAGCATCCGGATAAAAAAGTAATAAATGACAATGAATAAAAAAATATATACTGGTAATAATACATACTGGAAAATAGGGATACAAGTGCATTAAAACAAGGAACAGAGAACATGGGGGGAGGGGGAGGGGGAAAGGAGAAGGAGGGAAGGAACATGATTGGGGGTTTTTGATTATATATTATTTTATTTGAAACTAGCTATTGCGTTTTTCCAGAAGCAAAACCCTTTAAGAAAGGAGCAAATGAAATGGCCTCATTCAGTCCTGGCAACGAGGTGGAATTTAGTTTAAAAATCCACCTCTGCTCGTATTGCAACAAAATTTTGTTCCAATCGCCACCTCGCACTGGAATGTGGATTCGATCAAGTGCGGCGAAGGATACTTTAGGCATTACAGAGTTGTGGATTTCCATTACATGTCGCCCGAGTGGTAAATATGGATTACTGATTTGCATGTGATAAATGTGTTTTGATATCCGCTGGTGGAATTCTTGTTTGGTCTTACCAACATAATGTGCTCCACACTCACAGGACATGAGGTACACCACCCCTCTTGTTTGGCAGTTGATAAAATGCCTGGGTTTAAAGATTGACCCGTTTGGAAGATGAAAGGTCTTTTCACGTCTGATATATTGGCAATATGAACAGTGCCCACAGGGAAGGGATCCCAGGACAGAACAGTGTTTCTGTCTTTTTTGTGCGCTTTTGAACTCACTCTGAACCAATCTGTCCCTCAATGATGTGGCTCGTCTATAAGTAATGGAGGGGGTATCTGAGATGAACCTGCTGACTTTCAGATCATCCAAAAGTACTTGCGAATGATACTTCTAATCTCATTATGCTGTTTCGAGAAGCGCAAAATCACCCTGGTGGGAGCCATAGCCGGGTCACCCCCCACCCTCTCTTTAAACAGCAATGCATGTCTCGGCTGTGTAACCACTCTGTTGTATGCCCTACGGAGGCATGAGCGGCTGTAGCCTCGCGCTAGAAGCCTAGTTTGTAATTCCTGTGCTTCTTGTTTGAAGGAAACCTCATCGGAACAATTCCTGCGCAGACGCAGGTACTGTCCATATGGGATGGAATTTTTCAAACGTGTGGGGTGAAAGCTGTCCGCGTGAAGAATGGTATTTCCTGCGGTGCTTTTTCGAAAAAGGGTACTAGAGATTGTATCCTCAGAAGTACGTCTCAGCTGTACGTCCAAGAATGTTATCTGATCACGATCATAGGACATAGTAAATTTTAAGTTGTATTCGTTTAGGTTGATGTGATCAAAGAACTTTAAGAGCAGCTCTTCCGGGCCATCCCAGACGAGGAGGACATCATCAATGTATCGTCGCCACATACGAATGTGGCTCCTATACACGGCAAGGTCCTCCTCCTCTCCGAGCACCCTCTCCCACTCCCCCAGGTACAGATTGGCGTAGGCCGGGGCACAACAAGTGCCCATGGCCACGCCCTGCACCTGGAGGTAGTGGGAGTTGTCAAAGATAAAGAAATTATGATTTAGAATGTACTCGAGTCCATTAATAATGAACTCGTTTACTGCTCCATCATAATTCTGCTGTCTTGGCAGGAGTGCCCGTATAGTGTCGATCCCCTTGTTATGGGGTATTGAGCTATACAGGGCCTTAACATCAATAGCCACAAAAAATGAATTCGGTGGAAGTGATATTCCCTGAATCAGTTGAAGTAGATGCATTGTGTCCTTTAAAAACGAGGGCATGCAGGTGACAAACGGTTGTAAAAACGAATCAATCACTTTGCTAAGGTTTTCTGATATTCCTCCATTACCAGAGACAATTGGTCGTCCAGGAGGTTTTGTTTGACTCTTATGGATTTTGGGCAAACTGTAAAATGTGGCCATGCGTGGATGTTTAATTCGAATAAATTCGTACTGGTCTATGGTGATGACTCCTTTGTCGAGAGCGGACTGGATTAGATCATAGAATTGGGTATAGGACTTTCGTATGGTTTTAATTGGGATGGTTTTATACCATTCATCATTGTCTAAGACAGTGGTTCTCAACTCCAGTCCTCAAGACCCACCAACAGGCCAGATTTTAAGTATTACCTTAGGGAGTTGCAGACTAGAATACTGCAATCACTGAGCAGCAAGTAATATCACCTGTGATATACTTCAGCTATCTTGCAAACCTGGCCTGTTGGTGGGTCCTGAGGACTGGAGTTGAGAACCACTGGTCTAAGATGTCTAGACACATGCGTACGTAGTCCTGATTGTCCATCAGGACCACGTTGCCTCCCTTATCAGATGGTTTTATTGTGATTTCAACATTATTGCACAGGGAGTCGATGGCTATCGATTCCTCAGCTGTTAAATTTTGAGGTCGTATTTTTTTATTTTTGTGTGAAAGTTTGGCAATATCCCTGAGTGTTTGTTTGACAAAAATCTCTATACTAGGGTTCAAATTGAGTGACGGAAATTTTTCAGAAGGTTTTTTGAAATTTATTAAGGGGTTCTGAGTAGGTTCATTGGCACTTTCAAGGAAGGTTTCCAAGTCGATTTGATCTATGAGGTCTATGGTATTATTTTCTTGGAACAAAAGGGTCAAATCGCGCAGAGCTTTTAATTCCATGTTAGTGTCAGTTTTTGCATGGAGGCTCTTCAAGAGTAGCAGACGTGCAAATAATTGTAGGTCAGTAACAACCTCGAATAAATCGAAGTTTTCTTGTGGACAGAAGGTAAGTCCGCGTGACAGTACATTAATTTCCGCTGGGGACAAAGGATGCGATGATAAATTAATCACGCTAAAGGATTCTGTTGAATCCGCGTGACGTACGCATCCAGGTTCCCCGCTCCCCTGTTCAGTTGGGATGGAGAGGATCCCCGTACTTGTTTAAAGGGGTCTGTGATCCAAGTTTTTGACATCCTAGTGGTGGATTTGTATGCATTTTGTTTACTATTGTGTTAGGTGGAATCACTGTTTCATTTGTGGCTAGATTCGGTATATCAAATTTGGGTCCTACGGGCCTCACCTCATTGGTATGGGCTTCCAAACCAATCTCCGGGGTGGTCTCCATAGTCCGCTTTTTTCTATCTTGTTCTGGGGAACCCTTGTTGTTGCAGCTCCTCTTGAATTTACCCCGTTCCTTGGGTATTTTTAAATTCTGGCTAGAGTCAAAATCTTTTCTAGGCTTCGATGTGCTATTCATATGTTTAGATTGTTGCTGTGATATATATTGCTTGTTTTTCTGGTAATTAGATTGGGAATTGTTACTCCATTTGTATGCTCGTCCTTCAGAGAAGGCGGCATGATCCCTCCAGAACTTTGACTCCTTTTTCTGCAAGACGTTCCTATTATAGGTCGACAAGTCATTCCAAAGTTTGGCCTGTAGTTCCAAATATAGGGCGTGTTGCATAAAGGGTTTCAAAGAGGTTTCTATATTGCCAATTTCTGTAAATTGGCCTCCCATTCGCTTTTGCATTCAGTACTGATCTGATCTAAGTTAGGAAATATTTGAATCCGTAGGCCTAGAGGGTTAATTTTATCTTCTTTGTATCTGTTTAAGGTTTTGATATGCCAAAATAATGCAGATTTTTTCTCAAGTGTTCTATTTAGTTTATGGAAAAGAGATGAGATCTGCCCTCTCTCAAGACTGTGGCCAGGGTTCCACACTCCACCGCCCCTGGAAAAATGCGCCATAGCCCGTGGAGCCTGTCGCATCTGTGACCAATTCCACCGAAATTACTCACCGGGCTAGACATCCACACTGCCCTGCCACTGTACATGGCTAAAAACTCATACCATACTTTCAAATCATCTCTGTGATCCCTTGTCAGGCGAATAAAGTGAGTCGGAACCTTCACCCCCACTGTGGCTGCCGACAGCCATCGGCAAAAAACCCGCCCCATGGGGATAATCCTGTAGGCGAAATTCAACTTACCCAGCAACGACTGCAGAGCTCGCAACTGAACCTTCCGCAGTCCGTGGATTTCCCGAATTTCCTTCTGCAAGTCCTCCAACTTACCTCTGAGCAAGCGGCACTCCATTGCCATTGAGTCTATAACTATCCTCAAAAAATGAATTTCCGACGTTGGGCCTTCCGTTTTTTCAGCAGCCAATGGCACACCAAACCTGCCTGCGATGTGCTGCAACGTAGAAAGCAGAATCGCACACACAACGGAAGCAGGGGGGCCTATATACAGAAAGTCATCCAAGTAATGTATGACTCAGTCTAGGCCCGAAACCTCCCTAACCACCCATTCTAAAAATGAACTAAATGCCTCAAACATGGCACAGGAAACGGAACAACCCATGGGCAAACATTTGTCAACATAAAACTGCTCTTGCCAGTGGCATCCCAGCAGCCGGAAGCTATCCGGATGCACTGGCAACAAGCGGAATGCGCCCCAATGCCACTTCTTTGTCCAATTTGTCCGCCACCACGCCCGGATGCTGTAGTGCAGATTTCAGATTGCTTGCCATTGGCGGAACCGTCGCCAACAAACATGGGATCCTAAAACGTCTGTAAACCCCGACGCCATCAACCTCGCTGCTGCCCGGTCCGGATACTTACTTAGAAAAGGCAGCATCTTTTCCACCTTCACCGGCGTCGTCCCTTTTTTGAGCAAAGTCACGGCACGCTTCCTTCTCTTGAAACACCTGGACAATGTATGGGCTCCCCCACACCCTGAGCACTCATGCTTGAACTTGCATGCCCCCCCAAATTTACAGGAGCCCTCATTATACTGCCAGCACACTCCCCACTTTTTTCCGGCAGACATTCCTGAGGAATGTGTACCCCCGGCCCCCCCTGAAAAAACTGAGACGAGGCCCTCGCCAAAGACATAAGCCTCATCCAGAGGCTAATATCTTTATGATCCCAACGTAGCGACGGGCGGACTGCTCTTCGCTGTCTGAATTGCTTGTCATATTGCAGCCAAGCAGAACCACCGTACACCCTATGTGCTTTTCCAATAGCGTCCATATAACAGAACAAAGCCGAGCAATGCTTGGGGTTCTTTTCGCCAATAACGCTCGCCATGATGGTGAACGCTTGCAGCCAATTGACAAATGTACGCGGGACCAGCCGGTACCTCCTTTTTTCCTTATCCTCCTTCTTTGAATCATCAGGTTTTACCCTATCCAAGTTAAATTTTTCCAAAGGTAGTAGCGAAAAAATCTCCACATATTCACCCTTGTGAATCTTATCCCAGACTTCCTGTTTTAGATGTGCTCCCAAGGGGCCCTCGAAGCAGACGTACACTTCGCACTTTGCTGCGTCTGCAATTTTGGCCACGTCGGTCCTCTCCACCTTCTCCGAGGCCCCTGTTTCCCCTGCCTTCTCGGGGATCACTCCAGCTCCTGACTGGCCGGGAGTCAGAATCGCCGGGGGCACCTCCACCTCTGTCCATGGGGCCACTTGAGGTGGCTGCCCTTGTCCCCTTTCAAATCTACCAATTAAGGCCCTTCAATAAATCTGTCAGCTGCGTACCGGACCCCGCACTGGCAGGCCTATTCCCCGCCAATTGCTGGTCCGGCAGGTCCCCTCCCGACTGCGCCACAGTAACCGCTGGCACTACCGTACCCGCTGTAACCACCCCTAACAAATCCTGTAAAGCATCAGACAAAGACAAATTAGCATTTGACTTACTCTCCCCACAGCTGCCGCGCTGTTCTTCCTCACTGGTACAGTTGGTTCCTCCTCGTCCGACACTTCCCCTTCCGACCTCTCAACCCCTTCCAGGATGGGCGGTGTTGCAAGCCTCCCGGGGGATGAGGCCCCGGAGGCCGTGGTGTGGAATAGTGGTGGGGCCCGCCTCACCTCCGAAACTCCGCCTCCTTCAGACAGGCGTCGCTGACCTGACCTGACATCCTCCTGGCTGGCATGCTTGTTTCCCCCTCCGCCATTTTGTCCGCCTCCGTCAGACAGGCGTTGCTGACCTGACCTGACGGCCACCTGGCTGGCATGCATGTGTCCCCTCCGCCATTTTGTCCTGCTGCGCACTGTGCCTGTAGGCCCCACCCCCTCCCGATCTTTCCAGCCTTCCTTGTTACTCCTTCATTGACTCTGCCCGGCTCACCATCCCTCCTCGACACCCCCTTCGGATCTCTGCTCTGTGGTGGGGATACTCTGCGTCCTGTCCCGCGATTGTCCAGCGGGGAACCACCGACATTTCGGCCCGTGGCCCCGCCCGCCGAGTTAGGCCGGCGGCGTGTAGACCTTCCGGGGGCTGCTGCGAGTTGCTGCTGTCTTTTAGCTGGGGGGACCGATCGATCCTCCCTTGGGCTTCTGGGGAGCTGAACGGACCGAGATGCAGGCCCTGGTGAAAAGCGCGCGATGGGTCACCTCACCTGAAGTGGATCTGCCCGCTTCCTCTTCTATGAGCTCCCTGACTTGACTCTGCAGCTATTCCGGTCCCTTCAAAGCAGCTGCCCTTCTCAGTCTCGCCAGGATAACATCTATATCGCCCATTGTGGAGGAGCAGTGGTAAAAACTGCCTCCTCAGTCAAATTCTTCCTCACACTGACCCCTTGCTCCTCCCCCCCTATAAATATATAACCACTCCCCCCTTTCCAAAAACTACTTTCTTACCTTCCCCTTTTTCTACCACTCCCCCTACTTCCCACATTAACCCCATCTGTGTCTCCCTTAGACACACTGTCATTCCCGGCCCTACACTATCCCTCCTTTCAGTCATTTTCAGCCAAGGCCTCCCTTTTCTAGAGGTTTTACAATAGTCCTCTAGAAGCAGGCATAATTATAATGGCTTTAGTGGTTCTGCAACTAAAAAGATTTAAACAAATTTCAGAGAATAATAAGTAGAAAGCAGTTGGGGAAAACAGTACATCTTGAAAATAGTGGACTATGCCACAAAATACTTGGCTGTGGCACAATCCTTCCTCAGGGCATACAAGGTTATAATGCTTTCCAGGGAATCTTTTCTTTTTTCACTTTAAAGGTTTTTTATTATTTCACAAATATCAGAAAGAAATACAACATCATAAAATATTGTGTATTATCTTACAATACATATCCATGTTATTAATTTACTTTTCCTCTCCCTCCCTCCCAACCCAACCCCACCCCCCCTCACCCACACCACTTAATCATTACTTGTGTATATGCTTCTATTAATTACCGAGCCTCCTGGGGAGGAGTAAGGACCCTCCAAGGAGCAAAAAACTGTGTGGGGAAAGAGAGCGTCCCAGGTCCCCCAGTGGTAAGAGCAGTGGGCTAAAATTAAAATAAAATAAAAAAAAAATAAAAAAAGGGGCCCCTCTCATCCGCTCATCACCCTCCCCCTATAGGGGACACCCCATCTCATCTAACCAAGGTATCCACATTCTCTCAAACTTCCTATAGTTGCCTTGCCTGATGTATACCACTCTCTTACTCCATACTATTGAGTTGATAGTCTCTATCCAATTCTTCACGGTCGGGGGGATTTGTGCCTGCCATTTCTGTGCGATTAATTTTCTCGCCTGATATAGGCATCTCAGCACTACTTCGATGGTGTCGATTGGGGCACTACCTACCTCCATGTCCCCTAGTAGGCATGTCTTGGCCGCTGGTTCTAGTACAGTGTTGAAGGTTTTGTTTATCCTATCTATTATCTCCACCCAATATCTAAATAGCTTCGGGCACTTCCATACCATGTGATAAAAATCCCCTGTCGCCCTACACCTGGGGCACTCATGATTTTGTCTCCACCCGAGCTTAAACATTTTTTGGGGGGTATAGTAGACTCTATGTATTAAGAACAGATGGGATACTTTCTGTGAAGGAGAGATTGAAACCAGTGCTCCTCGTTTAAAGATCCTGTCCCATTCCACCGTAGTCATTGCCCCCAGGTCTCTCTCCCATCCCACTCTGCTCTGAGAAGGTCCTACTCCACTTACTATTCTATCTTCCAAGCTAGTACAGTCAGGTCCATAAATATTGGAACATCGACACAATTCTAATCTTTTTGGCTCTATACACCACCACAATGAATTTGAAATGAAACGAACAAGATGTGCTTTCACTGCAGGCTTTCAGCTTTAATTTGAGGGTATTTACATCCAAATCAGGTGAACGGTGTAGGAATTACAACTGTTTGTATATGTGCCTCCCACTTTTTAAGGGACCAAAAGTAATGGGACAATTGGCTGCTCAGCTGTTCCATGGCCAGGTGTGTGTTATTCCCTAATTATCCCATTTACAAGGAGCATATAAAAGGTCCAGAGTTCATTTCAAGTGTGATATTTGCATTTGGAATCTGTTGCTGTTAACTCTCAATATGAGATCCAAAGAGCTGTCACTATCAGTGAAGCAAGCCATCATTAGGCTGAAAAAACAAAACAAACCCATCAGAGAGATAGCAAAAACATTAGGTGTGGCCAAATCAACTGTTTGGAACATCCTTAAAAAGAAAGAATGCACCGGTGAGTTCAGCAACCCCAAAAGATCCGGAAGACCACGGAAAACTACTGTGGTGGATGACCGAAGAATTCTTTCCCTGGTGAAGAAAACACCCTTCACAACAGTTGGCCAGATCAAGAACACTCTCCAGGGGATAAGTGTACAGTGGGGCAAAAAAGTATTTAGTCAGCCACCAATTGAGCAAGTTCTCTCAAAAAGATGAGAGAGGCCTGGAATTGTCATCATAGGTATACCTCAACTATGAGAGACAAAATGTGGAAAAAAATCCAGACAATCTCATTGTCTAATTTTTGAAAGAATTTATTTGCAAATTATGGTGTAAAATAAGTATTTGGTCACCTACAAACAAGCAAGATTTCTGTCTCTCACAGACCTGTATCTTCTTTAAGAGGCTCCTCTGTCCTCCACTCATTACCTGTATTAATGGCACCTGTTTGAACTTGTTATCAGTATAAAAGACACCTGTCCACAACCTCAAACAGTCACACTCCAAACTCCACTATGGTGAAGACCAAAGAGCTGTCGAAGGACACCAGAAACAAAATTGTAGACCTGCACCAGGCTGGGAAGACTGAATCTGCAATAGGCAAGCAGCTTGGTGTGAAGAAATCAACTATGGGAGCAATAATTAGAAAATGGAAGACATACAAGACCACTGATAATCTCCCTCGATCTGGGGCTCCACGCAAGATCTCACCCTGTGGGGTCAAAACGATCACAAGAACAGTGAGCAAAAATCTCAGAACCACACGGGGGGACCCAGTGAATGACCTGCAGAGAGCTGGGACCAACGTAACAAAGGCTACCATCAGTAACACACTACGCCGCCAGGGACTCAGATCCTGCAGTGCCAGATGTGTCCCCCTGCTTAAGCCAGTACATGTCCGGGCCCATCTGAGGTTTGCTAGAGAGCATTTGGATGATCCAGAAGAGGATTGGGAGAATGTCATATGGTCAGATGAAACCAAAGTAGAACTGTTTAGTAGAAACACAACTCGTCGTGTTTGGAGGAGAGAGACTGCTGAGTTGCAACCAAAGAACACCATACCTAATGTGAAGCATGGGGTGGCAACATCATGCTTTGGGGCTGTTTCTCTGCAAGGGAACAGGACGACTGATCCGTGTACATGAAAGAATGAATGGGGCCATGTATCGTGAGATTTTGAGTGCAAACCTCCTCCCATCAGCGAGGGCATTGAAGATGAAATGTGGCTGGGTCTTTCAGCACGACAATGATCCCAAACACACCGCCCGGGCAATGAAGGAGTGGCTTCGTAAGAAGCATTTCAAGGTCCTGGAGTGGCCTAGCCAGTCTCCAGATCTCAACCCCATAGAAAACCTTTGGAGGGAGTTGAAAGTCCATGTTGCCTAGCGACAGCCCCAAAACATCACTGCTCTAGAGGAGATCTGCATGGAGGAATGGACCAACATACCAGCAACAGTGTGTGACAACCTTGTGAAGACTTACAGAAAACATTTGACCTCTGTCATTGCCAACAAAGGATATATAACAAAGTATTGAGATGAACTTTTGATATTGACCAATACGTATTTTCCACCATAATTTGCAAATAAATGATTTCAAAAAAATGTGATTGTCTGTCTGGATTTGTTGCCATATTTTGTCTCTCATAGTTGAGGTATACCTATGATGACAATTACAGGCCTCTCTCATTATTTTAAGTGGGAGAACTTGCACAATTGGTGGCTGACTAAATACTTTTTTGCCCCACTGTATGTGTGTCAAAGTCAACAATCAAGAAAAGACTTCACCAGACTGAATACAGAGGGTTCACCACAAGATGTAAACCATTGGTGAGCCTCAAAAACAGGAAGGCCAGATTAGAGTTTGCCAAACAACATCTAAAAAAGCCTTCACAGTTCTGGAACAACATCCTATGGACAGATGAGAACAAGATCAACTTGTAAAAGAGTGATGGGAAAAGAAGAGTATGGAGAAGGAAAGGAACTGTTCATGATCCAAAGCATACCACCTCATCTGTGAAGCATGGTGGCGGTAGTGTCATGGCGTGGGCATGTATGGCTGCCAATGGAACTGGTTCTCTTGTATTTATTGATGATGTGAAAGCAGCAGGATGAATTCTGAAGTGTTTTGGGCAATATTATCTGCTCATATTCAGCAAAATGCTTCAGAACACATTGGACGGGGCTTCACAGTGCAAATGGACAATGGCCCGAAGCATACTGCAAAAGCAACCAAAGAGTTTTTTAAGGGAAAGAAGTGTAATGTTATGCAATGTCCAAGTCAATCACCTTACCTGAATTCGATTGAGCATGCATTTCAGTTGCTGAAGACAAAACTGAAGGGAAAATACCCCAAGAACAAGCAGGAACTGAAGACAGTTGGAGTAGAGGCCTGGCAGAGCATCACCAGGGATGAAACTCAGCGTTTGGTGATGTCTATGCCTTCCAGACTTCAGGCTGTAATTGACTGCAAAGGATTTGCAACCAAGTATTAAAAAGTGAAAGTTTGATGGATGATTGTTAATCTGTCCCATTACTTTTGGTCCCTTAAAAAGTGGGAGGCACATATACAAACTGTTGTAATTCCTACACCGTTCACCTGATTTGGATGTAAATACCCTCAAATTAAAGCTGAAAGTCTGCAATTAAAGCACATCTTGTTCATTTAATTTCAAATCAATTGTGGTGGTGTATAGAGCCAAAAGATTAGAATTGTGTCGATGTCCCAAAATTTATGGACCTGACTGTATATAACTCTGAGATTAGTCCTTTAGATGTATCCGAACTGATTATTTTTAGGAGAGTGGGGATCTGTGTCTATTCTATTTTCTGCAACCTAAACTGCACTTGTATAGCGTGTCTGATTTGGAGGTGTTTATAAAATTATCTGGTATATTAAACTCCCGTTTTAATGCTAGAAATGTTTTCATAAAATGACCCTCATATAGTTGGAATAGTCGGTTGATGCCCTGTCTCTCCCATTCCCTGGGCCTCTCTATACCTCTTACTTATGCCAGGTTTTTGTTGTTCTATAGGGGGGCGTATTCTGTTACCCCCTCATACCCCAACAGTCCCTTCATTAGCTACCATATTTTACTCACTAGTTTTATCGGCGGACATCTACAGATAAAAGAGTCTGCCTCTAATACCTCCACTAGTACACTATGTGAGGCCCCCATTATCATCATTCTGTCACTGGGGTTCCTCCCTCCTGGGATTCCACAGCGTGCTAGGTGTTGCAACCGGGATACCAGAAAGCATGACCTGGGATGCGGGACCGCCATACCCCCCTGTTTAACCGGTAACTGCATGGTTTGCAAACTAATCCTTGACCCTTCTTCCAAATTAATTCCCTAAAAAGGGATTCTATTCTTTTAAACCACTTTTGGCCTATCCAAATCGGGGAATTATGAAACAGGTATAATATCTGTGGTAGCCATATCATCTTTATTAGATTGCAGCGCCCTGCTACGGATAAAGGGAGTCGGCTCCACATATCTCCCTTTTGCTTTAATTTAAGTAGTAGTGGGACTAGGTTATCATTAACATACTGGTTTACGTCGCTCTTAATCCAGATACCCAAATATTTCAGTTTTGCGACTACTTTTAGGTGGGGAGTTCCCGACGGTATCTGGTTACCAAGTGGGTCAACCGGTAGCAAAGCTGATTTCTCCCAGTTGATAACCAGTCCAGAAAAACGCCCAAACTCTTCAATTATTTGTATTACTGTATTTAGCAAATTCTCAACATCTCCCAGGAAGAACAGGACGTCGTCCGCAAACAGTGCTATCCTATCCTCTTCTGTCTGCCTCTGGAACCCCTGTATGTCTGGCATTGATCTAGTCATGATTGCTAATGGTTCTATCGCGAGGGCGAACAACAAGGGGGACAGGGGACAACCCTGTCTCGTCCCTCTCTCCAAGTGGAACAGTTCTGAATATTCATTATTGATTTTTATTTTTGCTCTTGGCTCACTGTAAAGTATTTTCACCCATGTAATAAAGGAGGGGCCAAACCCGAATCTCTCTAGGACCCTCCATAAGTATTCCCATTCCAGGCTATCAAAAGCCTTAGCTGCATCCAAGGCCAATATGGCCCTGGAGCCCATATTGTCTTTTGGAATCTGCATGTCTAAGAAGACTCTTCTAATGTTAATGCTAGTTGACCTGTTAGGGATAAAATCTGACTGGTCAGGATGTATAAGCTTTTGAATACATCTATTTAAACGGGTTGCTAGCACAATAGCCAAGATTTTTACATGCGTGCATAATAATGAGATTGGGCGATAAGAGGTAACATCTAATTGGTCTTTCCCCTCCTTTTGTATTACAATGATAGTAGCTTCTGACATTGAAGTGTGAAGTTTCCCTTTAGTTAATGCCCATTCCAGTGCCTTCAGCAGTTCTGGAAGTAGTACCTCTCCGTATCGTTTGTATATTTCTATTGGGGGCACGTCCGGGTCTGGCGACTTTTGGTTGGACATCCCGGCTACTGCTCGCCGTAATTCAGCTAGGGTAACTGGTGCCTCTATATCTATTTTGTCTTTCTCAGTCAGGGTCGGGATTATTATTCCCTGAAGAAAGCCTTCCATTTTTTCCTTACTAGCTCCCCTATTAGACTTATACAAAGACTTGTAGTATTCGCTAAATGTATGTGTTATCTCTGTCGCATTGATGGAAATCTCCCCACTTGATGTCCTAACCGCCGAAACAGTGGAGGGAGGGTATTAATCAACAGGGAGTGCATACGCGCCACTCTCTCCCCTTCTCCGAACTGGCACTGTCTGTGGAATATTCGCCCTAATCTCTGACTTCTTTATGATGGTCATTTTATAGACTTTTTGCTTGTCTAGCCATTCTTTTTTTGCCTGTCTGGGGTTGGGTCCTCGACATATTGCCTCTCTGCCTGTGTCGCCTCTTTCCTACTGTCCCTTTCCCACTCTCTAGATTTCCCCTTCGTTCTTGCCACTTGTTGGATCAAGAGACCTCTGAGATAGGCCTTCAAGGAGTCTCAAATCACTCTGGCTGACGCCGTACCTGCATTGATTTGCACAAATTCTTTTAGCCCGCTCATCACTTCTCCAGGATTGCCAATCAATTCCAGCCAGAAAGGGTTGATTTTCCATTCTCTTAACTGAGTCTTGCCCCCTACATTTATTGTCAATACAAGCAGGGAGTGGTCCGAGACTCCTCTTGGGCCATACTCTATATTCCTTACCAATGATGTTGCTTCTCTATTGCCTAGGGCCATATCTATTCTGGAGAGAGTGAGGTAGGAGCTTGAAAAGCAAGAGTATTGCCTCTCCTGTGGATAGCGCATTCGCCATATGTCACTCAACCCCATTTCCTCCATAAATCGAGATAGCCGGCCCTTTCCTGTTGTATTGGGTCTGTTTCCCGGTGGAAATCTATCTAGGCTCTTATCTAGGACTTCATTGTGAACTCAACAATTTATGTAGAACCTCCAATAGCCAATAGTCTCAGAAAAGATAGAGAATATAATTCTCAACCAATTTACCCCCTCTCTCCCTCCCCCATCATCTATACATAATCAAAAACCATTCCATGCCCTTTATCTCCCACAGTTCTGCAAGTCTTTCTTGTTTTCCTCCAACCACTATGCCGCATCTGCTGGTAAATTAAAGAAAAAGGTTCCACAAAGTGCTGTCACCTGTAAGCTGGCTGGATATAGCAAAGCATATACTATCTTATATTTCATCAACAAGCGTTTAATTGGTATAAATTTGGCTCTATGCTTCTGGAGATCTTGCGAAAAGTCAGGATACAGTGAAACCTTAATCCCATAATGCCTAATATCCCACATCTCTCTAGCCTTCTGTAACAAGGTCACCTTATTGTAGTTCAGAAGTTTTAGAATTAACGGCCTGGGATGATTATCTGCCTGTCGGGCTTTAAAGGGGACTCGATGGGCTCTCTCAATTAAAAAAAGTGGTGTAAAGGTAGTAGGCCCAAAGATTTCCCTAAACCACCCTTCCAGGAATGTTATGGGGTTGGGGCCCTCGCTCCACTCTGGCAAGCCTATCACTCCTAAATTATTCCTACGGCTTCTATTCTCCATTTTATTGAGTTTAGCCGCCTGCATGTCCATTTGTTCCTTCGACCCTTTGATTTCTCGCTTTAATGGAAATAACTCGTCCTCAACTGTACTTAGTCTCTCCTCCAAAGCAGTAGTTCTTTCCACAGTCTTACGCAGTTCATGACCCATTATGAGTATTTACTCCTTAATGCTTTTTAACTGGCTGTCAAGACTAGTGATTGAATCTTTGCAGGCATTGACAGCATTTAGGACATCTCTCAGTGAGGGTTCCTCCTCCTCCAAAATGGGCCAGTCATAATGGCTGTCCCAGGTACCCCAGCAGGCATTGCAGATACAGTTCCTGATTTTCCTCCCCCTAGCCCTTTAGTACTCACTGTTTTGGTGCTTGATGGGGTAGTTGGATTTGAGGATGCCTGCCCTTGACTCTTTCTGTCCGAAGAGGATCCCGCCTGGACTTTGGCTTGTACTGCTTGTACTGCTGTCTGCTGGTTGCCCCCTTTAGCAGGTGACAGGGATGTTGCATGGGCATAGCGCTGCAGTTTAACAGCTGCAGCTGCTGCCGCCTGGCTCCCCTTCTCCTTAGCAGCACGCGATACTTAATTTCCATCCTGAGAAGGCTGTTCCTCTGCACCTCGTTTCCTGGACATGATAAATGTGCATAGGCTGTTATTAGCAGAGGGGGGATTAGAGAGACTAATTAGGGATTAGAGGAGGGGGTTGAATCCTCTGATCTCCCCTGCTCCTCTAGCTATGTCCACCTCCCTCACCTATCGCTGTGGCAGCTGAACGCTGAACGTCGCAACAGCAGGTCTTGTGACAGTCTTGTGTCGAGATCTCGCGAGATCCCAAGCGCCTCCGTACCCAACAAGGTCTCGGCTCTCCGTTTCGGCTCCCCCCTTCCAGAAGGAACAGCTCCAATCCAAGCCCCAATACTCTACACAATGCAGGGGTCTTCCAAGGGAGTCAGGCGAAAGTCCGCAAAGTCTGAAGAGTCTGGAGGGTCTGGCGGCTCTTCAAGTGGCCCCTGCTTCAGGCTCCAGGGTTTTAAGCATGTCGCATCAATCACCCGCGAGCCAAAGGCGGTGAGACGGTAAGGAGCGAAGGAGAGGCACCTTACACGCTCACACTCTCACACTCGCTCTCTCCTGCATCTGGTCACACCCCCACAACTTGCTTTGCTGAGAATCTTTACAAGAGTGGGGTTCCCTGCAGAACTTCTTAGGGATCAGAGCCGGCACTTTCAGTCTGACCTGATGCCTGCTCTTATTTAGGAAAATACAGGCAATTCATAAAGTGACTAAGGATGAACTAAGTGTACCTGGGTTTGGCTGGAGGTAAGTTCTCAGAATATGAATAAAATTTAGGTGCCAAAGCTGAACCACGTTGAAATGAATGGGAGCTGAATGTTAAAAATCGATAATGGCAATTTTCTAGGCTAAAAGGCAAAGCAGTAGTAAAAAAATGACATGGGGGGTGGGCACCAGTACCAAAGCAAAAAATGAAAGGAAAAAGTTTAAAATTTCCATTTGGCACGGAGCATTGGTCTTTATTAATGTTTTATTGGCAGACATTAAAACTGCAAAATTCCTTTAAATAACATGTTTGAGGGATGCCCTGCCCCTGCCCATGAAGTGGCACATCTGCATGATGTGCAAAATTGATATTTACAAAGAAAAACAAATGCAAGCAAATAACAGCTTTAGCTGCTTTACTTCTGTTTCTAAAAAAACAACTGGATATTCCCTATGTATCTGATATAGATGTCAATGGGGAACCCCTACAGAGAAAGAATAGCGTAGGGTTTCCCCAGTGACATAAACAGTTCCTTGTCATATATGAGGGGATGGAATGGATGTAAATTGGGACCCCAAGCAATAAAAACAAAACAGTGTGGGGTCCCCCTAATTTCCATATTAAACCCTTACCTAAGCATGCAGCTTGGCAGGCCAGGAAAACAGGGGGGATACTTGTCACCCCCCCCCCCCCTTTCTGAATCACACCAGGCCATATGTCCTCAAGATGAAACCACCTTTTCCCCATGTTGATGAGGACAAGGGCCTCTTTCCCACAGCCCTAGCCCAATGATTGTTGGTGTCTGTGGGTGGGGGAGTCTAACCAAGTCTGGAAGGTCCCTTTAATAATAACTGGAAGGAAAGGGCCGACCATCACAGAAAAAGCTCATACCAGGAGAGGAGCCATACAAGTATAGTGGTACTGGTGTCTGTGGTGGTGCATCATTTGAGTGGAACCCCCAATGTTACTAAGCAATGATGTGGAGACTGAACAAAAACACACAAGGTAAAGGTGTCAAGGGATACAATGGGGAGCTGGGATGAAGCAGCTAAAGGATGGTGTGCACTTCCAACTCCTTATTAAGTCCCCTCAGGGAATGGCTGTCCAGTTGCAAAATCCAAAATCATTTTGTGCGCATAATTTGCTAAAGCATTCTCTTTCAGCTAGAGAAGAGGGGACGGATTGGATGGCAAAGGCCTGTAGTATTTGACCATCTTTGTAGTGGTGTGTGCAGAAATGCCACACTATATTTGGTAGAACCTTGTTTAATGCTCCTCCTGAGTTCACCAACCCTGGTCCTAAAAGTTCCTATGGCCCTACCTACATTACATAGGCCGCAGCGAAAGTCAGGCAATAAACCACATAGGTAGAAGAACAGGCTGTTGTAGAGTATTGAAATCATGCACTGGAACTTACTTGTTTGCAGCAATAGCTTTGCTTTTATGGAGGATATTAGATTATGTCTTTATTAGTATGAGAAACATGAAACAGGAACGGAATAAAAACAAGTGCACTGAACATAGATACACAATACATCCTGTTATATCATAGAATATATGAACTATACACTATAATACTACAGCGCCACCTGCTGCATAGACAGGTTAAATGTATACAGTATTGTCAGTTTTTTAGCAACCATGCTGTTGTTCTTTTCCAACACCCCTTCTCTTTCCAACACCCCTTCTCAACAGCATGTGCTTTGTCAAATTACATTCAGATTCTTCTGAATATAATCATGACGTTCCTCTGACGGGCAGCATTGAATGTCAATAACACCTTGCTTTTGATTATCCCTCAGTAGGTGATACTTGACGTCCATGTGTTTGGTTCTAGGATTGACCCTTTCTGATTGCGTAAGCTTTATACATCCTATTTTGTGTTCAAAAATAGGAATTGGTTTTGTCTATTCCAATGTCCACAAAAAGTTGACGAATCCATGTTGCTTCTTGACACGCGTATGCTGCTACATTGTACTCTGCTTCAGTTGAAGATAGAGTGAAAGTTGCTTGCTTTCAGCTGGACCAACTTATGGTTCCTTCCCCATTTTGAAAGATGAATCCACTTGTGAATTTGCGATCTGTGCATTACCCAGCCCAATCAGCATCCACACATCCGACCAGTTTTGATTTGATGTTGCTGGTAATCGTAACTTCATCTGAATTGTTCCTTTGAGGTATCGCATCACTCTTTTTACTGCTTTCCAGTCAAGCTGACAGGGAGCTGAAACTTTTCTGCATAGTATGCCCACTGCTCCATCTCAGTCTGGTCTTGTCACAGTGGCAACATATAGCAGCTTAGTGATTGCTCTGTGATATATATCATTGTTGGGTAGCAAGTTTTCTGCTTCATTGGTCTTTTGATAGCAAGGTTCCATAGGAGTTTTCACTTCCTTTGCATCTTGCATATGGAATTGTTCCAAGACTTCTTAGATTTTCTGAGATTGGTTGAGAAAATAACTTCCATCTTTTTCTCTCTCTATTTGGATTTCCAGATAGTGGCTAATGTTCCCTAGCTCTTTGATTTGAAAGTTTTCTTTTAGCTTGTGAACTATCTGATTGTAATCTTCTTCTTGCTCAAAACAAGTTATAATGTCATCAACATAGATAAGGATGTATATCCATCTGTCTTCTTGATTCCTAGAGTAGAGACAGGGGTCTGCTTTACTTCTTGGGAATCCCTCTCTGGTAAGCACTTCATTCACTTTCTCATTCCACATCCTTGCAGATCGCTTAAGACCGTAGATGGTCTTCTGAAGTTTACACACAAGGTTGTCAGTCTTTGGGCGTAGGATTCTGTAACCCTAATGCCGTGTACACACGGGCAGACTTTTCAGCATCATAGGTCCGACAGTCTTTCCGACTGACTTTCGATGGACTTTTGACGGACTTTCGAATGAACGGATTTGCCTACACACGATCACACCAAAGTCCGACGGATTCGTACGTGATGACGTACGACTGGACTTAAATAAGGAAGTTCATAGCCAGTAGCCAATAGCTACCCTAGCGTCGGTTTTCGGCCGTCGGACTAGCATACAGACGAACTGATTTTTCTACTCCGACTCCGACTTTCCGACTCAAATCCGTTGGAAAGATTTGAAACATGTTTTAAATCTAAAGTCCGTCTGATTTTCGACCGAAAAAGTCCGCTGCAGGTCCGATGAAGCCCACACACAATCGGATTGTCTGACGGATTTGTTCCGTCTGACCAGTCTGGTCGAAAAGTCCGCCCGTGTGTACACGGCATTAGTTTGCTCACTGTAGCCTACTAGAATGCCCTCTATGGCTCTGTTCTACAACTTGGATCGCTTTTCACTTGGAATATAGGCATATGCTTTACATCCAAACACTCTGATGTGCCCTATGCTAGGCTTTGATCCATGCCAAATTTGGAATGGAGTACTGTTAATGGCTCTTGAGGGTAGTCTGTTCTGTAGGTAGGTTGCAGTCATGATTGCTTCTCCCCAGTACTTGTGAGGTAGGTTGGCATCCAACAACATGCACCTGGTCATATCTATATAAATGTGCAATTTTTCCTTTCTGCTACATCATTTAGTTCAGGAGTGTTTGGTGTAGTTATCTGGCGTACTATTCCTTGTCTCTTCAGGTACAGCTACAGCTCATATAGTTTCAGTGTAGTGTAGTGAGACCATGTCAGTAATCTTGACATTAGTGTATAGCTAGAGTAGGGACAGTTCCGATAGCGTCAGTGTAGTGACGGATGAACACCGTCTATTTGATTGTGTTACTGCCAGTTTAATGCCATTTACTTCTGTGTGTGTTACAGCCAGTTTAACATTACCGCCAGTTCGTTTTGTGAGCGTTACTATCAGTTTAACGCCATAAAGTTTTGTGTGCGTTACTATCAGTTTAACGCCATAAAGTTTTGTGTGCGTTACTGCCAGTTTAACGTCATATCATTTTGCATACGTTACTGCCAGTTTAATGTCATATAGTTTTGCGTGTGTTACTGCCAGTTTAATGCCATTCACTTCTGTGTGCGTTACTGCCTGTTTAACGCCATATAGTTTTGCGTGCGTTACTGCCAGTTTAACGCCATATAGTTCTGTGTGCGTTACTGCCAGTTTAATGCCATATCATTTTGTGTGCATTACTGCCAATTTAACGCCATATTGTTTTGTATGCGTTACTGCCAGTTTAACGTCATTTAGTTTTGTGTGCGTTACTGCCAGTTTCACTCCATATAGTTTTGTGTGTGTTACTGCCAATTTAACACCATATCGTTCTGTGTGCGTTATTGCCAGTTTAATGCCATATAGTTTTGTGCATTACTGCCAGTTTAACGCCATTTCCTTCTGTGTGTGTTACTGCCAGTTTAACACCATATAGTTTGCGTGCATTACTGGCAGTTTAACGCCATATAATTCTGTGTGCGTTACTGCCAGTTTAATGCCATATCATTTTGTGTGCGTTACTACTAGTTTAACGCCATAAAGTTTTGTGTGCATTACTGCCAGTTTAACGCCATATAGTTCTGTGCGTCACTGTATGTTTAGCGCATTATATTGTAGTATATTATAGTGTATCCGTGGAGTGTGTCTGTGTAGTGTGAGTACTCAAATTAAAGTGCACCAAACACCTCTTTTCATTGATTAAAGTGCATCTACGTACAGATTTTAACTTCTTTACATTTGCTTATAAGCATCGCCCCCTTCCTCCCAATAAAGTCTGGGAGGACAAAAAGGAGAGGCAGATGTTCCCTTGGCACTGTAAGGGGGCCAGCAACAAATGCGTCCACAGGCAAAGGTGGACATGGTGGTCAGTCATCAGGCAGGGCATAATTTCCTCCATAGTTTCGTGATTTTGCCCGTGCTATCCAGCCACAGCATGCAAAGGAGGTGGTGGACTGGCTTACTAAACCTTCCTCATCCTCCTCATCCTCTGTCACGCAAGCAGAGACAAGTATGCAGTTCCCTGCAGTTGCCAGAGTAGATAAACCTGCCTCCTTGTCCACATCTATTCCTGCCATAACCCCAACATCAGCCATTGAGGAGTCAGCTGAGTTATTTGATCACAGCATCAGCCACTTGCTCCTTGATGATGCCCAGCCATTACTGGATTCAGATGTTGGTTCTGAGGTTGAGGATGACAGGAACATGAGCCTAGAGAGAGAGGGAGGAACACTGGTAGACAAATTGGCATTCATGTTCCCCAAGCCACAGCGTATTGCCAAGTTGTCTCCAGTGGTAATGATGAAGATGGAGGAGATGGAGATGATGATGATGATGATGATGAGTTCACTGATGCGACTTGGGTGCCAGATAGACTGAAAACTGAAGAAAGAGTAGAGAGCAGCCACCCTATTCCATCACATTCTGCAGCTGTTATCTCCCGTCCCACTCCCCAAAGCTCAGCTGTCTGGGCCTATTTCAGCACATCTGCAGCAGATCGCACTGTTGCTATCTGCAAACTGTGTCTCAGGCACATCATACATGGCAAAAGCACCAACCATTTGGGTACCACATGCTTAACAAGGCATTTCATGTCCAACCACTCAACCCGTTGGCAAGAGCACATAAAAGCCACTCAAAAGGGGTACAAATCTGTCCGTCCTCCTCCTTACCCACTTACCCAGTCAGTCTGTGATACTGAGTCATTGCCTTTCAGCAGCCTCCACTGACATTGATGATGGTATAGCACATGGTGTTCCAGGTCCTAACATCTGCCAGCAGCACACCACCAGCTGTAGACTGTAGCTGGCAAATTTCTCTGCCGTATCTGCTGCAGTGGAAAAAAAAATACAGTCCGTGCCACCCACATGCCCAGCGTCTGAATGCAAGCTTGTCAAAGCTGATGGCTCTCCAACTTCTTCCTTTCAGCCTGATGGATTCTGCCCGCTTCCGTGAATTTACACAATGTGCTGTACCACAATGGCAGGTTCCCAGTCGCTACTACTTTTCACGTAAGGCCGTTCCATCTCTCCACTATCATGTGGAAGGGAATGTTCTGACATCGTTGAGCAAGGCAGTCAGCTGTTAAGTCCATCATACTGCTGACACGTGGTCCAGCAAGCATGGGCAGGGAAGATATATTTCATTCACAGCACACTGGGTAACGCTGCTTGCAACTCGAAAGGATGCAGGATAGGGCTCGGTGCTACAGCTTGTTGTGCCCCCACGTTTCCATACAGCTGGTACGTGATAATGCCAGACCTGTGAACTCTACCCCCTCCTCCTCCTCATCTGCCACCTCCATGTCCTCCTCTGCAGAATTGTCCTATGAATATCAGGTACCCTCTAAGCGTTCAAAGGGCTATTCCCAGAGTCAGGCTAAAAGGTGCCATGCAGTGCTTCAGCTGGTGTGTTTAGGGGACAGGAACCACACCGGAGCAGAGATTCTTGCAGCTCTGCAGGGACAGGCCCAGAGGTGGTTCACACTACGCCAGCTGGAGCCAGGAATGGTGGTGTCTGATAATGGCTCAAACCTCCTGTCCGCCTTTAGACAGGGAAAGTTGACAAATGTGCCATGCTTGGCACATGATCTCAATTTGGTGGTGCAGCGTTTCCTAAGTACATACCCAGGGTTGCAAGATGTACTAAAGCAGGTCAGAAGAGTCTGTAGCCATTTCAGGCGGTTATACACAGCCAGTGCTCGGTTGGCTGAAATTCAGTAGGAATTCCACCTGCCCGTAAACCGCCTGATTTGTGACATGCCCACCAGGTGGAACTCAACTTTGGGAATGCTGCAGTTGCTATACATGCAGCAGAGGGCTGTCAATGAGTACCTGTGCCAGTACGGCATGACGACAGGCTCAGGCCGCCTCGACTTTTTTTCCCCACGCCAATGGCTGATCATTAAGGATACATGCACTGTATTGTCACCATTCGAGGAGGCCAAAAGGATGGTGAGGACAGTGCATGTATCAGTGACACAATCCTTGTTGTGTTCCTGCTGGAGCAGACTCTGCGTGGCATTATGGACAGGGCACTGGAGGCAGAGCAGCAGCAGCAGGAGGAAGAGGAGGACTTCCTTTCCTCTCTAGGCCCACTTTATCCAGACACCATCATTCCTATGTTACAGAACACACAGAAGGAGAGAGGGTAGGAGGATGAGGAGGAGGATTCTGGCACTTTCATAGGCTTCAAAGAAGAGGAAGACATGCGTTAATCTGTAAGTGATGGCTTTCCAACCTCAGGACCCTTGGGAGTAGTACGTGGCAGGGAGGAGGATGCTCCAGATGCTGTCATCCTGAGTGACCCTGAGGAGTCTGCTTCTCAAGCCTTGGAAAATTTGAGGCGCATGGACAACCTCATGCTTCAAAGCCTGCAAAAGGACCCAAGAATACGTGGCATAAAGAAGAAGGATGATTACTGGTTGGCAACCCTCCTTGACCACCGTTATAAAGGGAAAGTCTCAGAACTCATCCCATCGCCACAGAGAGTGCAGAAGATACAATCTCTTGAGGACACGTTACAGAGGATTTTATTGAATGTTTTCCTGACTCCAGTAGTTTTGAGTCTTCTGTTAGTCAAGAGAGGAGCGTTGGAGAAGGTATCTGCATAAGTGAGGCATTTATGGAATTTTTTTAGTCCTCGCCGCCCAGGGCTGTCAACTTCCACATCCCATCGGCAGTGTCTGCATCACATGGTGGACAATTACATCAAAACAAAGATGGAGAGCTTTCCAACTGATGATCCACTGACTTACTGGGTCATGAGAAAAGACCACTGGCCAGAACTTGCGAAGTTTGCTAATGAGTTGTTGGGCTGCCCTGCATCCAGCGTGCTTTCAGAACGGGCATTCAGTGCTGCAGGAGGTTTTGTTACTGATCATTAGGGATGAGCCAAACACCCCCCGGTTCGGTTCGCACCAGAACGGACCGAAAATTCGCACAAACGTTAGAACCCCATTGAAATCTATGGGACCTGAATGTTCTAAATCAAAAGTGCTAATTTGCATGGTATTGTCCTTAAAAGGGTTTGGGGACCCGGGTCCTGCCCCAGGGGACATGTATCAATGCAAAAAAAAGTTTTAAAAATGGTTGTTTTTTCGGGAGCAGTGATTTTAATGATGCTTAAAGTGAAAAAAAAAAAGTGAAATATTCCTTTAAATATCGTACCTGGGGGGTGTCTATAGTATGCCTGTAAAGTGGCGTGTGTCTCCCGTGCTTAGAACAGTCCCTGCAACAAAATGACATTTTTAAAGGAATAAAAGTCATCAATCATTTAAAACTGCTTACGGCTTTACTGTAATGTCGGGTCCCGGTAATAGGGATGAAAATCAGTGAGACAAACAGCATGGGTACCCCCCAGTCCATTACCAGGCCCTTTGGGTCTTGTATGGATATTAAGGGGAACCCCGCACCCAAATTAAAAAAAGGAAAGGCGTGGGGCCCCCAGGCCCTATATACTTTGAACAGCAGTATACAGGCGGTGCAAACAAGACAGGGACTGTAGGTTGTTGCTTTAGGTAGAATCTGTTTGTAATTTTGAACTGGTACATTTTTAACGTGTTTAGCTCCAGCCAAAAAATCTATCTTAAGCTTTTTGGAAAACATAGGGAAGGGTTATCACCCCTGTGACATTTGTTTTGCTGTCTGTGCTCCTCTTCAGAAGATTTCACCTCACTTTCTGTCCCAATGACAAATGTTTTTAGAAAATTTGGGGTTTTTAGTGAAACATGGATTAGTGATAAAGCATTAGTGGAAAGGAGAAACGTTTTTCCCATATTAACTCTTACAGGAGAGAATTTCCCTTCCTAGGGGTAGATTTAATCTCACTTCCTGTTGTCTTTCTGTTTGCAAGTAGGAGTTGTTTGTAAGTTGGATGTTTGAAAGTAGGGGCCTGCCCTATATACTCTGTAGAAATTGTGGCCTTAGGTGTTGGTGTTGCCACAACACTGTAAGCCCTCACAGGGCCCTGCTGTGAAGTATTAGATCAAGAATTGTAATTACATGCCCCTGTTGTACAGGGGCAGAAAAATTGGGCCTTTGGTGATGGTGCTGGTGTCACAACACTGTAAGTCCTCACAGTTACTCTTGGTGGGCACTGGAATGGGCCCTGCTGTGAAATATTAGATCAATAATTGTAATTACATGCACCTGTTGAACAGGGGCAGAAAAATTGGGCCTTTGGTTGTGGTGGTGCTGGTGCCACAACACTGTAATGCCCCGTACACACGGTCGGACATTGATCGGACATTCCGACAACAAAATCCTCGGATTTTTTCCTACGGATGTTGTCTCAAACTTGTTTTGCCTACACACGGTCGCACAAAGTTGTCGGAATTTCCGATCGCCAAGAACGCGGTGACGTCAAGCACGTACGACGAGACTAGAAAAGGCCGGTTCAGAACCAAGCGCAGCACCCTTTGGGCTCCTTTTGCTAATCTCGTGTTAGTAAAAGTTTGGTGAGAGACGATTCGCGCTTTTTCAGACTCGTGGCTTTCAGATCGTTTTCTGCCGTTCAGGTTGTGCTTGTGGGTTTGTATCTGCTCTTCAGTGCGTGCAAGCAAGTTCCGCGTGACTTTAGTCACTGTATTCTTGTTCGTTCGTTACTGGTTTTCAGGTCGCTCTTCACAGGCCTTGCTGTTCTTCAGTGCGTTCTGTTACTTCATTCTGAGCAGCCGACCGTTTTCTAGCCATGTTTCGTATGCGTACTCCTCGTAGAGTTCGTGCTGTGCAGGGGCTTGGTGTTGGGGTCCTGACCTTGACACAAGTCCAGTCCATGAACAGGGTGGGGAGGAGTTCATGGACCAAGAATTGGTTGCTTCAGCGTGACCAGTTCTCTCATATGCCTTTGCTCCGTGAGATCCGTGAGAATAATCCTGATGATTTCAGGAATTTTCTCAGGATGACGGACCCCGTGTTTCACCGTCTGTTGGCTTCGCTGACCCCCTATATCAGCAGGCAGGATACCTGCATGAGGCAAGCCATCACTCCGGAGCAGAGGTTGGTCGCTACCTTGCGGTATTTGGCCACAGGACTGCAGGACATCAGGTTCTCGACAGGCATCTCCCCCCAGGCTCTGGGTATCATTATCCCAGAGACCTGTTCTGCCATCATACAGGTCCTGCAGAAGGAGTATATGAAGGTAAGATTTTTATCCTTTTATATCACATTTTATTGTATTGAATGTTTGATAATATATTGTATTTCTTTCCTCATTCCCTAATTACCATGATTGGAATATGCTGTGAATGTCCCCTTTGTTCTCATGCATGCTGGATTTTTATGTAATTATTATTTTATGTCCTTCATACATATTTGCCCTTCAATAACCTCCCCAGCATGGTGTCTCCTGCCCTATATTCACCTCATGTAGTCACTTAACAATGTATTTTATCAGCTCCATAGTAGTGCTTTACCCCAAACACCCCCAAAAATGTTTGGAAATGTTATTTTGGATTTAAATTCAGGCAGAGGGCCAGAGGCTTTTTTTTGTGGTGTCCCCAAATTTTTGGTAACCCTCCCTCCCCCAACTGCTAAGTCAGCTGATTCCAATTCTCTATCCTCAATCACCTATCTGCTGACTTTGCCAAACCCATACACACTATACCCACCCCTTTAGTGCTCAGATTTATGGATGAATTCCCCAAAAGCATGTAGTGCAAGGGCCTGCCTGTATACTTTCCAATGGTACTGTTTAAAGTTCTTGTATCCTATTATTATCTTGATAGGTAATAGCAGAATGTCCAAATGTGCTCAAATGTGTACAGTGTGTATTTATATCTTGGTATTATGACACTTCTTACCTGTCCAGTGGGCTGCCAATAGTGTAACTAAGGAGGGGCTGTTCCAAGTAATACCCTGTATTTAGGCATTCATCTCTCAATGAAGTGAAGAGGGTTACCTGTCCAAGAGTTCCTCCCCCCTATAATGTTAGAAATGGCCCATGAGAGGGGGGGGGGGGAATATGATAGGTGTACCTTATACTTTGTTGTTGTTAAATTCCCCTTAATAAATGCTATCTGGAGTTCTTTGCGGGTAGGGGGGCTATCAATATGCCAGACAATCTGTGACACCTTTTTCAAATAAAAAACAACCAAAAGCAATTCTTGGTGGACATTTACTGCTGTGTTTGTTTGAGCTGACCCTGACAGGAATGTGTTGAGTGCAGAAAATGTCGTGATTGGGTAACCTTATAAAGAATAGTGTTGGCTGGTACTTCCTAAATGCAAAAACACATTTCACTACAAGTGCACTTGCAACTGCACTGAACCTGCACTTGTAGTGCAAAGTGTATTTGCCCTTAGGAAATAACCCCCATTTTTGCATAAAACAGCAATTACATCACCCCAAAAGTGTTGTAGTGTTGAGACAATAATCCACACATTCTTGAGTAAGGCACTTTTTTATACCTGCACAATCACATGTGCATTTACCAAAGGTTTTTAAAACAAACCAACATGTTTGTTGTATAAAATGTTTGCAGTAGCATTATGAAAAATCAAAATATCCATTTCAGATAAAACAGGCCTGTGTAAAACCAACAAGAAAGCCAAAAAACTTGAACTTACAAAGTTCACATTAGGTAAAACCTGAAGGCTATATCAGACATCAGTATTTAGGAACTGGGTTTGATCTAGCGTTCAGATGGGGGGAAATCACCCCTGGAAAAGCCAAATTTGGAAGATGCACACCAATTTACGAATGGCAACATGTGCTATCTGCCATCAGGGGGGATCAAGGGACGTGTTTTGGGGGAGCAAGCCCTTCCTCAACGCTACTTTATAATTGAGGAAGGGGTTGCCCCCCCAAAACGCGTCCATTGATCTCCCGTGATGGCAGATAGCACATGTTGGCACACTGTGTGCATCCTCCAAATTTGGCTTTTCGAAACATTGTAAAAATTTAATTAACATAAAACAGGTGATTTTGTGGGGTTTAAATTCGCCCCAAAACATCAATGATGTTATTATTTTTTTTAATAACATCAGTGATTTGTTGCTGGATGTTTTGCAATTGGAGATTACATCCCATGATCTCCCCTATCAGTATCTGGGCACTTTCTGATGTAAAGCGTTCTGGATCCCGATCACCTAAAAAGAGATAAAGAACAAAAAAAACAGGTCTCAAAAATCTGCCACCAGCCATCTCTTTTACCTGAGCCTGTGGTCGCAGACACTCACCTGTTGTGGTGCCAATCTCCACCACGTCTTCTTCTTCCTCCTGCTCTTCTTCTTGTGTTTGGGGTATTTCCCCTTCTTCCAGAGGGGGGGGGGGGCTCTGGTCTCCTGGGATGAGGGGTGTCCTCCGAGTCTTTTCTCCCCTATGTAAAACAAAAATGGTATACTTAGCACACAGATATTTGATGGCAGAACTCTAGAAATAGGAAACATTGCTTGGAAGTGGGGTACAATTTTCTATGTTAGCCGAGTTCAAAGATGTATTTTTTTTATTGCCCTTTGTCAAGCTGCAATACTTTACCTGTTTGGTACAAGCTTCACAGATGGAGCCCACCCTATAGTATACACTGGAGCACCTGTGTGCCCCCCCTAATAAAAATGGTGTTCTGGGGTCCCACACTAGTGCTCCAGTGTCCAGATGTGAAAACAGCTGCTCAGTGTCTCTCCTTACATACAATCTAGTTTGCATTTCATTCTAGTAACAAACCCATCTACACAAACAAATATTTGGCATCCAAGTAGGCCCAAAAAAAATGTGTGAAAATACATATGGCCTAAACAATGGTGTTCTAGAGGCCGAAAGAAAAAATGTTTGATACGAACGAATAATGGGCCCATGAACATTAAAGTTGCCCTTTTAAACGTTACAATTACTAAAAGCATATGGAGCAGAACGAATGGAATAAAGACAGAAAGAATATGAACACAGCACAACTACTTACTTTTTTGCAGCACTCTCCGGATCTTTCGGTACTGCTCCGGCTCTCTCAACTTCAGGTCCGACCACCGCTTCCTGAGCTGATCTTTAGACCTTCGTACCCCGAAATTCCTCTCCAGACTCCGGACCACTTTCGCCATGATTTTGGCCTTTCGGATGTTGGGGTGGGGGTAAGGCCCATATTTTCCGTCATAGTCTGACTTCTTCATGATGTGGACCATCTCCAACATCTCCCCAAACGACATATTTGTGGCCTTAAAACGTCTCCTCCTGGATCGGGACGTGCCTGGATCCGGGCTTTCCTCCTCCTCCTCGTTGTTCGAATTATCACGCACCTGTTGTAACTCCGCCATCATGCTCTTCCCCCACTGCGCCGAACGAAAAGGGGCGGGGAATAGAATAGAAAGAACGTCAGGGGCGGGCGGAGTTACACACATGTGCAGTGTGTATAAAGCGTAACACGCGTGCGTATTACGTACGATCTGTGAGCGGAGGAAGGAGCATTGGACGCGCCGATCGTAAGAACGAAGGTAAGAGACAAACTTGGGCCTATACTGCTTCTAGATTGAGGCCTATATTGTAACAAGATTAGGAGAGTTTTGTCTGACATTAGGCTTTGTCTTGTGTTGTGTCTTGCAGTGAACATGGATATCTTAATGAGAGATACTGACTTCATGTCACTATTCATTGATATGCTAAGGGAGCTGCCCTGTCTGTGGGAGATTACCCACCCCCATTTCAAGAACCAAGCAAAGAGGAAGGCAGCACTGGAGCAATTGTGTGAAATTGTGAAGCAGGTGATCCCCACGGCAGACATCACTTATTTAAAGATATTAATTGGTGGCCTGAGGAGCACATATCTGAGGGAGCGCAAGAAAGTCCTGGATTCACAGAGATCAGCAGATGACATCTATGTCCCCAGGATGTTGTACTACGACAGGCTGCACTTTCTGGCAGGCCAGACTGAACCCAGGCCATCCCTCTCCAGTCTTCCTTCCACGCTTCCTTCCCCCCCGGCTGAGGCTTCTGACGCCCAACCTGGGCCTTCCAGGCCATATGTGGAGGAGCCCAGATTGAGCCAGGTATAGCATTCCTCTAAATATTTCTGCTTGTCCAATCAATGATGTTAACTAGATGTTAGTTGGGAGTACTAATTTAGGATTGTGATTGATGATGCAAAAACTAAAACCATGTCCCTTTTTCATACACAGGGAAGTCTCAGCCAGGAGGTGGCTGATCTGCAGGTCCCTCCACCCCCCCTGAAAACAGAAAGTGGCAGCAGGAGGAGTAGCCTAGAGGAGGCGGCTATCAGATTTTTTTGGAGGGCTACAGAGGTCCTGGGAGCACCACACACCAGGCAGGAGAACCTTGCGGCATTCATTGCCTATAAAATGCAGAGGATGGAGGAGGGCCAACAAGCCATGTGTCAGGCCCTCATATCAGAGGCTCTGGCGAAAGGTGTGAGGGGCCAACTTACACCTCACACACAGCTTTGGGATGGTCCTCCTCCTCCTCCTGCAGGTCCTCCTCCTCCTCCTCCCTCTCCTCCAGGGCCTCCCAGTCCTCCTCCAGGTCCTCCCAGTCCTCCTCCTCCTCCAGGTCCTCCCAGTCCTCCTCCTCCTCCAGGTCCTACTCCTCCTCCTGCCACATCTCCAACTGCACAGCCACAGCCCGGAAGGAAGTGTGAAAGGAAGACCAGAGAGTGATTGCCCTGGGTTCAGTCTGGTCGGCCAAAAGATGCAGCCTCTTGTGGTACCACAGCCTGGGGTCACTGATGTCATCTGCTGCTATCCGAGTCTCTGTGAATCCCGGACCAGACTGCCCTCCCTTATATATGGACTCCTCAGGCCACCAATTTTGATGTTGAAGAATTGATGTCTGCCGTGGGGGTCCCAGGCTTCACTAATTTCTCCTGTTGATCCAGTGTTGCCTTCCTCTTTGTTTGGTTCTGATCCCTTAATAAAGGATTTTTGTTTTGAATTATACTCTCCTATGTGTTTTACTTCAAAAATGACAGTTTGTTTGTGAGGATTCAGGTACATTTCAAATATACAATGTGAAATGAACAAGGGATACCAACAACAAAAAATCTCATGGAGATTAAATAATAAAAGATATCAATGGTGTTGGGGTAACTTGCCACACAAAACACACACAAAAATATTCTGGAGTAAAAATAAAAATAACATTGAACAAAGATCAGCCTTGGAAAAAATCCAAACATTAAAGAAAAAAAAAGGCTTAAAAAGAAAAAAATAAAAACATAAAAAATATAAAACTGTCAGATGTGACAACTAATAACAATATATTGAGGGAATCCCACTAAAAAAAACACAAATGAAAGTTTGTGAGAAGTGTGTGTGAATATGAGCAGCAAAACGACTTAATTCTTGTCACATTATAAAGAAGAAGAGAGTGCGCTGTATTAAACCATTTTTAACATTGCAGCGTGACGAAAGTGCTGTATCCATTGCGAACGCTAAGTTTACCAGAACGAGCTGTCCCGTGTCGGAATTTCTTCTGAGCATGCGTGGCACTTTGTGCGTCGGAACAGGCCACACACGGTCGGAATTGACGCGATCGGATTTTGTTGTCGGAAAATTTTATCTCCTGCTGTCCAACTTTGTGTGTCGGAAAATCCGATGGAAAATGTCCGATGGAGCCCACACACGGTCGGAATTTCCGACAACACGCTCCGATCGGACATTTTCCATCAGAAAATCCGACCGTGTGTACGGGGCATTAGTCCTCACAGTTACTTTTGGTGTGTGCTGGAACAGGCCCTGCTGTGAAATATCAGATCAAGAATTGTAATTACATGTCCCTGTTGAACAAGGACAGAAAAATTGGGTCTTAGGCACTGGTGCTGGTGCCACAACACTGCAACCCCTCACAGATATTCTAGTTGGAGCGCAGGAACGAGCCCTGCTGCAAAGAATTGCATCAAACATTGTAATTACATGCCCCTGTTAAACAGGCGCTGAAAAATTGGGCCTTAGGCACTGGTGCTGGTGCCACAACACTACAACCCCTCACAGATACTCTAGTTGGAGCGCAGGAATGAGCCCTACTGCCTAGAATTGCATCAAAAATTGTAATTACACGCCCCTGTTAAACAGGGGCTGAAAAATTGGGCCTTAGGCACTGATGCTGTGCCACAACACTGCAACCCCCTTACAGATACTCTAGTTGGAGCACAGGAACAAGCCCTACTGCAAAGAATTGCATCAATAATTGTAATTGCACGCCCCTGTTAAACAGGGGCTGAAAAATTGGGCCTTAGCCACTGGTGGCGGCACCCAGAAACAAAAATATTCTTACAAGCTATCAGCATGATCATTGAGGAGGAAGAGACTCGTCACTCAGCATAACAGGATAGTCACTCAGCATCAGCATAGGCAGTCTTGAAGGGATCTGACATTTCAAAAAAATGTATTTGGTTACATCAGCTACAGGTGCTTGGTATCTGGTGGTGATCCAAGACTGATTCATTTTTATGAAGGTCAGTTGATCGACTGAGTCGGTGGACAGGCGCACCCTGTGATCGGTTACAAAGCCTCCAGCAGCACTGAATGTGCGTTCAGAAAGAATGCTGGATGCAGGACAGGCCAGTAGCTCAAATGTATACTGTGCAAGCTCTGGCCATCCATCCTCAAGACCCAGTAACCCAGAGGATTTTTCGGTGGGAAAGGTATAAGTCAGATCTTGCCCCTAGGTATTCCTGCACCATGTAAAACAGATGCTGGCAATGGTTGCTAGAACCAATCAAACCTTGGGGCTGCGGACTAAAAAACTGTCTGAACGCATCGGTCAGATGGCCACCTTCTCTACCACTTCTTCTTTGACTGACCGAAGCCTCAGCAACACGTTGTCCAGGAACGGGAGTTTGTAACCTCCCAGTCTCTGGGAACGCGTTGCACAGACCTTTCTGCAAGGCCTCCCGAAGATGTTTCATCCACTGCTCCCTCTGCAACAGCAATATAAGGTCCGCAACCTTACCCTTGTAACGTGGATCAAGGAGGGTTGCCAGCCAGTAACATTCCCCCTCCTTGCTACCAGGAATACGAGGATCCTTCCGCAGACTTTGCAGGATTAGGGAGGCCATGCAGCGTAGGTTTGCTGAGGTATTCAGTCCGGAGTCCTCTGGATCACTAAGGACAACATGATCCGCAGCCACCTCTTCCCAGCCACGTACAAGTCCATGGGTTTCTTGGGACTGTAAATGATCCCTTAAAGACTGCTGCTGATGCTGAGTGCCAGGCTCCACCTCCATGCTGACACAAGCCTCCTCCTCCTCGTCCTCTTCCTGTGTGATTGGCGGTGATGCAGGAACACTGTCTGGATAAAGGGGGCCTTGAGAGCTAAGGCAGTCTTCCTCTGCCTGCCTCTGTTCTGCCTCAAGTGCCCTGTCCATTATTCCACGCAGCGTGTGCTCCAACAGGTGGACAAGGGGGCAGTGTCACTAAAGCATGCACTGTCACTGCTCACCATCCTCGTGGCCTCCTCAAATGGTGACAGAACAGTGCATGCATGCCTGATCATGGCCCACTGGAGTGGGAAAAAAACAAGGTCCCCGACCCTGTCCTGGTGCCATAGTCACACAGGTACTCATTGATGGCCCTCTGCTGCGTGTGCAGCCACTGCAGCATGGCCAACATTGAGTTCCACCTGGTGGGCATGTCACAGATTAGGCGGTTCTTGGGTAGGTTAAATTCCTTTTGGAGGTCTGCCAGCCGAGCACTGGCAATATATGACCGGTGGAAATGCACACAGACTTTCCTGGCCTGCCTCAGGACATCCTGTAAGCCCGGGTACCTGCCCAAGAACCACTGCATCACCAAGTTAAGGACATGGGCCAAACAGGGCACATGGGTCAGTTGTCCTTGCCAGAGGGCGGAGAGGAGGTTGGTGCCATTGTCGCAAACCACCATTCCTGCCTTAAGTTGGCGTGGCGTCAACCACCTCTTAACCTGCCCCTGCAGAGCTGACAGAATCTTTGCCCCAGTGTGGCTCCTGTCCCCCAAGCACACCAGCTCAAGCATTGCATGGCATCTTTTGGCCTGCATACTTGCGTAGCCCCATGAACGCCTACGGAGCATCGCTGGTTCCGAGGACAGAGCACAGGAAGAGGCCACGGAGGAAAAAGAAGAGGAGGGGGTGGAGGAGAGAGGTGTGTCAGAATCACTAGTAGTGGCTTTTTGGAGGCGTGGTGGCGGAACAACCTCCAACTCTACTGCGCCTTGTCCTGCATCCTTCCCAGCTGCCAGCAGAGTCACCAATGCGCCGTGAAACTTAGGTAACATCCCTGTCCATGCCTGCTAGACTATGAGTCAGTGGTAATATGTACCTTTGCTCTGACCGCCCTGTCCAGCGAGGCCAAGACATTGCCTTCCACATGCCGGTAGAGAGCCGGAATCACCTTCCGCGAGAAAAAGTGGCATTTGGGTACCTGCCACTGAGGAACTGCACATTCTACAAACTCACGGAAGGGGGCAGAGTCTACCAACTGAAAAGGTAGCAGTTGAAGTGCTAGCAATTTTGCCAAGCTAGCATTCAACTGCTGGGCATGTGGATGGCTGGGAGCGAACTTCTTTCGGTGGTACAGCAGCTGGGGCAGGGAAATTTGCCTGGTACAATCTGACATTGGTGTACCGATAGCAGATTTCCTACAAGTACTTGGCTGTTACACACCTAATTCTACACCTTCATTCCTTCCAGTGCAGGTCTCAGAGAGGACTGAAGGTATAGTGGGGTTGGAGATCCCAGCTGATGAGGAGCAAGGAGAGGTCCTCTTTGTTCTTTGGTGTGGGTCTTTTAGATACGCTTGCCAACGAACTGCATGGCAGGTCAACATATGTCTGGTCAAGCATGTGGTGCCCAAGCGGGAGATGTTTTGGCCACGCGAGATACGCTTGAGACATATGCGATCTGATGCACTTGTCTCAAAAAAGGCCCACACCAAAGAACTTTTGGAATAACGTGCAGAGACAGCAGCGCCCTGCACATGCGGAGCTCTGCGGTGTGATGCAGTCAATGTGCTGCCCTTAGGCTGGCCCCTGGAGGGCATCCTGCCTCATTGGTGATGTGCCTCCTCCTCCTCCACCTCCTCTCTCCTATCAGGAGTCAGTGACCTCATCATCCCCTCCCTCCTCATCACTGGAGCAAACCTGGCAGTATGCTGCAGCAGGGGGAGCATGACTGCCAGATTGCTGTCCTTCTTGGGCACCCCCTCTGACTGGGCTAATGTTACTGCCTTCCTCTAGCTGAGTACCATTATCGGTGCCTTCAAAACGCTGGGCATCCTCCTGGAGCATGTACCCAACACTGTGGTCAAACAGTTCAGGGGACTCCTCAGGAGTACATGGTGGGGCTAGGGAAGGAGTGACTGATGCCATTGATCCGAGGGAAGAGGCCACGTTGGCAGCTGCTTTGCCAGACAACGTACCCTGAGCCTGGGTGAGAGTGGATGAGGAGGATGAGGACGGCTTGGTCATCCACTCGACCAAGTCTTCCACATGTTGCGGCTCAACACGGCCAGCTGCCGAAAAAAAGGCCAAGCGTGTCCCACGGCCACGTGCTGATGAGGATGCACCGTGTCCACGACCAGCACTGTTGCCTCTAGACACAGAGCCTGCTTGCCCTCTTTTATTGGCTTGTGACTGTCTGCCTCTCCTTGTTGGCCTTCCAGACATACTATTGGCCTGCAGTGAGATGTAGCTGCACAAAACTGGGATGTATATATATACCGATTATACTGCAGCTAGCAGAATCAACTGCCTGCCTGTAGTATTATTAGTATGAGAACACCTGCACTTGTCTTCAGGTACCTATACTGTAAGTGCAACTGTGCAGGGTACACAGTACACTAACTGGAAATACATCAAGAGCCTACACAAGCACCTGGCTTCAGGTAGCTATACTGTAGGTGCAACTGTGCAGGGTACACAGTACACTAACTGGAAATACGTCAAGAGCCTACACAAGCACCTGGAATCTGGTAGCTATACTGTAGGTGCAACTGTGCAGGGTACACAGTACAGTAACTGGAAATACGTCAAGAGCCTACACAAGCATCCGGCTTCGGGTAGCTATACTGTAGGTGCAACTGTGCAGGGTACACAGTACAGTAACTGGAAATACGTCAAGAGCCTACACAAGCACCTGGCTTCAGGTAGCTATACTGTAGGTGCAACTGTGCAGGGTACACAGTACAGTAACTGGAAATACGTCAAGAGCCTGCCTGTGCTATTAATAGGATCAGAAGAAGCACACAAGCACCTGGCTTCAGGTAGCTATACTGTAGGTGCAACTGTGCAGGGTACACAGTACAGAAACTGGAAATACTTCAAGAGCCTACACAAGCACCTGGCTTCAGGTAGCTATAATCTAGGTGCAACTGTGCTGGTTACACAGTACAGTAACTGGAAATACATCAAGAGCCAACACAAGCACCTGGCTTCAGGTAACTATACTGTAGGTGCAACTGTGCAGGGTACACAGTACAGTAACTGGAAATACTTCAAGAGCCTACACAAGCACCTGGCTTCAGGTAGCTATACCATAGGTGCAACTGTGTAGGGTAGACAGTACAGTAACTGGAAATACGTCAAGAGCCTACACAAGCACACGGTTTCAGGTAGCTATACTGTAGGTGCAACTGTTCAGGGTACACAGTACAGTAACTGGAAATACTGTAAAAACACCTGCCTGCCTGTCAGTATATTAGGAAGAGAAGAACAGGATCTATCTAAACTGAATATAGTGTATATATATATATATATATATATATATATATATATATATATATATATATATATATACACAACACCAAGCATGCATATATATACACAATACACTGTAAGTGCAGCTAACTGACTCGACCTGCCTACTCTAACTTAAATCAAATGACTTAAATCTCTCTGTCTATCTATCTCTCTCTCAACGCCGGAACACACTACACAGGGCCGCTGTGCAGGCGGTCTTATATAATGTGGGGCGTGTACTAAACCCCCTGAGCCATAATTGGCCAAAGCCACCCTGGGTCATAGTGCATGCTTGGCCAATCATCAGCCAGCAATGCACTGCGATGCCACAGTGAATTATGGGCCGTGAACGGCCCATAACATTCGCAATTCGGCGAACGACCGAACACACATGCGTTCGACTTGAACACGAAGCTCATCCCTACTGATCATAGAACGCGTCTGACCACAGACTCCGTGGACCGTTTGACTTTGATAAAAATAAATTAGTCCTGGATTACCAGCTATGAAGCCCCTGATGCCGATGTCACTGATTAAGTCTTTTTGGGATGTGGAATTTCTACAGGACTTCAAGGCTACCTAGCTTTGAGGGTGTTCAATCATTTCATCTGGAAGAATGTTTTTGGTAAAGGTTTCATGGGCACAATAAACACTCCAAGAGCAATTTGAAAGGTGCATATCATTGCAATCTTTTACAGCAGGGCAAATTCTTGCTTATATCAAGAGTACCTCTATAGGGTTATGGTGGGAAGGCGCCCCCAACACCCAAAGAGTAATTTTTCTGCACCTGTTTGACAGGTGCATATCATTGCAATTTTTTACAGCAAGGCCAATTCTTGCTTTCATCAACATTACCTCTATAGGGTTATGGTGGGAAGGCGCCACCAACACACAAACACCAATTTTTACGCACCCGTTACTTCTATCCAAAGTCAAAGTGACACCAGAATGTATCCAAAAAAACCTCTAATCTTGTTCCCAGTGCACTACATTGTGGCCTCATCATACACACTGGCTCCCCATTTGTTGCTGAGCAAAATAAAGGCAGCTTGCAGGGAAAATGTCATTTTTTTGGGGCTTTATAAATGCAATTATTGCTGCAGCAGATTCTAGAAATGGTATAGACCTGCCACTTTACAGGTAGACAAAGGGGACCCCCGGCACTATATTGGAAGGATTTTTTCATTTTTATGCTTTCACTTTAAAAATCAAAAAAATCACTGCTCATTTTAAAATGAAGTTTTTCACAACCTTTTTTTTAATTGATACATGTCCCCCCAGTGCAGGACCAGGACCCCTATAAACATTGTATGCCCAATTACTTGCATATAAGCCTTCAAAATGTTCACTTTTGATTTTTGACGTTTGGGTTCCATTGACTTTAATGGGGTTTATTATTCCGTTCCGAACTTTCGCAGTGTTTGAAAGTTCTGGTGCAAACCCGAACAGGGGTCCGTTCGGCCAATCCCTAGTACTGAATGAACCAGGAAACAGAGTTGAAAACCCCCTGTAAGATTATGAGAAATATCATAGATGTAATGGCCAAATAGGACCCAATGTCTGGCAAAGGGCTTATTGTGCCAGACAAACAAATCCTCCCAGTAACCCATAAAGGTGTTGGCATATATGGGGGCAAAACTAGCCCACATAGCTGTGCCCTTGGTTTGTAGGTGATACATATCCTGGAACATGAAATAATAATAATGGAGGATAGAATGGGCAGCCTGGACTGTGAAGTCGTCTTGGACGTTGCTAAGTCTGTTGCTCATGGCTAGAAAATGTGGAAGATCTGTGAGGCCAAAGTGATGAGGTATAGAAGAATATAGGGCCGAGACATCCAACATTACCCAGAGATAGTCATCTTGCCAGTATTTCTGAAGAATTGCCAAAACACGGCCATACATTTTAATTTTTCCATGCAGCTAAAGATGACTACCATCAACCAGGAACTAGCTTAGTTTTCTCGGGGAGGGAACCCCTAACAGTCGTAGGCTGACGAGGACTGGAATTGCTGGCGGTGTGGGTGGTATGGACATCTTTCCAGGATCTTCAGCCGTAATAAAAACAGGGGCGCCCCTTGCAAGCTGTTAAATTAAAAGTTCCTAGGGCATAGGGACAACCTCCAGGAACCATGATAAAATGTCCCAAAACCCCTAACTCAATGGTCCCACTAAGTTCGGTGGTTACAGCACTAATAAATAGACAGCAAGTTCCGTGTCTGGGTCTGAAATCACCACTAGGGAGTATGACTTTTACATGAGGTGATCTTGAGCTTGAAATCAGCAGGACCCATCATGGTTTTCCTTGAAAGCAGCTAATAAAATACCTATCATGGTGGAAGAGGGTACCTGAATGACAGTGCAGATATTTGACAAAGTTTTGGAGAAGATAGGAATAGTGGTGATCCGCAACCCTGTAGTCTCTTCCACGTCTATGGTCCTAGGAAAGAACATGCTCAAGGACTTGGATATGTCCCAGCTCATAACAGAAATGGAAATATTCTATGACTCTACCTGGAGTTGTGAGTATAAGGTAATTTGGCAAAATTAGCTTGCAAGCTACATTGTCAGGAGAGCTAACAGCAACCAGAGAGAGTGGGAGTGGTCCGAGTACCACCAAAGCAAAAGCTGCGGTTAGCTCTCCAGCAAAATGTTGTTTGGTCTCATCCTATAGGGGCCCAGATGAAACTATAAGGGACCTCTGCCATGGTAGAATCCCAAAAAGACATAGGGGTGGCAGAATAGCTGACAGTCAGAACTCTTTCCAAGGTTTATCGGGGCAAGGTACTGGTTCAGTTGATCAGCTTGGGAACCACCCCCATTCTTCTGCCCAGTCAAATATTACCAGCAGACATCTTTGAAGTGCCCAAGAACTGTATCTTTGATAACCAATCTGTGGTTGAGGCTATATATGCTTCACTGCAAGCCTTTGTCTCCCCTAGGGGCCACTCAATACCTACAGCTACTCGACTGGTTGGTCATTTCCTTCCAGGAGTTCCCCCTTCTAGTGGACATACCTTACAACTCAAATTTTGCAGAGATAACCTAATCTAGTATAAGACTTGTTTTGCTAGTAACCAAAAAAAACCTGATGTATCCATTCTGGTTGGTGTTATCTGCTGTTTTTTCTTTTTTTATTATTGAAATTGGGATACTTTTAAAAGGTGTTTTAAAGATGGGACCTTTACCACCTATCAGAGATCTGATATAAAGGCAACACAAATGCAAACAGGGGAAGCCAGGGTGTGTGACTCTTGTTCTCCCGAAGTGTGGTTACAGTTATGCCTACAGTCACCACAGTACCTATTTGTCTAGAAGAGATAGGTTAAAAAAAATAACCAGTCACCAAAAGGAATAGGTTTTAATCCAAATCCACACTCTTGACCTATTATAACAGTGCAGTGTTACCTCTGATTGTGAACGTTATTTGTATTAGTAGTTTCTTGATTTCTTTACCTATAAGATCAAAAACATCAGATTGTAAGATCCTTCTCCTGTTGCTGGCAGGATTATCAGGTAAACAAAAAGAAAAAAAGCCCAAAAAACCACCACATCTAAGTACTGATAAGCTGCAGCGTATTACATTTCTGTTCTTAGGTTTCAATAGTTAGATAAACTTTAAGAATGGAAATTCAGGTTCTTATAAATACTCAGTGCTCACAGGTTGGTCTGAACACTATAGTTTGATCAACAAAAGAATGTCTGGCTCGCTTGTGTCATCCAAGGTATTCTTTCATCTCAGGGCCTAGAGTAGCAGGAATCATACGAGGGGGCAAGAAACCAGGTGATAACCTTTTCTAGTGAGATCCCAGGAGAGCACCACTTTTTCATATTGCCCTGCAGAGAAACTGCCATGGATCGACAAAATGTATTCTTTAAGCGTTAATTTCATCAATTAAAATATTTTCGCCATAGTTTTCATCAGCTGCATGTTTTCAGTGACAAAAACTAAACAATTAAATTAATTTACGAAAATATGATGAAAATCCCAATTTTACTCAACTAATGAAAACGGAAAGGAAATGTGAGGGAGGGATGTTTACCCATCCAAACTTCTGCTTTCCTTGAAGCTGTGCCTGTCTATTAAAACCCAGCCCCCTGACTCTATCTGCAAGCTGTATTGGCTGAGAGACACAGGCTGCCATCGGTCCTTTCCCTTTCCTATACAGTTCCACACAATACACGCATTCAAACTAACTATTTGGCACCCTCTGCTGGCCTTTTCTAAATCGGCAACACAATTCCATCACCAGCCTATAATATTAGCACATTAAAGTTTAAACATCTATTGCACTACCACATAAGAAAGTAGGGGCCATCAACTAAGCAACTGAAAGAAAAAAGAAAAAAAGCAAAAGGCTTTGTTTTATTTTTTTTCTTAATGTTTAATGTTGATAATATATTCAGGTAATATGTGCAATGGCATTACAGCCAATAGGGTTTGCAATTTTTTGCTTTTTTTTATATTTTAAAGTTGCACTTCTGTTTGTAAAAAAGCAATATTTTTGTTTGTTTATGAAACTTGGTTTTATTTATAAAGATGGTCTTTCCAGCAACGGGAATGAGAACACCAGCTCCAGCCGGTGTCTCGGGTCCTGATTGGATAGATCGATAGCAGCGTAGCCATTGACTCCCGCTGCTGTCAATCAAATCCAATGATGCAGGAGCCAGGGGGCGGGGCCAAGTCCTGCTTTCTGTATCAATGGACACGGGAACGTGCCCACACATGAGAGCAGCTCTCCAACGGGGCACTCGAGAAGAGGAGGAGCCAGGAGTGCCGCTTAAAGAACCCAGAAGAGGAGGATCGGGGCCACTCTGTGCAAAACCAACTGTACAGAGAAGGAAAGTAGGACATTTTTTTTTAATGAATCTTTAGATATCCTTTAATACAATAAATAATAACATGTTATTAGATTTTTACTCTAGGAGTATACAATGAGTTTGGCAATCATAGAGAAATGCTTAAATAATTGCATTACAATTTAACTAAATTGATTAGATTTTAGTAAACTAAAATGTACTGGAGATTTTAGTCAACTAAAATACGACTAAAACTAAAATAATTCAGATGACAAAAATACGACTAAAACTAAAATGGCATTTTAGTTAAAACTCAAAAGACTAAAACTAAATCAAAATTTGACGTCAAAATAAACATTCTTTTCTGGCTCTTATAAAAATTGCAGAGTTAGAATGCGGTAATTCCAAGGGCAAAAAACAATCAGTTCTCATGAATTGCCCGCTTTTATTAAAAACAAAAGCTTGCAGATTGTTTTGCATCAGAATAACAGGAAGTTTTTACAAGGTGAATCTATTTTTTAGTTAGTACTATATCTGGGTTATCTTGCATTTCGTTATTCTAGCCTGCTTCCATTATTTGCAATACCTCTTGAGAACACTTCATTTCTGTAGGGCACACATCATGTTTTATGTCTTTGTAAGGTAAGACGTGTTTGTAAGGAGATCTTACATCTTTCTAAATGTCTCTCAAGGATCAAAGGAGCTCAGAATTAATCACCCAACTATATAGATGTCATAGCCTTGTTCTTGTACATGTCCTCTTACCATTTACTATGTTGTTGAATTGCGATGACATGTTGTCTGGGGATGTGACCATTCTTCTATTCAGAAGATTTATGCATGTTGTGTATGCATTCATTATATTAAAGAAATGCATTCATTATATGTTTTTAATAACACTTCCAATGTGTCTACTGAGCCATAGATCCTGGATGATGGTAATAGCTGCATCTTGTTTAAACTAAAACATTGATTAACCACTTGCCTACTGGGCACTTTCACCCCCTTCCTGCTCAGGCCAATTTTCAGCTTTCAGTGCTGTCGCACTTTGAAAATCTCCATGTTGTTTAGAGCTACAGAGGAGGTCTAGCACTAGAATTATTGCTCTCACTCTAATGATCGCAGCGATAGCTCACATGTGTGGTTTGAACATATGCGGGCACGACTTGCATATGCGTTCGCTTCTGCGCGTGAGGATGGAGGGATAGGGCAATTTAAAAAAAATTCTTATATATTTTACTTTTTGTTTTTTATTTTTACACTGTCTTTATTTTTTATTAATTTATTATTTATTTTTATTATTTTTTTTTTATTGATCACTTTTATTCCTGTAGTGCACTACTCCCTTGGGAGCTGCTGGGTTGTTCATTACCTTTTATGTCAGTGTACCCCGTTCTCCCTCCTTACAACCCATCGAGTTGAGACAGTCAAGGCTTTATGAAACTTAGTTTATTTTGCAGAAATTTAACTTGGTTGGGAGAAGGATCGGTTGAGATGCTCTTTACAATTCTTTCCAGCACTTATTGCAATACTGTGATACAGAGTCACTCTGAATAACTTTCACAGATTTGGCGTTAAGTGAAGTAAGTCCTGAGAATACAAAGGCTAGATTATATATATATTACACCCAAAGAACGTTACTCTGAATAAAGTTCTTTAGCCGACCGGTTGGATTTCTCCAGGGTATTAATTCTTTAAGGCAAAATCCCAGTCTTCTTTATTGACCCTCACTCCAACACCCTTTCTTTTGGGGTATCGATTCTTTAACCGCTTCAGCCCCGGAAGATTTTACCCCCTTCCTGACCAGAGCGTTTTTTGCGATTCGGCACCGCGTCGCTTTAACTGACAATTGCGCAGGCGTGCGACGTGGCTCCCAAACAAATTGACGTCCTTTTTTTCCCACAAATAGAGCTTTCTTTTGGTGGTATTTGATTGCCTCTGCGATTTTTATTTTTTGCGCTATAAACAATATAAGAGTGACAATTTTGAAAAAAACGCATTATTTTTTACATTTTGCTATAATAAATATCCCCCAAAAATATATAAAAAAACATTTTTTTTCCCTCAGTTTAGGCCGATCGTATTCTTCTACATATTTTTGGTGGAAAAAATCGCAATAAGCGTTGATTGATTGGTTTGCGCAAAAGTTATAGCGTTTACTAAAAAGGGGATAGTTTTATAGCATTTTTAATAAAAATGTTTTTCTTTACTAGAAATGGCGGCGATCAGCGATTTTTATTGTGACTGTGATGTTATGGCAGACATGTCGGACATTTTTGACACATTTTTGGGACCATTGTCATTTATACAGCGATCAGTGCGATTAAAAATGCATTGATTACTGTGTAAATGACACTGGCAGTGAAGGGGTTAACCACTAGGGGGCGGGGAGGGGTTAAGTGTGTCCTAGGGTAGTGATTACTAACTGTCAGGGGGATGGGCTGGTGTGTGACGTCACTGATCTCTGCTCCCAATGACAGGGAGTAGAGATCGAGTGACACTTGTCACTAGGCAGAACAGGGAGATGCTGTTTACATCAGCATCTCCCCATTCGTCCTCTCCGTGAGGCAATCGCGGGTATCCCCGCGGCGATCGAGTCCGCGGGACCCGCAACCCGACTCACGGAGCTCCCGGCCGGCGCGCGTGCACGCCTCTGGCGGCGCGCACGCAATGGCATGGCGGGGAATTCAAATGGATGTATAGGTACGCCCATTTGCCCAGCCATGCCATTCTGCCGACGTACATCGGCGTGCGCCGGTCGGGAACCGGTTAAGGCCCAAGACCTGCACCTCCTCCTTCATGACCCGCACTTTAACACCTTTAAGTCTTTTGGAAGCACTGTTTCCCTGGTTTTCCACTCACTTGTACTCCTGATGAACAGTCCATGTTTGCCACGAAAGATCGATCACCCAGCCTTCCTCCTGTTAGTAGTAGCAATTTCCTCCTGATGGCTCCTCCATCTCTCCTCCCCACATGGCACGTTCCCCTCCCCAGAGGGGAGAGCTCCTGAGCTGCACCAGTCCCTACATGCTGTCTTATTCTTTTCCTCAAGAATCTCCCCACTCCGGAGAATGTGACCCCAATGTATATACAAACCCGGCCCCTTACCAATACAAATTAATGATTGGTCAGAAGCAAGGTGGTCACACCCCCCTCTAAACTAGCACTCCCATTCCCCCAAATCAAAACAACCAGGCCTGCCAGGAACCACAAGCCTGACCAAATTTGCCTAAAACTGAATTCTAACACTAAAGCACTGTATCATCTAAATCATCTACCATTTGGGTAGTGACCGCTACATTCCTATTACATCGAATGTAATGAATGTATGACAGGTCCTCTTTAATGAAGGATCTGGGTTCTAAAAGATCCCAGAATTCTCATTTACCTTGAAAAGCAAAACAAAAAACAAAAAACATTTTCTGACATTTTGACTTAAAGAAAAAAAATAATGATTTGTTTATGCCCGAGAACCAGAAGTGATGTTTGAGGTCACTCCAGTCCTCCAAGGGCATAGAGACGAGTTGGGCCATCTTGCCCTCACTTAATTTCTTGCCCATGAACGGCCGCATCGGATTGCTTCCGAAGGCTCTAGTAAGCTCAGAAATTACAGAGAAACGGCACCTCTCACGCTGCCTCTAAAAGTTATCCCGTGGTGAATTTGCCCAAGAGACCACTTTTATTCAACGCCGAAACGCTCACAATAAAAAACTATACCAGGTTTATGGCAGCGGCTCTCAGCAGCATTCAATGAAATCCCTCATTGAATGCTGCTGAGAGCCGAAGTTTGATTAAACCCTGGTGGGTTTTAACAGCTTGTATGCCGAGCATGAGAATGCAAGGCATATTCTTCTGGTAAGTGCGATTTCAATAGGGAGTGGAACACGATCACATTTGATGTGGTGGAAGATATATACATTTCTCATTGTTCTTACTTAAGAAGATTTTTTCACTCTGCATATGGACTTCATCACTATGCATGGACTTTGTGCTTGATTTGCATCTGGACACTTTCACATGTGGAGATTTTTTTTATATCAATTACTAGACATTTTATTTATGTATTGTTCTACTTAGTATTTTGAATTTCTGTCACGGATTTATATATGCAGCGCCACTGTTTTTTCTTATAAAACACTATATTGATTCAAGTATTTATATTTAACAGCTTTTGGGTTTATAATTTTGTTCATGAGCGCAGTGGTGACACATTGCGTTCAGGAGCGCGGAACTTGTGTATCAGCTATTTAAAAGAAACAAAATTAGCAAAAAAATAACACTGCCAGGACATGGGTCTTTTATCTGGTTTTATACATTTTAATAAAGCTTACTAAACCATGAAACATTTGTATATTTATAGAGATTTTAGTTTAAACTACTGCTGCATTGTGAACCAACTGGCAGACTACAAGAAGGATATATGAAACATCTGAATATGAGCACATACTTTAACTTGTCTCCAAAAAGATATTCACAGATTTTGGGGAACCGCAGTCAATAGATGTGTAGCACCCTCTACCATAGGTAGGTGCTAGAGTGAGGATTTTTGGTAAGGAACTGTCAGTACAGGTAAATTTAGGCAGGCCTATGCTTCAGGCTAGGCCTGTTTGTTTTGACCTGGGGACAGGGAGTGGTTAGTGTAGCAGTGGGTGTGATCACCTGTGCTTTAGAGCTTGGGCACCTCCCCTGCTTCCAGGAAAGAATGTTCTGAAAGAGGGGCAGGGCCTAGAACTGGAGTGGCAGGCAGCTCATGTGAGGAGCCCTGACCAATCCCCAAATGGAATTGGCAGGGGGCAGGCCTCCCATATAAGCTGAGGTAACAGGCCACTGGGGGGAGTTGTTGGCCGGGAGAAGTGGAGAATGGAGTACTAGACAGCAGCAGGAGGGCACCCCCATCTGGGGTGGTGCGCCGATCGCAGGAGGAGGCCCGGGAGAACTGTGAGGGAACTTCACCCTTACACAGTCAGTGATGAGGAGTTCCTGGAGCAGAGAGGCAGGAGAAGCTGTCGGAACGTACGGTCCAGTTAAGTTCTCCATCATGGACTTGGGGAAGAGAAAGGTCGGTGAGTGTACCACAGTGGAGACCTGAATGTGGAGACATGGCAGAAAGTCTGTGAGGGAACTTCATCCTTACACGGTCATGGATGAAGTCCTCATCTTTACACGGTCATTGATGAGGAGTCCTGGAATAGAGGCGAGACTGTGGGGAATAGTGTCAAATTGATGTGGCCCAAGGGCGAAAGATTTGCAAGCTGGACTAGCTGGGAACAGTAGTCCACCGTTCAGCACATGCTATTAAACTACTAGGCCTCCGGGGAGAGGTACTGCAGACCTCTGGCCTAGTAGCAGCAACTAATCAGAGTCAGCAGTAGAGACTATTCAGAATGGGTTCTTTTGCATATAGAAGAGGACGTGTCAAGAAATATAATGTGCTACACAATAAGTTTGTGCAGGAGGGAAGGATTCCTGGGAGCAATAGTCTGCAGGAGTTACGCAGAGGAGGAGCAATAATCTGCATGGTGACGCAGGGAAGAGACTGTAGATGTTATACATGTGCATCATTTCTTCAAGGCTCAAATGAAGTTCGAATTTATAAATATGATGGCAAAGTAATTCGATCTATGTTATTTGATCAAGTTATATCCCCCCCCCCCCCCAATAAACAAAAACAAAGCAAATTACTGTTCATTGTCTCAGAAGTGATATATGAAGGTCGGGCAGCAGGGTGATATGGTGGATGTTAGTTACTAGTGGCAACACACCGCTACATATGGATTAATGGGCTGATAGACTATTATAGTTCTCATGTTAACATTGCATTTGCTTGTTTACCAATGATATGGTGGAGAGTATGGATTTTAGTGATGTGCCTTTACAAACATTTTCATTTGATTGGGTTTTGGTACAGCAGGTGATATATTATCATGTGGGTAATCACTGGTAATTTGTGATACCATTTTTTGTACAGGATTTATTTTATCCCTTTGGGGGATACAAAGGGCTGTTTTGTTTTGTTTTAGACCCCTTTCACACTGGGGCGGTGGGTGCATTGATGGTAAAACGCCGCTATTTTTAGTGGCACTTTACCTTCAATTTTGCAACGCTATTCGGCCACTAGCAGGGTGCTTTTACCCCCCCCCACTAGCGGCCGAGAAAGGGTTAAAACCACCGCAAAGCGCTGCTGCAGCAGCGCTCTGCCGGAAGTATAGCCGTGCTGCCCCATTGATTTCAATGGGCAGGAGTGGTTTAAGAGTGGTGTATACAGCGCTCCTTTACCTCTCAAAAGATGCTGCTAGCAGGACTTTTTTTATCGTCCTGCCAGCGCCCCGCTCCAGTGTGAAAGCCCTCGGGGCTATCACATTGGAGAGACAGCAGCGGCTTTTTCAGGGCGCTTTGCAGGCGCTATTTTTAGCGTTAAAGCGCCTGCAAAGTGCCCCAGTGTGAAAGGGGTCTAAGGGTGGAGCATTAAATTGTAGTACATACTGTACATTTTATAGACAGAAAATTTTAGTACCATCATTATACAGTATGTATAGTCATTTACTGCATACAGTTTTCAGAACACAACACTTTTTACGTTAATAGTCCTGATTGGCTGAGAGTGGCAGGAAATGAAAGGCTAGAAGCTGTAAACTCCGAATAAAGGAAAATACAGCCAAATTCAAGTACAGTGAAACCTTGTCTTGAGAGTAACTTGATTTTAGAGCGTTTTGCAAGACAAGCAAAATTTCTAATACACTTTGACTTGATAAACAAGCGATGTCTTGATATACAAGTAGCGTCTTGTCACAACTGAGTAAAAAAGAGAACTGAGGCGCCTCTAAGGCCCCATTCACACCTGAGCGTAGCGTTGTTGAGCGTTTTTCCAGCGTTTTGTCGCACATTTTGATGCGCATATTTGCGCGTTTCCATGCAGCATTTTCCAGCGTTTTTGCGCTTTGGCGGGGTTTTTTTTAGCCAATAGGAAAAATGATCATCTGTTTCATCATTTGTTGCTATGTTTTTAGATTTTGTCATCTGCTTCCTGCTCCAAAAACGCCCAAATCTGCCCAATTCAAGCAACAAAAAAGGGTCTAGAACTTGTTTGAGCTTCAGGCATAGGGCTTCAGGCGACTTGGAGTAGAGATGTGAACCATCTCCATAGAGAATAATTTTTTTTTCCCCTCAAGCGTTTTCTAGTTTGAGGCTTCAAGCTACAAAACGCTCAGGTGTGAATGGGGCCTTAAGTGTAGCAATATGTTTACATTTAATGAAGGTACATCATTTAGCAACTCACATGGTTGATAATTAAAACAGGCACAACTAAGTATGCAGGCATCCAGGGTAAAGCTGTCCACATAGACAGTCCTCCGTACCGCCATTAATGTCATATCTTCCACGAGCGCTTCAAGCCTCACTTTCAGATCACTTTACTGCAGGGTAGTCTTCCCAGTCACGATTGCAGACTGACAGTGGTGAGAGCCCACAGTGCAGGGGATGGTCTATGTGGACAGCTTTACCCCGGATGCCTGCATACTTAGATGTGGATGTTTTAATCATCAACCATGTGAGCTGCTAAATGTTGTACCTTCATTAAATGTAACCATTTTGCTGCACTTAGAGGCACCTCTCTTCTCTTTTATACTCTGTAGCTCCTGCTGGATTTTGCTTCTAATCCCCTTGTGGTGGGTTCCATTTGTAGATGGACATTTTATGGTTACACAATCTATCGCATTGCTATAATCTTTTTTTTTTTTTTTTTTTGTTTGTTTGTTTTTTACATAAAGATTTTTATTGAGAATATAATAAAAGAAGTCAATGTCTTTTGTAACAGATACAAGTAGTACATTGGTAAAAACATGTATTATAACCTTTACATACAGTGTTGAAGATAACTTAAGTTCACTGATGTACTGCTATAATCTTTTTATAAGGACTATAGACTGAAAGACCTATAAATAAATGGTTGTGGACAAATCGGTTTCCATTATGTCTTATGGGGAACAAGCATGTTTCCGGAACAAATTATGCTCGCAATCTAAGGTTTTACTGTACACCTTTTCTGGAATATTTCTAAAGTCCACAATTGTAAAATGGATGAACCCATAGCTTTTTCTTTATGTCTGTAAGATTCATGTACAATATACAGTAAATGTTGATAATTTGTTACTTTTCCCATGCTTTCATTATCAGCTAGTACTGTCACACACAATAATTATGGAATATATATATCACTATTAAAATGTTACCACTCTTGCAAAATAGACCGCAGTAGTACGTTGCATAGCGAGACATGTGCCTGTAACAAAATATAATCTAGATGGACATTTTCAGACATATAAAGATGAGTTGTCAGTCCTGAACTCTGCCTCTGTCATCCTCCAGGACACAGGGGGCTATTAATGAGTAAAAATTGTGTTCTCTGTCATTTTTTTTTCAGTTTATTTCAACCCTTTTGGCTATTCCTTTTTACTTCGATTTAATTGCTCTTGCTTATTGCATTATTATCACTGTAATACTCACGTTCCTAATAGAATTTGGCCAGTATATGAACAGAGGGAGTAACTTTTTATAGTAGTTTTCAACCCAACCACTACAATTTTATAGGAGCTTTAACATGCTATTGTCATTTCAACAGTTGTTTTCAATACTTTTAAATCTGAAGATTTCATTAAAAAAAAATCTGGGGATCCTGCCATGAAGACCGTTGTTTGGCACTTCCTGTGATGGGGTGACAACTATTTCTCAAATGCGCTCCTGTGTTGCCCCCCCTCACACGCGAGGACAAAGGACTAGTCACCAGCAGATCTTTTCCTCTTTACTGAACTACCATTCCTTATTCTGCATTTTGTCTTTGTGTGGAGGTGGATATCTTAGTAGAGGCAAAGCATTGCTTCCTTTTGGTATAGCTGTCATCCTCGATGTCTAATTATCAGAGGACTTATGGGGGCAGGATCAAAAAGCAGCAGGAGAGGTGCAGAAAACTTACACTATATTCACAGAATAGATGAAGATGAAAAAAAGAGATCCTCCTACTGCATGTCCTTAGGTTCTGTTTCCTCTTAGGCAAGAACAGTTCAGTAGTGACATTGCCTAATCTCACTATAAATCGCTTAAGAATAGAGGTAGAGTCCCTTAAATGATCACAGAAATACAGCTATGAGGCTTAAGGCCCAGGAATGCCTAGGCACATGAAGTACATTACTTTCTATCGGGAGGATATTAAGACAAAAAGTAAGTCTTTCAGAATGCTATTTGGGCAAAAGTAACATTTCTAGATGTCCCCTGTAGGATTGAAAATCTGCACTGTCTGGCCATGTTCTCAAGGGCCTACTATAGTGCACGCTAGAGTTCCTCCACAGCAAACTTACCAACTATCTGTTTTATAGACCTTGCTGTGTATCCAGGGACACAATCAAGGGAACAAAAAAAGAGTCTTCCCCAAACTGTTGCCACGAGGCTGAAGGCACACATTTATCCAAAATGTCTTTGTATGCTGTAACATTAACAGTACCTGTCACTGGAAACACCTGAATTCCGTCACTTGAAGGGGTGTCCACATTATTTAATAACGTACTATATAAAGTACATTACAAAATAACACCACCAGTGGGACTACTTTGTGGAGCATTTAGCTTTCAATTGCTGATTTTAACATAATTACTGTATCACCTGGACCTGCAAAACGGAACTTTATTTGTTTTTTCTATAATCTGTACAGTATTCGTCTGCAGCACATTATTTACACGGGACTAAATTCTTGTTCATTTTATATAAACCGTATTTTGACGAAAGTGGGAAACGTGTTAAATCAACCAATTTTTTTTTTTTTTTTAGAATTATTGTTTAGCTCCAGTCTCCCTCCCCTTCTTTCCCTTGCTATTATTTTCTATACACAACTGGCATAACTAATTTATTTTAGTACATCTCTCTTGTTCTGTGAAATTCTCATCTACGTATGATGCATACTGTAGCTTCTCTTGTTCTACGTGTAGAGTATAATTCTAAAAGAGAAACTGTACAGAGATAAATATACAGATTGTCATTGCTGATGTCCTCCTGAATGGCCAGCTAACACACCAAAACTGATTTTGTGATACACTTTTTTTTTAGGATTGCTCTACAATACACAGATGTTTCACGTGTAATGTGCTAAAATGCAGGCCCATTGATTTGGGGATGTGTATTGGGGTAAAATTCTAAATGCAAAGATCTGAATGTATGTTTTTATTCCCTATGTATTAACACTCCACAGTACATATCCTTTTGTTCTGTACACTGGAAATAATCTTCAGGTTTTGTTCCAATTATATATGTATGGGTACTGTTCACTTGCACTTCTTTTGTTCTGAACATCGGCTGTCATTCTCAAGATCTGTTCTTAAAGTGACACTAAACAATGTCCCTATATCCAAAAATAATCCATACACATCTACTAATTAACGGCCCTGTAATCTGTTTTTCATTAAATTGTTTTTTTTAATGTGTTTTCCTGCCTCCCTGTAATGACCTACAGTATAGTGAGGGAAAAAAGTATTTGTGTTGATTTTGTACGTTTGCCCACTGACAAAGAAATGATCAGTTTATAATTTTAATGGTAGGTTCATTTAAACAGTGAGAGACGGAATAACAAAAAAAATATGTATAAATTGATTTGCATTTTAATGAGTGAAATAAGTATTTGACCCCTTCGCAAAACATAACTTAGTACTTGGTGGCAAAACCCTTGTTGGCAATCACAGAGGTAAGACATTTCTTGTAGTTGGCTACCAGGTTTGCACACATCTCAGGAGGGATTTTGTCCCACTCCTCTTTGCAGGTCCTCTCCAAGTCATTAAGGTTTCGAGGCTGACGTTTGGTAACTCGAACCTTGAAACAATGAATTTCTGATATAGAAGATTTTCAAGGTGTGCCACATCCCATAAGAAATTGGAATAAGAAAGAACCCCTAGGAGTGGGATTTTTAAGGCACTAAGCAATACAGAGAAAAAAAATTAATTTTATTAATAATTGTATAGAAAAATATGTAGGATATTAAACAAACTAATGGACATAGAAGCATCAAATTGTGCACATTGATGATAGAGAGATCCTATACCCAATGCGTTTCGAAGATGAATGTAGTCTCCTTCGTCAGGGGTTAACAGGAGATGTATAGTCTATAAAATACAAAGGCCATTGTCGCATAGAGTCATTCCGCCAATTTCTTAATTTGTACTAACTTATGTATGCCTATTCTTTGAATACGGGATTTGGAACAGTGCAATGAGGATACAATGAAGAAATGACTAGAAGAGAAGTAATTAGGCAGTGCAGAGAAATTAATACGTGCCCCCAGAAATCACAACCAGTGCCGATCCTGACCTCTCTGGGGCCCTAAGCAAAATTCTGCTAAGGGGCCCTCTACCTGACCCGTGATGCTGAGAGCTATGTAAACCATTTGCCATTGCCACACAGTCACACCTGACACTTCCCAATACAATCCTCCCTCCTTTAAACAAAACAGTGAAAGAATAAGTACAATATAGAACAGAATGAGGTTCAAACAAACAATATTTATTGATTAGAGGCAGACAGTGGGTGGGGGTCCTCCTGGATCAGTCTGCTCCACTGACCAGATGGGGGGGTCGGGGCGCTATGTGCGTCTGTGCGCAGGGAGGTGTATGTTGCTTGATGAGTCTGCTGGCGGGGGGGTTGCGGGATGGGGGGCTGCTGGATGAGACGTGCCACGTGACCTGCCTCTGAGACTCCTGGGAGGTGGGAGTTGTAGTTTGCTGCACTGATAAGGTCCTTACCTTTAGCGCAGCCAGACTACAACTCCCACAATGCAGCGCAGCCTGCGCAGCAGCAGCCAGTTAGCCAATCGACGGCCACCGTGGCCGACATCTAGCAAAAAAAAGATTAACAGACAGCCAGCCCCGCTGCCAACATCTAGTAAAAAAAAAAACAACAGACAGCCAGCGCTGTGGCCGACATCTAGCAAAAAAAAATAACAGACAGCCAGCACCGTGTCCCGTGGCCATTTTAAAGAAACTTCCACCCTGCCCCCCGGCCCAGCCCGCCCCTGCAGGGAGGGATGCTGGGTCTTGGGGCCCCCCCCACAGCGGTGGGGCCCTACGCAGCTTGCGTAGTGAGCGTATAGGGCGGATCAGCTCTGATCACAACATAGCTCCGTTTAGTAAGCTGAAATCTGAAACATCATGGTTGTCATTTGCAGCATTTATAGAACATTCCTAAAAGTTTATTAAATAAGACTTGATCTTCAGAATATACTGAAATGGAATTTTCCAACCAGGGCTGTAAGATCACTAGGGAGGGGTCTGTTAAAGATTGCAACTAAATAAAATTGTGTAGCGCTACCCCAATAGAGCTGCTGGATAGTCTGGGTTCTCAGTTTTATTCCCTGACTCTGTGGACAACAACAGCCCCTCTGACACACCAGGCTAAGATAAATACTCAGCACACAACTATAATTCAGTCTATGAAATTAGACACCAGTCTGGTTAGGAACGAAGAAGTGTATTATATTGTAACAAAATAACAATATGTACATATAGAAACAGGTAAAACATAAGTCTAACCCAATTTTAAGACAAAGTAGTTACTGTGTGGTAGTAGCTTAAAGTATGATCTATACAGTTATGCCCCGTACACACGATCGGACATTGATCGGACATTCCGACAACAAAATCCATTCTTTGGCCTTATTCATATCTAGGATGATGGTACCTATTAACGATATCATACCCCCTTTTGCAAATCATGTGGCATACCTATAAACTCTAACAAAATCCATGGATTTTTTCCTACGGATGTTGGTTCAAACTTGTCTTGCATACACACGGTCACACAAAGTTGTCGGAAAATCCGATCGTTCTGAACACGGTGACGTAAAACACGTACGTCGGGACTATAAACGGGGCAATAGCCAATAGCTTTTGTCTCTTAATTTATTCTGAGCATGCGTGGCACTTTGTGTGTCGGATTTGTGTACACACGATCGGAATTTCCGACAACGGATTTTGTTGTCGGAAAATTTTATAGCAAGCTCTCAAACTTTGTGTGTCGGAAATTCCTATGGAAAATGTGTGATGGAGCCCACACACGGTCAGAATTTCCAACAACAGGGTCCTATCACACATTTTCCATCGGAAAATCCTATCGTGTGTACAGGGCATTAGAGTAATCTATACTTGGTAATCTGCAAATCGGCATTAAACACTGGCACAAATCACATTAATGGCAATGGTAAACAGTATTGTAGTAAATGTCCTGCCACCAGTATACTATACTGCTAGAGTGCATTCTAGGAATTACCCAGAACCACTGTAATGGTACCCCTTTCTATAGGCAGTGAATGAAGTCCTTAGCTAAAGAGACAGTTCTCTGTCCTAGCTCTTCAGCCAGTTAGCGCTGGGGCCCAGTCTTTAAGGTGGTGAACATAAATACAGTCACACTAAAGTCCGCATGCAATGGTAAAGGCTGCTAGTCAAGTGTCCAGTCTCTAAGTGATCAGTCTTTGCTAGCAGCAAACAAATAATGATCGCAAGGCTCTCTCACCAGACCCAGCAATACAGCCACAATGGTGGCTACCACAACATATCCCCTCACCACTTTGCACAGGATGAAGTCACTGGTGCCATAAGGGCCCACATTTCTACCCAGGACTCTACCCACTTGAGAGCTGGGTTAAGGACTAAAAAGTTATTTTGCCTGATTTGAATATAGAATTCCTGTGCTTTTGGGATTGTGATGTCAGGGCACAGAAGGGAGTGGTCTAAAAGAAAATTGTCATTCCTCTGCCCTTCTTTTGCCTGTAGCCATAGGTCCTAATCAGGGTGGTATTTTGCTGTTATACATATGTGTTCTTTTCTTTAGCACTCCAAATAGTTGCATGTATTCCACTGTTATCTCTGCTATCAGGGTTATCTAACATAGCATATTTTTCTGCACAAAACAAGTTTATATTGCTAAAGTGCATTAACACTAATCTTTTCCCAGTAAACAAGATTTAACTGGTTCAAAGTGCCTGTGTGTGTTTCTAAGTATATGGTTACAATAAGAATGTCCAAACCCAGAGTGTCAGAGATGTTGGAGGACTTGCAAGGTCGGGGAAACCAGTAGGATACAGATTCTTTGAGCGGCCCTCACGGGGGTAGTGCTATAGTCCATAGCTGAACTTCAACTCCCACATTCCATTGGTCCAGCATAGAAATCTATCGTGCACCTTTGCCTTGCCCCTCCAACATCCCCCCACCCCTGCTGATGGGAAGCAGGCATCGTGATTAAATCCAGCATGTCAGTTCAGTGATAGAGTAAAACGGTTCTAAGGGCAAGCTGATTATCCTCTTTTTAAAGTGGAGCTTTAGTCAGGATTCTTGCTAGATCACTTCATGCTGACCCTTTTTTCAGGTATAGCTATGTGAAACATTTAAAAAAAGTGTCTATACTGTTTAAAATCCAGTAATGCACTCACCCTGCTCTATACATGATCAGTTGCTCTCTATTTTTGGGCACTGTACTGAAAATTAGAGCCACTAGAGGCCACTTTGCTGACAGCCTAAAATTTTCTCTTGCTCAGGAGCGCTGTGCTTCAGCAAAATGGCAGCCTCCGGCAAGCAGAAACAGTAACGATGCTGGAGGCAATTTACAGCACATAGAATGCATTAAGGTGAAAAGCCACGAGGGTTTACAACCCCTTTAAGGTGCCCATCTAATCGTTTTTTGAAACTATCGGTTGCTCCACGGGTTATTATGGCAAACACAGCTGTCCAGGCCCCTCATAAATAAAGAGAACCAGTACGATTTTTACAATGCTGAGATTCTAGAACAGAGCATTTAAAAAAGGTAAGCTGCAATGTTTTAATATTTTTTCTTACGTTATGCTATATGAATGAAAGCATAAAACAAATACAAAGTAGGTGCTATCCCAGTTTGGTTGCAAATGTGAGAATACACTTTAAATTGAATCTCAAGTATCCATTCAGGCACACAGACATGATATCGGTCCACTTTGATGTCAATATCCTGAATAATCCAAATTTGAACACATGGTAAGCTGGAAGCTGTATGTATAAAATAATCAGTCCAAATAAAGCACACAGTTATTCCAGGTTCTATTTGTAATCCAGGGTTATATAGAGGTATCCTCAAGGGAAATTAAATTCCTAGTGTAGATTCAGGCTTGGATTCGCAAAAGGCTCCGTGGTCCAATGTAAACAAATAATATATTATAGATCATGCCTGAGCCTCCTACATTTGTATTACATTCAGGGTCTTAGGCTTGGTTCACACATATGCAAATCAGATGCGTTTTGAACCGCATCAGATTTGCATAACACGCCACTGTTCCCGGAAATTATGTCCCTGGGTGGTTTACAACCCCCAGTACCATACCATCAACACACAGATGCTTTGTAAGTAACATGTTATAGGGGGGGTCCTTTTTTTATTCATCTATTTCCTTGTTGTTATTGCCTCATAACATTAGATCATTTAAAATTCCTATTTCTCATTATAGATATATACCACATGCTTTCTCCTGAAGAGTGGCTCTAAGCCACGAAACGCGTCGAGCTACCAGTTGCTGTGTTTATAACAGTGTGTAGATAAGATTTTTTTCTGGCATTCACTAAGGAATATGTTTTTACAGGATTTTATATGAATTTCTCGCTATATGCTACTGTTACTTTTACTATCAATGACAGGGATTAGAGAGGCTATAGGTCATATAGGTATTACTTTGCAATATAGTTATGTTATATGAATTTTTTAGGATTATGTATTATTATCATGTAAAACTACTTTTGGATTCTGATATACAATGAAATATACATATATGTATATGAACCAATAAATATTAATTTGTTTATCAATATACTTATTTACTTACTTGCAACCGCATGCTTCATATAAAGTCCCACTTCTCTCTCCCCTTTTTTCCCCTGATGTTAACCCCTTCCCAGCCAGTGTCATTAGTACAGTGACAGTGCATAATTTTAGCACTGATCACTGTATTAGTGTCGCTGCTCCCCAAAAAGTGTCAAAAGTGTCAGTTAGGTGTCCGATTTGTCTGCAGCAATATCGTAGCCCCGCTATAAGTCGCTGATTGCCGCCATTACTAATAAAAAATAAACAAAACTTCCATAAATATATACCATAGTTTGTAGACGCTATAACTTTTGCGTAAACCAATCAATATACGCTTATTGGGATTTTTTTTACCAAAAATATGTAACAGAATACATATTGGCCTAAATTTATGAAGAAATTTGATTTTTTAATTTTTTTTATTGGATGTGTTTTATAGCAGAAAGTAAAAAATTTAGTTTTTTTTCAAAATTGTCGGTCTTTTTTTGTTTATAGCGCAAAAACGAAAAATCCACAGAGGTGATCAAATGCCACCAAAAGAAAGCTCTATTTGTGGGAAAAAAAAGGCATACATTTTATTTAGGTACAGCATTGCATGACCGTGCAATTTTCAGTTAAAGTAATGCAGTGCTGTATCACAAAAATGGCCTGGTCAGGGAGGGGGTAAATCTTCCAGAGCTGAAGTGGTTAAAGTATATATTTTTTTTAAATAACAAATGTTATACTTACCTGCTCTGTGTAATGGTTTTGCACAGAGCAGTCCCGGTCTTCTCTCCTTAATCGAACTGTATTGATTAATGGTTATATGTTATGTTGTCCCTGTCTACTGTCCATCGAAGTGTTATAGATAAGAAAGGGAAGAATAGTGCTGTTCACGGGTATGTGTAGTACATCTGCTAGATAAAGTAGTTTAGAGGCAAGAGGGTATAGGCACAAGTAGAGAAGATGGCCAGTCATTATGGGCATTAAATTAAGTAAGGGAATGAAGGGTAAGAGACCCTCAAAAATGCCCAGTGCAAGAGGAGCGCTATATATGAACCGAAGGTGTGAGCCCCTAGATAAATGCCCCTAGATAAATGGTTAAAGTGGACAGGGATCCACAATAGGTAACTGGGTTAGCACCAAAGTCCACGGGGACCAAGAATCATGCAGAGTAAACAGCTAGAGAAACAGCTATCTATGTGAGCCGGATGGATCAAGGGTGACAATAAACACTAGACAAAAAAGGACATTTTGATGTTAAGTTTTGGGATACATTTGGGGTCAGGCACTACAACTAGTAAAGTCAAAACAGAGAAATGAGAGTTAAAACAGAATACTTTATATGTTGTCAGAGAGGGAAGATGGGATGAGCACTATGGCTGCCCGTCTGATCATAGAATCATAGAAGCTAGAGTATGTGAAGTATGGGATTACAATACATGGGATGCAAAGGACATCAGAACAAAATAAGGAAAGCAGAATTTAAGCAGGGAAATATTAAAGAGTTAAAAAAAGTGAGAGAATGATATGCATGTGTTGTGTACAGATGGGAAAAATGTGAGCGATTTTAGAGAGATATTTGTGTATGTGTGTGGATGCTGGAACCTTTAGTTCTATCTCTTGTGTGTGTCATGTATGCAGATGTGACCCCCCCTTTGCACTCTCATGAAAGAATGTAGCTGGGATGAGAGATCTGTGATAAGCTGGAAGGACACCATGCCAATTTCATTTTTTTAGACAAAACATTTATACCAAAATGTGCCGGGTTAATCAATCTAATGATAAACAATTATTTTCAATCTGTTTTCCAAAATGAAGGTTACATTTAATAGTGTATTACACAAATTGAATATCGTTTGATAGCGGAAAATGTCCTCCTTTAAGGAAACATATCTATAAATATATATTAGTATTAGGGTGTGATATTGAGATTATCACTTGAGTATTAATTTCTGATATGAGTTTAACAATTTTATTAATAATATGATATTATAAGATATATTGTAACTGGTTTAGACAACCTTTGGTTGGAAATGAAATCCAGGTTATTGGGGAAATTTGTAAAATGGGATTAGTTTAGATTAAGATAACAATTTTGTCATTTTCTACATTTATATAATAGACCCTTATTGAGTGAAAAAAAAGATTAAGATGAAGTTGTTAATTGGAATACAGCTGCCAAGATGGATAGGATACATGAAGTTTTTCTACAAAAAATGAAATCTGAAGGGCTGATAATAATTGATGTGCAGTCCGTGATGTGAGAGCAATAATTAATACAATTAACAATTAATGTGATGTATTAATACAATTAATACATCACATCAAGTCCACACACCTTGTTGGGATAGATGCCACCTGCAGCCAATTGTTTTATAGTTTTTGATGTGGCTGAGAGCTTTCTGTTCTGTCATATACAGATTGTTGGTCCTTTTGTTTTTATTTATTTTTATTTTTGAAATCCAAAGCAGAATGTGTGGATTGTGAAAAGAAACCAAAGGAAGATAGAAGAAAGAAGAAAGAAGAAGCATTTTTGGGGGGACCCCACGCCATTTTTTTTTCAATTTTGGCGCAGGGTTCCCCTTAAAATCCATACCAGACCTGAAGGGTCTGGTATAGATTTTGAGGGGGACCCCACGCCATTTTTTTTTAAATTTTGGCTGGGGTTCCCCTTAATATCCATACCAGACCTGAAGGGCCTGGTATGAAATTTAGGGGGACCCCCATGTCATTTTTTTTTTTTAATTTTGGTTCGGGGTTCCCCTGTGGGGAATTCCCATGCCGTTTTTATCAATGAACTTTTATGTGTATTGTCAGACCATTAATAGCCGCAAGTAGTTTTAAATGACTTTTTTCCTTTGAAATGTCATTTTGCTGTCTAAACACGGGAAACATGCGCCCCTTTACAGGCATACTATAGACACCTCCCAGGTACGAAATTTAAAGGAATATTACACTTTTATTGTTTCACTTTAAGCATTATTAAAATCACTGCTCCCGAAAAAACGGCCATTTTTTTTGCATTGATCCATGTCCCTTGGGGCAGGAACCAGGTCCCCAAACACTTTTAATGACAATAACTTGCATATAAGCCTTTAAAATTAGCACTTTTGATTATTCATGTTCGTGTCCCATAGACTTTAACGGTGTTCGCGTGTTCGAACAAATATTTTGCCTGTTCGCAAGTTCTGGTGCGAACCGAACAAGGGGGTGTTCGGCTCATCCCTATTCCCCAGCTCAAGAAGCAGAGATCCATGTTTTAGCAAAGCCTGTGAGCTATAAAAAAAAGTGTATATATTTATATAGATAGTCATGATAAAGAGAGCTTTTGGTTCCATTTGAAGGGCCAGAAGTTTGTTTTTACTTTGGAAGATAAACCAATCAAACATGCTAAGTTAATTTGATTGGCTGTTTTCAGCCTTCCATGTTCTTGTTGAGGTAGCCATACTAACATTAAAACTCACACATAGAAGCAGACCAGGCAACTAAGGATGCTGCATTTATAGCCCCGGACACTTGCTGGGTCTATGCAACTCACAGATTCCACCCTAGTTCTGGCCCAGTATAGCTGGGATTAATAATTCAACTTTAAGGACCGAAGAACGAGAAGAACAAGTGGTCCACAGGGGGCAACTTCTTATGAAACAGAACTTTGGAAAAATGTGATTTTTTTTTATGTCTGCCAGCCACTCTTTTCCCTCCAGCTTGAAACATGGACCGTGTTATCAGGCACAAGCAGTTATGGCTGCCTTAGTAAATGAGCGTGGGATAGAGTCAGGGTTCACCACAGTTTTTATAACATACCACTTCTTGTTTTACCTGTTACCAAAGGTGTTACCAAAAGTTTAACATCATTTCCAGAGATTACAAAAAGATATATCCAGATGCCAGAAGTAAGGATCTTACGAGTATGCATTTTGTCTGTATGGACATGTTTTCTGGATGTCCAGTGGCAAATGCTACTGCAAAGGCCACAGTAAAAAAGTGTTATCAGAAGTAGTTTGTAAATACAGAGTGCCATAATCTACAGAGAGTAACAGAGGAAATATTTTTTTTAAAGGAGAGTCCTTACTATCAGTTTTGAGGTTTTATTTTTACACTTTCTACTGTCTACAATGTAGCGGAAAAAGTAGAGTAAGTAACTGGAAAACTTTTGCCTTAGCCTCGGTTCACACCAGAGGCGGCACGACTTGCAGGTCGCCTCACTGAGGCGACCTGCACACGACTGCCGGGGCGACTTGCAAAACGACTTCTGTATAGAAGTCTATGCAAGTCGCCCCAAGTCGCCCCCAAAGTCGTACAGGAACCTTTTTCTAAGTCGGAGCGACTTGCGTCGCTCCGATTAGAACGGTTCCATTGTACTGAACGGGACGCTACTTGTCAGGTGACCTAGGTCGCCTGACAAGTCGTCCCAGTGTGAACCGAGGCTAAATGTTTTCTTATATTTTATCAAGCCCCTGAGGGGATGTTGGACTCTCTCTCTAATGCCGCGTACACACGGTCGGACTTTTCGTCTACAAAAGTCCAACGGACGCTGACGGACTAAAGCTGGCTGGTAATCCGATCGTGTGTGGGCTTCTCCGGACTTTCAACGGACTTTTTTAGCCTCAAATCCGACGGACTTTAGATTTGAAGCATGCTTCAAATCTTTACGTCGTAACTACGACGGACCCCGAAGTCCGCTCGTCTGTATGCTAGTCCGACGGACAAAAAAACGACGCATGCTCATAAGCAAAAACTAAACGGAAGCACTCGGTCTAGTAAAACTAGTGTTCGTATTGTAGGTAGCACATTCATCACGCTGCAAAATCTGTGATCGTTGAATGCAGCGCATTTTATTTCTTCTTTACGAATGCTCTAAAGAACGAAGGTGTTTTGCTGTTCATAATCAGAGTTCTCCCAAACTGATTTCTGGATTCTTTTTCTCTTTGATCTCATGAATGATATAGTATGCATTTTAAAAACAAGGTTTCCATACTAATAATACTTTTTCCCCTTTTTTTTTTTTTTTTTTTTTTTAGGTTTGTAAAGTTACCACAAAGAACCCATTATTCTTTTTTTTTTTAATAGTGATTATTTTTTAGTTTTTAGATAAAGTTAACCCAAAGCACCGTTTTTGGTTATGTAAATTTTTTGATTTTCAAGACTTACCACTTGAACATTATTAACATTAGTAATGTATTTTTGGTGTGTTTTTTCAAAACTCAATGAGATTGTTGTCCCTTGTTAATTTAACATTGTGTGTAAAATCAATGATTTCAAAGAAAACACATAAAGTCTTTTGCTAAACTCAAAAAAGATCCATTTATTCATGGTCAAAATAAAATAAAGAGGAAGTCAACGCTGGAAAAAGTCGGTGTACAAGAAAATTGGGATCTTGCGGAGTCCACATAAGAGGGAGCACAATCTGGTCCAAGAATCCCAGAGATCAACAGCACCAGCAGATGATCTAGATGTCCCCAGACTGTGGTCCTACAACAGCCTGCGTCTTCTGTCAGACCAGACTGAACCCAGGTCATCATTTTCTTCTCTTCCCTGCAGCCTTTCCTCCACGCTGCCCTGCAGCCTTCCCTGTAGCCTTCTTTTGAGGCTGTGGCTCTGGTGTTTCAGTTGTGGCAGGAGGAGGAGGAGGAGGAGGAGGAGGAGGGGGGGCTGCCTCATGTAGTTGGGTGTTTTGTGTTAGCGTGCCCTGCAGCCCCTTATGGATTGTTTCCCCAAATAGGCGCTCACAAATGAGGCGCTGCTCCCAATCCATCTGAAGAAGCCTGCTGGCTAAGTAGCAGCCATATGATTCTTCCGCTTCGGGGGGGCTCGTTAAAAAACGGGTGGCCTCTTGCATGAGGCGCAGGGATGTGTCCTGTGTGACCATCCCCTTCCTGGCCCTTTTTTTGGGAAGGTGGAGGGGAGGCACTTGGGATTTGGTCAGGCTCCTACTGGGCCCAGCCACCTCACTTGGCCCAGCCACCTCACTTGGCCCAGCCACCTCACTGGGAGCAGCCACCTCACTGGGAGCAGCCACCTCCTGCCTGACACTGGGCCCAGCCTCCTCCAGGATGATGGTGAATCCGGCCTCCTCCAGGCTGTCCATGGGCCTGGTCTCCTCCTGCCTGCCACTTTCCCCACATTCCTCCTGGATGAACTCATCCTGTGTATAAAAAAAGGACAATAGTTTGAGTATATTTTTTTGGGTTCATCAATGACACACAGTTTGCTTCTCATGAATAGCAAATTCAATGTGAATACTTCTCTTTAATAAAAGAGTCTAATCAGACACCATAATTATTTCAAGCAGGTGCCAAACATATTTAGCCACTACTGTCAATTGATATGTATACACAATTTTGAGTGACAAATTTTTTTAGACAATTATAACATCCAGTTAACATCATTAATATTAGTACAGTAAATATTTGTTAAAATAATTTACCTGACTCCAGATGGTCATATCTGGTTCATCCAGGATGGAAGACCCAGCTTGCTCCTCATCAGCCTCTGCTGGGGTGGAGGGAAGGGTGGAGGGAAGGGTTGAAAGTGATGGCCTGGCTTCATTCTGGTCATCCAGAAAACGGAGTTGATTGTAGTACCACAGCCTGGGTACATAAACATCATCTGCTGCTGCTCCTGATCTCCTTGATTCCTGGATCTTCTTATGCTCCCTCTTATACATGTTCCTCAAGACCCCAATTTTCTTGAGCAATGTCTCCATTGTTGCTTCCGGGATGGTCGCCTGGACAAAGGCCAGAAGTCTCTCCAGCGTTGACTTCCTCACATGCTTAGCATAATACTGAGGGTGTTTCACCTCCCACAAATTCCTCATCTCTCGATATTTGGAAATAAAAGATGTAAGGAACTCTGGATCCTTAAATAGGGGATTCATTATATCTGGAAAAGATGAAGTCACAAGACAAAAAACACTTTTATTATAGGTTTCTGCTAACCCCTCATCATCTTCTCCCTATGTAGGCCTCATCAATCTATCAAGCCATATAGGCCGCTTGCTACAAAGTCATGACCATAAAAACCAAAAAAAATATATATCTAAAATTACCTTCGTTTTGTAACGTCCTGGTCCACTATCACCTACCACAGAACGTACGTACGACACGTGCGCAAGGCCCCTCTTTATACACTACGCATGTGTGAAACTCCGCCTGCGTCGCCCGCCCCTGACGTTCGAAATTAACTCATGTTCTCCGCCCCCTAATTCGACGCACAGAACGTACGTACGACACGTGCGCAAGGCTCTTTATACACTACGCATGTGTGAAACTCCGCCTGCGTCGCCCGCCCCTGACGTTCGAAATTAACTCATGTTCTCCGCCCCCTAATTCGACGCACAGAACGTACGTACGACACGTGCGCAAGGCCCCTCTTTATACACTACGCATGTGTGAAACTCCGCCTGCGTCGCCCGCCCCTGACGTTCGATTTTAACTCATGTTCTCCGCCCATTTTTTGTTACGGCGCGTAGTGGAGTTAAAGAATGGCGGAGACACCTGAAATGTTGACGACCTCAGGTAGTGGAGACAGCCCGGAGGCTGGAACGTCAACGAAATCTATGAGGCCTAGATTTAAGGCCTCTAATATGAGTTTTAAAGAGATGGTGGAGATGGTGGCCATTCTTCACAAAGACGACTATGATGGCAATTATGGGCCGTACGCACGGCCAAATTTGCGCAAGGCCAAAATAATGGCGAAGGTCGTGGAGACTTTGAAGGCATCTTTTGGGGTCCAGCGCTCCAAAGATCAATTGAGAAAAAGATGGTCTGACCTGAAACTCAGGGAGCCGGATCAATACCGACGTATCCGGAAAGTTCTTAAAAAAAGTAAGTACTTGTCGTGTTTTTCTCTTGTGTTTATTACCTTGTATACTGCTCCATGTGCTTTTCCTTCCTCTACGATTTTTGTTCATCGTTTTAAACGATCTTTTAATAAACCTCGTTACATATCTATAGATAGATCGATATATAGAGATATATATATATATATAGAGAGAGAGATATATATATATATATATATATATATATCTCTATATATATATATATATATAGAGATATATATATATATATACAGGTAAAAGCCAGTAAATTAGAATATTTTGAAAAACTTGATTTATTTCAGTAATTGCATTCAAAAGGTGTAACTTGTACATTATATTTATTCATTGCACACAGACTGATGCATTCAAATGTTTATTTCATTTAATTTTGATGATTTGAAGTGGCAACAAATGAAAATCCAAAATTCCGTGTGTCACAAAATTAGAATATTACTTAAGGCTAATACAAAAAAGGGATTTTTTAGAAATGTTGGCCAACTGAAAAGTATGAAAATGAAAAATATGAGCATGTACAATACTCAATACTTGGTTGGAGCTCCTTTTGCCTCAATTACTGCATTAATGCGGCGTGGCATGGAGTCGATGAGTTTCTGGCACTGCTCAGGTGTTATGAGAGCCCAGGTTGCTCTGATAGTGGCCTTCAACTCTTCTGCGTTGTTGGGTCTGGCATTCTGCATCTTCCTTTTCACAATACCCCACAGATTTTCTATGGGGCTAAGGTCAGGGGAGTTGGCTGGCCAATTTAGAACAGAAATACCATGGTCCGTAAACCAGGCACGGGTAGATTTTGCGCTGTGTGCAGGCGCCAAGTCCTGTTGGAACCTGAAATCTCCATCTCCATAGAGCAGGTCAGCAGCAGGAAGCATGAAGTGCTCTAAAACTTGCTGGTAGACGGCTGCGTTGACCCTGGATCTCAGGAAACAGAGTGGACCGACACCAGCAGATGACATGGCACCCCAAACCATCACTGATGGTGGAAACTTTACACTAGACTTCAGGCAACGTGGATCCTGTGCCTCTCCTGTCTTCCTCCAGACTCTGGGACCTCGATTTCCAAAGGAAATGCAAAATTTGCTTTCGTCAGAAAACATGACTTTGGACCACTCAGCAGCAGTCCAGCTCTTTTTTTCCTTAGCCCAGGTGAGACGGTTTTCGCGCTGTTTCTTGGTCAACAGTGGCTTGACACGAGGTATGCGGCAGTTGAAACCCATGTCTTTCAAGCGTCTCTTGGTGGTGGATCTTGAAGCACTGACTCCAGCAGCTGTCCACTCCTTGTGAATCTCCCCCACATTTTTGAATGGGTTTTTTTTCACAATCTTGACTAGGGCGCGGTGATCCCTATCGCTTGTACACTTTTTCTGACCACAGTTTTTCCTTCCCTTTGCCTCTCTATTAATGTGTTTGGACACAGAGCTCTGAGAACAGCCAGCCTCTTCAGCAATAACCTTTTGTGTCTTTCCCTCCTTGTGCAATGTGTCGATGGTCGCCTTTTGGACAGCTGTCAAATCTGAAGTCTTCCCCATGTTTGTGTAGGCTTCAGAACTGGACTGAGAGACCATTTAAAGCCCTTTGCAGGTGTTTTGAGTTAATCAGCTGATTAGTTTGTGGCACCAGGTGTCTTCAAAATTTAACCCTTACACAATATTCTAATTTTGTGACACACGGAATTTTGGATTTTCATTTGTTGCCACTTCAAATCATCAAAATTAAATGAAATAAACATTTGAATGCATCAGTCTGTGTGCAATGAATAAATATAATGTACAAGTTACACCTTTTGAATGCAATTACTGAAATAAATCAAGTTTTTAAAAATATTCTAATTTACTGGCTTTTACGTGTATATATAGAGATATATATAGAGATATATATATATCTCTATATATATATATATAGAGATATATATATATATATATATAGATATAGAGATATAGAGAGAGAGAGAGAGAGAGAAATACTTGTCGTGTTTTTCTCTTGTGTTTATTACCTTGTATACTGCTCCATGTGCTTTTCCTTCCTCTACGATTTTTGTTCATCGTTTTAAACGATCTTTTAATAAACCTCGTTACATATCTATAGATAGATCGATATATAGAGATATATATATATATAGAGAGAGAGATATATATATATATATATATATATATATATAGAGATATATATATATATATATATATAGAGATATATATAGAGATATATATATATCTCTATATATATATATATAGAGATATATATATATATATATATATATATATATAGATATAGAGATATAGAGAGAGAGAGAGAGAAATATAGAGATAGGTAGATAGATAGATATAGAAATGTAAAACATTCTTTTTGAATATTTGAAGTTATCTTAATTTTTTTGCTTTACATTTAGTTAGATATTTAGAGATTTTGTTCCAGATATAGAGAGAGATCAAAAGATTATTAACTATATTTTGAGATATTGATATCTATCTATCCGATATGTCTTTATAATTTTAAATATTGAGGTAAAATAGGAACTCTACACAAACCACTTCATTACAAATGTTGTAAAATTACTATGTACTAAAATATCTGTGTGCTAATTAGATTAATAATTTTTTGTTTCACATAGGGGAAAAATCACTCAGCCAACACCAAGAAGACAGTCCACCCCAAGCAAAACATGATTGGGAAATCAGCCCAAGTCCCATTGAGGATGTGGAGGAAGGAGAGGTGGGCGACATGGGCACCCCACCAGGTGAGTGTCTGACACACCAGCTTACGTTAATCTATGCATGGCTGCCTTTTGTTTAATGTAATTTGTCTACTCTATTTTAGGGGATCTTGTTGTGCTTGATTCAAGCAACAGTGCCACCCCCGAGGATGTGGAGGAATTAGGCTACATGGGCACCCCACCAGGTCAGTGTCTGAGACAACAGCTTTATTATGGTAAGGTAAACTATGTATGTGTGCATATTTCTAAAGACATTTTTTGGTTTCATTCCACTTTAGGTACAACAACAAGAAGTGACTATTTCACTTCTGAAAGTGCCCAACGGCTAATTGGTCAAATAATGGCCTGGAATAAAGACATGGATGAAATGCGGAATCGGCTGGATCGTATGCAGCAGGAAATGAAGGACATGATTGATGTTTTGGGTCGAATCTAAATCCCCTTTTTTAAACCCCAAAACATCAATCATGTCCTTCATTTCCTGTTTTGCTGATCCCATTCTGGGCCTTCTCTTTTTTTTTTTGGCAGAACATAAATGGCTGTTTAACCTAATGTAAAAAAGGAGGGCTGTTTCTCGTAAATACCTCAAAAATCCACAAAAAAATAAAACTTGATTTTCTAAAAAACACAAAAAAAAAAAATTAAAAGTGATTTTAAAAAAACAAAAAAATCAAAAAATTGATTTTAAAAACCAAAAAAAACTAAAAAACTTGATTTTAAAAAAACAAAAAAAAAATAACAAACTTGATTTTAAAAAACCAAAAAAAAATAACAAACTTGATTTTCAAAAACCAAAAAAAAAATAAAAAACTTGATTTTAAAAAACCAAAAAAAATAACAAACTTGATTTTCAAAAACCAAAAAAAAATAACAAACTTGATTTTCAAAAACCAAAAAAAAATAACAAACTTGATTTTCAAAAACCAAAAAAAAAATAACAAACTTGATTTTCAAAAACCAAAAAAAAAATAACAAACTTGATTTTCAAAAACCAAAAAAAAATAACAAACTTGATTTTCAAAAACCAAAAAAAAATAACAAACTTGATTTTCAAAAACCAAAAAAAAATAACAAACTTGATTTTCAAAAACCAAAAAAAAATAACAAACTTGATTTTCAAAAACCAAAAAAAAATAACAAACTTGATTTTCAAAAACCAAAAAAAAATACAAAACTTGATTTTAAAAAACCAAAAAAAAAAAAAAAACTTGATTTTCAAAAACCAAAAAAAAAAAAAAAACTTGATTTTCAAAAACCAAAAAAAAATACAAAACTTGATTTTAAAAAACCAAAAAAAAAAAAAAAACTTTATTAAAAAAAAAAAAGAAAAAAAAAATAACTTGATTAAAAAAAAAAAAAACATTAAAAAAAAAATTGCTTTTAAAAAAAAAAAAAAAAAAAAAACTTGATTTTCCAAAAACAAAAAATAAGCCTGTTTGCGAAAATCAAAAAGCCAAAAATATTTTTTTGTGGATTAGGTAGAAATATTTAAATATAATTATATTTTGCTACATTATTAAGATATCATTATATTTTTGTCTATGAACATTTTATACTAAATGCAGAACTGAATGCATAACAACCATTAATAAAAACATCTCCTTATAGGAATTAAATAAATGTGTGGTTTGTTATTTCAAGGCTCAGTATCATTTTGGTTATAATTGTAAAAAAGTGGTTTACAGTGGCAATGTAGCTTATTTAGACATTTAAAATTAAAATACAGTTGGCACTACAACTGCTCGACCATAACCTAGGAGACAGCCCAAAAGAAAGGCAAGCAATAAATATAATGCAAGATTTCATCAATATTTTTTTTATTGTCAAAAATTATATATCCTGGCCCATTGCAATGGCCCCCCTACCCATAAAATAATTAACATATTGCTGTCTAACTTGACGGGCACTTTGGGGGGCCAAGCCAGTACGGACAGTATCCAGGCCTGTAAGGTTGGCTTCTATTTGTCCGGCCTCAGGCCCAACTGTGCCTATATAATTGGGAGAATGCTTATTTAAAAAGTTGTGCAGAATGCAGCACGATAAAATTATAAAATTAAGTTTGTATTCCGCCAAATTAATGGCTGTTTGAAACAGGCGGAACCGGCTGGCCAGAATTCCAAACGCATTCTCAACCACTCTTCTAGCTCTGGCCAGCCGGTAATTAAAAACCCTCCTCTCCGGGGTGAGGGTTCTTTGGGGGAATGGCCTCATGAGGTGCTTGCTGAGAGCGAAGGCTTCATCGGCAATGAAGACAAAGGGGAGTCCTTCCACGTTATCCTCATCAGGTGGCAATCCCAGGCCACCACTCTGGAGACGCTGGCAGAACTCCGTCTGGGCAAATACTCCTCCATCCGACATCCGGCCATTCTTCCCCACGTCCACATATAAAAAATCATAGTGTGCCGACACCACCGCCATTAAAACAATACTGTGGAACCCCTTATAATTAAAATAATATGACCCCGAATGGGGTGGTGGCACAATGTGGACATGTTTCCCATCTATAGCCCCTCCACAATTGGGAAAGTCCCAACGGCTGTCAAAATGGGATGCCACAGTCTGCCATTCCTGTGGCGTTGAAGGAAACTGGGGAATCAAACAAGAAAACCAAAATCAATTAATTTGTAAGCTAACATTGCAAGAAAATTAGACAATTAAAAACATTATTCCCCAGCATCAGTATAACATTCAATAATTTAATTCTTCTGGAATAACTAATATGGAAAGGCACACTTATCAGATTGCTCACCCCCTCTGATGGAACATTGATTACATTTTAGGGGGTTGTGAAATCCCAAAAAAAAATTACTTTTAGGACACGCAGGAATTTAGGGACTAAAAAGGCTACAAGACTGCAGTTGTCGCACTCTGCAGGTGCAGTTGCTAACCAGCTTACAGTAAATGAGGTAATGTAAAAAGGCATTCATGTTGCAAGGAGTACACAATCACATGCAAGGGCAATTAATGAAAACACTTTGAGGCTTGCATATGATTTGATGATGGAAATCAGCAGAGCTTCTGCTCATTTACTAAAGCACTGGAACAAATGCACTTGTAGAGTGCACATGCATTTTGCAAACTGCAACATATATTTGCTTTAGACAAATCAACACCACAGAACATTCAAGCAAATTTTAACGAGGGTGGGGGTGGGGGGGTTGTGAAATCTAGATAATTGCTCATTAGCAGCACACTATTTGGAGTGAGTTTAGGTGGGGGGGGTTGGGAAATCTAGACAATTGCTAATTAGCAGCACACTATTTGGAGTGAGTTTAGGTGGGGGTGGGTGGGGGGGTTGGGAAATCTAGATAATTGCTAATTATAAGCACACTAAATACACTCAAACAAAATACATTCAAAATGAGTAGACTAGGTGGATATGTTCCCATCACTTCATGCTGGGAAGGTTATTGAAGGAAAATATACATGCATGACAAAAAATAACAGGAAAAAAATCCAGCATGTGTGAGGATAAAAAAGGGGACATTCACACTATATTGCAATGATGGTAAGTAGTGTTTGAAGCAAGAAATACATTATATTATCAAAGATTACATAAAAGAACATGTGACGCTAATAAAAGAAAAATATCTTACCTTAATATAGTCCTTCTGCAGGACCTGTATGATGGCAGAACAGGTCTCTGGGATAATGATCCCCAGAGCCTGGGGGGAGATGCCTGTCGAGAACTTAAGGTCCTGCAGGCTTCTCCCTGTGGCCAAATACCGCAAGGTAGCGACCAGCCTCTGCTCCGGAGTGATGGCTTGCCTCATGCAGGTATCCTGCCTGCTGATATAGGGGGTCAGCAAAGCCAACAAACGGTCAAAAACGGGGTCCGTCATCCGGAGAAAGTTCCTGAAATCCTCAGGATTATTCTCACGGATCTCACGGAGCAAAGGCATGTGACAGAACTGGTCACGCTGAAGCAACCAATTCTTGGTCCATGAACTCCTCCTCGCCCTGTTCATGGACTGGTCTTGGGCTGAAGAATAAACTACAGCACCAAGCACATACAATGCACGAGCTCTACGACGAGTACGTACAGGTAACATGGCTTCAAAACGGTCGGCTGGTCAGAACGCACTAAACAGAACGCACTGAAGAACAGCAAGGCCTGTGAAGAACGACCTGAAAATCAGGAACGAGCGGCCAATAAAACAAAGATTTCTCAATGCCAACTGACCAAACGCACTGAAAAGCAGATACAAACCTCACAAGCACAGACTGAACAACAGTTAAAACGAACTGAAAAATACGAGTCTCACAAGCGCGAATCGTCTCTCACCAAACTTCTACTAACACGAGATAAACACGAGATTAGCAGAAGGAGCCCAAAGGGTATCGTACGGGCTATTGAACTTCCGTTTTATAGTCTCGTCGGACTTGGTGTACGTCACCGCGTACTAGGCTGTCGTACTTTTGTGTGGTCGTGTGTAGGCAAGTCCGTTCGTAAGAAAGTCTGCCGCAAGTCCGCCGAAGGTACGTCGGAAGTATGTCGGACAGGCTGTCGGACTTTTGTAGACGAAAAGTCCGACCGTGTGTACGCGGCATAAGAGATTTTGTTTGGGAGTGTGTTGCTCACTTGCTTATATTTTTGTCTCCGCAGCTGAAGTCCTCCATTCAGATCTCACAGAGACAATGTTGGTGATCTTTTAAGGTTTTTGACAAACTCGTTTATGCGTTTTCTCTCAATTCCAGATCCTAAAAGTTTGGAAGGATCTAAAACTAAAGCCAGGTGACTTGTGGACTGTTAAGAGAAATTTATATATAAGGAAATGTTTGGAGACTCAGCATCTATTTCATGTACAGTTGTGCAAAACTTGAAGAAAAGTCACCTGGATCCACATCAGACACTGCAAAAATTATATATAATGTGATTTGAAGAGTAGTTTAGCCATGTTGAAATCATATTTGTCTTTTGTACATCTTCCGTTTTATGTAGAATTGTCTGTGTTTACATTTGCTGATAAGTCAGCATGCCAACAATTAAGCTAGAAGTCCATTCTGGGCACAGGAGTGTACAGTCAGTACTCTGTAAATATGTCTTATCAATCATTTGTTTTTCACAATCAAAAGTCATTTTGTAATGAAAAAGCTGCTCAGCTATTATAGTCTCCACAATGGAGTTTTGCCTCTTTGGCCAGGACTACCTTCACCTAAGTGGGTGGAGGTTCCAGGTTAAAGGTGATAGCAGGTATGGTTAGTAATCAAAATATTGATCAAAAGAGGGGAGACTGTAAAGGAAATATGTAAGTTCTGTATATAATTGTATTCTATTTTATAAGTATTGCACACTGCCCTCACTGTGCACACGGCACTAATAATGTTTTCATTACATGTTTGCATTCTTTCGAGTCCTGATTAGAATTAGCCTGCCTATGTTACGCCCCTTTTTACCATAAAAGTACAATTGTAATATTAATGTGATACCTACATAATCATGTGTATAAAAACCTTCAATTGCGTCATAATAAAACATAACAGTTATTTGGGTCTGTTCCTTACTGCAGTAGTTATTATTAATTTGAAACCACTAATCAATATGAGGATAGGAGTTGCCTATCTATAAATTCCCATGTCAGTTGTATTTAATGTTCTGTTTTGCCTATTTATGCCTGATTTCTGTTTTTTTGTGAATTTTATTAAAATATGAATCTCAGAAAACATATACAATACATGAATTCTACCTGAATAGCATATATTCTTGACTGCAAATCCAGAGGCGTATCTAGTGAAAATTGCACCTATGGCAAGCACTGAAACTTTGCCCCTGTCAAAACATTTGAAACCCATTTTTTGGATAACAAAAAAAACAGCTGTCAAAACTACAAGTCAAAATGTCAAAATATAAAATTGTAGTACATTAGTGATGGTGACACCCCCTATTGTAAGTGGAGTTATTTTATTTCTTGAGGGGGTGTTACCATCACTTATATATTGCAACTTGTTATCAAAAATCTTTTGAGGGGGTGTCACTATCACTAATTTGCGGCAAATTTAAATTTTGATATTGTTATTTGTTTGAAAGATATAAAGTTGTATATCTGGTTTACAGGACACCACATATACAGTATATGGTATTCAGAGGGAGGGCTCTACCATCACTTCCTTACTGCCTTTTACCTATAGGTACAGTAAATATCTCCTAAAGTTTAGGAGATATTTATATTACATGGAGCCAGTGACATCACTGGCGCATGCGCTCTGAAGAAACGGCCACCGGAGCTGTTCCTTTAGAACCCCGTGCCATGAAATGCGGCTCCCGTGCGCATGCATGGGAGTGACATCATCGTGGCTCTGGCCAGTCACAGAGCCGGAGTCCGTGAACACGGAAGCAAGATGAGTAAAGATGAGAGCACCTGCTGCGCTGACTTCTGGGTGCGGGAGGGCTTTGTTTTAAGGTAAGTTTAACATAATGTGCTAGTATGCAATCCATACTAGCACATTATACCTTTACCTTGCAGGGTAAAAAAAACAAAAAATAGCATATAACCGCTTTAAATTATGCAATTACATTTAAATTGAAACACTATGGTGAAGAAGGACGCACAGCATTGTATATTTTATTGTAATATTTACAAAGTGTTTATACTGGTTATAGCAGGGGGGGGGGGGAGATGGAAGGGGGAAGAGAGAGAGAACTTGGGGGCGGGGGGAAGAGAAGGAAGGAGAGAGAGGAGGGGAGGGGCAGGGGGAGAGAGAAAAGAGGAATACAGAATACATCAGAAAGTACAGAGAGAATAAAGAGAGGAGCCCTTGCAGTAAATGTCTCTTCCTGTGCACATTCTCCAGATTACCTTCACCTGAATGCATTCCTATGCTTCTCTTGCTCATTTCTCCTCATTCTCTGGTCCCTCCCCAGTCTCCACAGCAGCTCAGATCTTTCTCCAGGCTCCAGCATAGCTCCAGTACTCTGTTCTTCTCAATCAAAGGTGATGACTTGAGAAGGGGGTGGGTTACAGCAGCGCCCATTGGCTCAGTAAGCAGCAGGAGGCGGATCAGCTCCTGCTGTTAACGCTTTCTTGTCCTGTGGCTTGCCATAAGGCGTTCCTATAGTATGAGGCTGCTGGTTCCTTTATCCTGCTTCTAAAGTCAATGACAGGACAGGAGGGGGGAAGCTGCAAGGCGCTCCTATACACACAAAGCCACTGGGTAAGGAGAGCTGCAGTGTCTGGACTGTGAAGCTGGAGAGGAGGGAGAGCACAGCGCACCTCCCGGCTCCTTCCCCCTCTCCTGCACAGCAGCCTATTTTCCAAATAACCTAAGGGGACACTGGGACGCCGCTGCCTAAACTCCTCTCTCCCTTTGTGAACTGCAATCAGTGCCTGTGCCTCACATGTTTCTTGTGCATGTCGGAGAAGATGCAGGGAGGAGGTGGATGGAGCTCAGCAGTGGGCGCGGAGGAGGAGGAAGTTAAATCCTCCTCCTCTCTGAATGCAGGGCCTCTGCCTCTCTCCTTCTTCTGGTTGCTAGACGCCAGGCAGGCCGCGGCTAGCAACCAGTTGGGGCAGTGAGACAGGAGCCAGTGGTGAACGACCTAAAGCAGTCTCCACTGGCCAGGATCCCACCCCAGGCTGACCGTGAGTAACAGTGGCGATACCAGGGCCATTTTAAGAAGAGACCCCTGTAAGTGCCTTGCTGCCCAGCCACTCACGAGCACCCCCTTCAAATGGCACCCATGGTCATATGTGCCATACCCTCGATACGCCACTGTGCAAATCACTTCTAAGTAAGTCTACACTGTGCCCATGTTTGATTTAGCTGTACAGTATGATCATGTCTGAAGACACAATTGTGAAACTTCCAAAGTTTGGGGGTAGATTTTGCAACATCATTCCTGCTCATGATTCCCTGGTTATATATAGATGTCATTAGGTAAGCTATTGACTGAGGGAACGCAAGGATAATTTGCCATCAGTCCACATTATATGCTGAATATCCCCCAGCCACTAAATAGCAATCATTCCTGTGTTTATAAAATTGAAAAATTAATCAAATATAGTTTAGAGATAATGAAGAAATGATGTTACTAAAAAGAGAACTCAACCTCAAACAAATAATTCGCGTTTTGGGTGTTGCTGCCAAGATAAGTCATAAGCTGGCTTCTTGGGCCATTTTCTGACCATTTTACTCAGAGACACCTAGTGTGACCTTCCATGGCTCCATGCTACTACACAACATAACCACACCATCTATACTGTTTGTACCTTTTGGTGTAGTAGTACTCAAGTAATGTCTGCCCACCTCTTGACACATAGATTACATAATTACTACACCTTCCTCTAATAGTGTTACATACACTTGCATCCTGTGATTCCAGAGTCTGCCAATACCCATCCATTACATAGTCTGTCTGTCTGCCTCTTGTCCCTGCTTAAGAAACTCCTTACTACCGTAGGGAGGTGGACATCTATTTGTGGAGTGATGTTCTTAAACAGCACTCCAGAAATAAAAAAGCAGACAGTGCTCAGATCAAAGAGATACTGTGCAGAGCTGGCTCTGTACCATGTAATCACTGTGACAATCAATCATAGTGATCACAAATGTAAATACATTTGTGTTTACATTGGAGAGCCCTCCCCTTCCTCCATTGTAAGTGGAAGGAAGTATAGAACAAATGAATAATTTATTCATTCATAGAGGATAATAGGCAGCAGCAGATTGAAGAGATGTTTACTTGATTATGGGATTGTTTTTTACCCTTTAACCACCTATTAGTATAAATGTCCTTTCATTTTATTTTTTTATAACAGAAAGTAAGGAAAAAAGTCCATTTTTTTTTTCAAAATGTTGGGTCGTTTTTGTTTTATATAATAGGAAAAAAACCCTGGGATTTTTAAAAACATCCCAAAGAAAGCTCCAACTGTCTAAAAAAATATATAGAATATACTTGGGTACAATGTAAGAATGAATAATTGTCAAACTATCACAGCACTGAAAAAGGAAAAATGGTCTAGTAATACTGTAAGTCCTGGAGTGGTTAAGATTGAATGTCTGCACCTGAGAGAAACACCAATGCTTTATTGTTGGCTTGTGACCAACGACAATACACTAGGCCAGACCTGGGCAAATTATGGCCTCAGGGCCACATCTGGTCCTTTATCTGTCCCTATCCATACCTCTATGCCTCCATTGTCATCATGCCTGCCAGAAGCTGATAGACTCAGAGAGGCACACTAACAGATATCCGTGTGGAGAGCTGCAAGAACTGGAGGGAGAGAGCCTGAAGAGCTGATCGGTACGGCAGGAAAGCTTAGTTCTCATCTGAGAGAATTGCCTAGGAGATGTCACAACATTCTCCTGCCACTCTGCTACCTGGCTAAGTTATTCCTGTGTTAGCACTAGCTCACTAAAAACCCTGGGAACCATGCACCTGTTCTTCACTCTAAGTCACAATCTGCAGAAATCCCCACTGTACCAATCAAAAGGGATTTGATTGGAAGCGAGGAAGTGTTTTTTCGCCTCCTGACTACCTGAATTAATGCTTCACTACCACTCTGTAATCACATTCATTGCACACGGTTACAACGTGGTCGTATTGAACTCAATGGGCAAGTTTGAAAAGCAGTGCCACTTCTCAAACTCTGCAACCCAATTTAAAAATGTCATCCCATGTGACTTGCCCCATCTGGCTGTTATTTTAACGTTTGGGTGGGCGACCAAGGGGCGGTAAATCCACAGCTCAGCCATAGTGGGCAAAAAAACGGATTTGCTTCAATTTCCCTCCCCAACTGAACATTTAAACCTTTGTTTTGCTCCCCATTGGTGTTCAGCTGCATGAAGCAAAGAAAATACCCAGTACTTTCAAATACAGTGGAGCATGCAACTTACTAAGTTAAGTGACATCCCAAATGTATTTGGTTGGTTGGATGACCTAGACCAGGGGTAGGCAACCTTGGCACTCCAGCTGTGGTGAAACTACAAATCCCATCATGCCTCTGCCTCTAGGAGTCATGCCTGTGACTGTCAGGGTCTTGCCATGTCTCATGGGACTTGTAGTTTCACCACGGCTAGAGGACCGAGGTTGCCTTCCCCTGACTTAGACAGATACTATTAATAAATGAAGCCTACAGTTATAATTAGGTAAGAGAAAATGTTCCTGGGTTCCGTTTGAAGGAGGTTTGCCAAACTGTTCAGAATTTCTGATTGGTAATCCAAAAGCCTATTGAAGTCATAGTCATGAGTCTTTAAAATCAGCTCAAGGTTAATGGTTAAGGGATTGTCAAACAAATGGCCCTGGAAGTTGGCCACTGCCCTGGGGGACATGTACTAATGCGCAAAAAAAAAAAAAAAGTATACACTGTTTGGCAGGGAGCAGTGATTTTAAAATGGCATTGGGGCCCCCCACCCCAGATCCTTAATGGTCAAGTATGTATTTTGTGCTTCGACTGGCCAATATGCCATTTTCTTTTTAACAGCTGACAGGGAAATGTGCATTGTAAACTGCTAGCAATTTTTTCAATGTATTTCTTTCTAAAATGTCACTTTTGCCATAGTAAATACTAGAGTAAGAATGACAAAAAAAATGTTTTTTAAATTGTAGAGTACCCCCCAAAATTGATGCCAGAATCCTTATCCTTGATGAATTCTACTTCTGTCTATGGCCGGCCTATGTTCCCCATTCTTCTCCTTCAGGGCTGGATCTAGCCTATCTGATGTGGGGGTGCAGAAAAAAATGTCAGGGCGGCAGAGGATGTAAGGTCAGCAGGGCACCTTATAGATGTAGGTAGTGTACTGGAGATCAGCAGGGCAGAGGATAGAGTCAGTAGTTTGTAGGGCAGTGTACAGTGGGTTATCAGGGAAGATAATAAGAGGTCAGCAGGGGAGTGTACAAGAGTCATTAGTGCAGTTTACAGGGTGTAAGCAAGGCAAAGAACAGGGGTCGGCTGGGTGGAGAGCAGGGGTTATCAGGGCAGAAGACAATGGTCAATAGGGCAGGGGTCAGCAGGACAGTGTACAGGGGTCACAAGGCAAGAGTAGAGTACAGGGATCAACAGGGCAGAGGAGAAAAGTCTGCAGGGCAATTTACAGGGGTCAGCAGGGCAGAGAACAGAGGTCAACATGGCAGAAGAGAAGGGTCTGCACAGCAGTGTACAGGGGTCAGCAGGACGGAAGACAGGGATCAGCAGGGCAGAGGAAAGTGGGTCAGAAGGGAAGTGTACCAGCAGGACGTAGGACAGGAGTCAGCAGGATGGAGAGCATGGGGTCAGCATAATGGAGAACATGGGGTCAGCAGGATAGAGGACAGGGATCAGCAGGATAGAGGACAGGGGTCAGCAAGGTCGGAGGACAAGGGTCAGCAGGATAGAGGACAGGGGTCAGTAAGATGAAGAACAGGGGGTCATCAGGAAAGAGGACAGGGGTCAACAAGGTCAGAGGACGGGGTTCGACAGGATAGAGGACAGGGGTCAGCAAGATGGAGAACGGGGTCGGCAGGGCAGAGAACAGGGGTCAGCAGGACAGAGATCAGGGGTCGGCAGGGCAGTGGACAGGGATTTGCAGGACAGAGATCAGGGGTCGGCAGGGCAGTGGATAGGGATATGCAGGACAGAGAACGAGTTGGCAGGGCAGTGGACAGGGAAATGCAGGACAGAGAACTGGGGAAGGTAGGACAATGGACAGGGGTCAGGAGGATGGAGGACAGGGGTGAGCAGGCGGAGGACAGGTGCCAGCAGGACTGAGGACAGGGGTCAGCAGGTGGAGGTTATGGGGTCAGCAGGACAGGATATAGAGGGTCAAATCCCTCCTATTTCTCCTCTTAGCCAAAATCCCTCTACCCCATCCTAGCAGAATTCCCCCTAATCCCCCCCAGCACATAGCCCCCCATTTCTCATCATTCCTAGCACAAATTCCCCCCGCCAAAACTACCCTTCCCAGCACGAATAGCCCCCCTCCTCCACAAACCTCTCATCCCAAGCACAAATGATTTTACTCCCCTCCTTAAGAGGCAAGAAATTGCTATAGAGGAGGTGCATGGAGTGCTGTGCTCCTGTAATAACAGTGCTGCTGCATGCAGCAGATGACTCAGGATTGCTCTTGGCTGTTCACACACGGTTTGATTACCCACCACCTATCTTCTCCAAGGGCTGCTCATCTCCTGGCAGCAGAAAATGTGGGAGTGGGGGGCGGGTAATCAAACTGTGTACAGTTCGATCTAGCAATCTTGTGTCACCTGCTGCATGGAGGAAGCGAGCACAACCCGCACCTCCTCCTGCCCTCTCCTATTTGCTGCTGTCACTTCTCAGTGGACTTTTTCACTTTAGTTCCCTGTAGCAAGCTGCTCTCTCCTCCTCAGAATGTCCATGGGGTGGCCAGCCTGTGGGGGGGCACAACTGAAATCTTGGAGGGTGCAGGCCCCTAGATCTAGCCATGTTCTCCTCTTTGGTTTCCAGGTGCTGGCCCAGCTTATTGTAATCTGGTACATTAGCTAATGTGCACTGAAGAAACTACTACACTCCTGGCTGCAGACAACTTCTTCAGGAAAACAGCTCTTATGACCCCTGGGCTACAGTGTTTTTTAAAAGCTGTTTGTAGTGCAAAATGGGCTTGTTTACACTTGCGGAGTCTTCTGCAGTGTGATCCACTGCAAGACTTTCATGGCATGGCCCCATTCAGTTGAATGGGTTGTGTTTGGCAGGTGGTTGCTCCAGTTAAAAGCAATGGGGGATAATTTTTGCCAGGGCGGGATGCAAAGCACCACGGCAACAGCATGTGCACACCCCCGTCCACTTCCTTTAGAGCTTACGGGGGGGAGCGGTTGTGGTTGGGGGGAGAGTTGCTGCATTCTTACCAAACCTCAACTGACAGTGTAACTGGGGCCTAAGAGCTGTATTTCTGCTGCTGTTTTGAATAAAATAATGTGTCTGCAGGCAGGAGTGCGTGTTTTCCTTATGTGCACATTAGCAGTTAGGCTAGACAGATGGCATTGCCATGAGCTCTATATAGTACAAGAGATTGCAAACAGTTAATACAAATCTGAAATAAATGTGTGTTTAATTAAGTTTATTTGCTATTCCAGGAAATCTATTTCCTGTAAGGCTGTATCACACACCACAGATTTCAAATTACAATCTTACCTAAATTTTCAGAGCAAGACAGAAATATGATCATTACTTACTTAGTTTGATTATTAAGCTGAAAATTATATCATAGAGCTTTTGCAGGATGGATTACAGAGTTTCATTATTTTTCATGTTGATTATTTATAGAGGATCTTATATGTTGCTGGTGGTTTACAAAGACTAGTGCAAGAGTCTTAGTGCAGAAAGGAATGACAAAAAATAAAACATGACGTGATAGTATGGTTCCATGGCCAGAATAATTCTGATTTGAAAGCTGTAGTTTTGTTTGTTGTTGTTTTTGGAAGCAAGGTTGCCAACCTCCCGCTGCATTTTTTACTGACAAAACATGGAACATTTACTGACGGAGCACATTTTTTCAGACAATCTGATAAATGACAGAACTTCTATTGAAAACTAACACAATCAATATTTAAATAGTATAAACACAAAATGGAAACACTGACAATACCCATAACAAGTAATTTGCCTAATTTACACTTAAAAAGTCAACACAGCATGAGAAATGATCAGCTCATGATATTTACTGACAGTTGTAAAACAAATCTGAGATTTTTACAAACTGCCTGTAAATTTACTGACGGTTGGCAACCCTGCTTGAAGGGGAACATCTCGCTTGGCACTGTGGGAGTAGATGCATCATGTAGTGATGCCTCAGCCATCAGAATATATGTGAGAATATTTGGCAGAAGATTTTTGTCCGAAAACTCACTTTCCCAACTGCATTGGAACCCTTGAAGGAAAGCATGTTAGGGTGAAAATGCCATCAAACTGTGGATCTAAGTATTTCAATTAATTAAGAAATACTTTTCTGTTGACCTATTAGGATTGGTGGATGCCCACCTTAATTTCATATCTGTTGATGTGGGAGCCAAGGAGATTCCAGAATCTTCTGATTCTCGGCTGTATAAAGGATTCCCCCAAGGAGGCCTCTTCCATGTACAATGAAGCCAATTCTTCCCCTTGTAATTGTAGCGGAGTAGAGTGTAGAGTGGCTAAGTGGATAACAGTACTAGGATCCTTGGTTTGAATCCCAACCACGACACTACCTGCCTGGAGTTTGCATGTTCTCCCTGTGCCTACGTGGGTTTCCTCCCACACTCCAAAGACATGCTGGTAGGTTAATTGGCTCCTGTCTAAACTGGCCCTAGTGAGTTAGGGACTTTAGATTGTACGCTCCATCAGGGCAGGGACTAATGTGAATGCACAATATATGTGTACACCACCGCTTAAATTGACGGAACTATATAAGTACCCGTGATAAATAAATGAGGCATTTGGACCTTTAGAGAATTTAGTGCAGCCCTATAACGAACAAAGGGAGAATATTCACCTACGACTGAGCCGTCCCCTTTGAGTTGTGGCATGTGCATTTTGAGTCTGTACTGCTGAGTGGCTTGTACTCCTTTCCTCCATATACTGTAACTGGATGTGTAAAATGCATTAAAAGTGGTGCTGACCTGCTGTGTGCTACACAAGTACCAATACTTTTTTTTTTAGTACTCGTCGATACCGATTACCGATACTTTTTTTTAATGTCATGTGACAGTGGCATTAATATGCAGCAGTAATGACGCGTGGACTGTGTAGTTTTTTTTACAATTTTATTTTTTACAATTTATTTTTTATTTTTTGTTATTTTTTTTTTTATAATGCTTTCTTTTGTTTTGGGGTGGCGATGGGTGCGGGGGGAGAAGTGGACATTTTCAGTGTGTTTTTTATTTTATTTTTTATTATTTTTACAATTTAACCTTCTAAATATTTATTACAATTTTTCAATCAGCCCTGTTGGGGTGCTTTGGTGAGATATCAGGGGTCTAAACAGATCCCTGACATCTCCCCTTTGAGACATGGAAAGGGACTGAGTACACAGATTCCCCAGTCCCTTTCTCTGTAGCCTCAGCTGCACTGGAGATAAACAAAGAGGAGACAGAAGCACCATTCCATTTATAAACTGAAGCATCGTAAACACAGTCAGTGATCACTGACTCTGTTCATTCGGAAAAGGAAGGAGCCGGTAAATGAAAGATTTACCGGCTCCTTCCTCTGCTCTCCATCCTGAAAGATCCAGGACAAAGGGGACGGAGGAGCATGGAGGGGAGAGTGGAGCACAGAAGGGGGAGTGGCGCATGGAGAAGGGAACAGAGCATGGAGGAGGGAGCAGAGCACGGATGGGGTAGTGGAGCGCGAGGAAGGACAGGAGCAGGGGGGAACAGAGGAGCACAGAGGAGCACAGAGGACGACACAGAGGGGGACTGGAGGAGGATACGGGGACAGTCAGGGGTGATCTGTGCGGCGGTGGAGGGAGTTACAAGCACCGATCCCCCTGTATAGATTTACAATATTATTGTTATTGCTGAATTTCCTCAAGCAGCTGAAGGAACCTTTCTTCTGTTTGAGGGTTATCTTTGTTCCTCTCTGCCACCATCAACACCCATGCTGTGATGTGCCATAGCATTCCTCTGCAGCGACACCCTAGAGACCTAGATAAACAGAAAATTGATTACAATGTATAGATCCTTCTGGTGGGTCTCGTGGTGAGGTGGTTGGTGTTCTAACAGCTGTGGGTGTGTGGGTGAGGGGGACTGGCCTCACTCTCTTCCATTTGCTTCCCCTCTCATCAGCAGACCAGTTGCAAGGGGTTCTATAAGAGAAAACATTACACATTAGATCAAACAGAAGCAAATTCTTAAGCTTGTCACTTTGTCTTTACAATGTGAAGTTGTACATGGATGTGGTCAAACAGGTGAACATCCATTGCATCTGACCACCAATGTACCTAATTTTAGTAACAGAACAGTACTTTCACACAGGGCCCCCCGAACTAAACTATTAGCTACTGTACTTACTCTCTAAACTCCATTGCCCTTCCTAGAAATGCTAGCTCAGCAGAAAATGGATGGGGTTTTAGGCTGCTGGATGGGGCTCTACTTCAGGCTGCTTCCTTCTACAAAGTGAACTCCCTTGCTCTCTTCTAGGGATTTACACCCGATACACAGTGCTTTTTTTGTAAAAAAAGTCAATATTTTATGTATACTGGAAATTTTACATGGTTTGGTGACAGCCTACATGAACCTGACTGGGGACCTCTAGGCTCTCTATTTGCCCCTTACCCACAGATAATATGGTCATACAGTGACACCTGTCAGGGGATAGACAGAGGCAATAAGGCAGAAAGCTACAGGTGGGATTAGTGATCCCAGTGAGTAATTCCAGCTATGAAGCTTCCTTGGGTGCCATTCATTAGGTCACTGGTGACCTAAGGTAACTGTGGGCCAAAAAGGCAAACAAGTATGGCCGTGATGGCAGCAATGTTCTGGATAATAGGAAAGGCGGCAGTCATATACAGGCAAGGTAAGTATAGGTGTGTGCACCATGCAATCTAGGGCAGCGGGTACCGTCCCTGCCTGCTAGTCCATGCAAAGTCTCTGTATGTGCTAGGTACTGGGACCTAGTGGTTGGGAATTACATCCACTGCTTTCATAATGCTTCAAATACCGCTGTGGGGAACTCACAGTTTGAGGATGGTTAAAGATGTAATCCATCCCTAGGTGACATTCAATCCTATACTGTTGCAGACTAATGCCCCGTACACACGGTCGGACATTGATCGGACATTCCGACAACAAAATCCTAGGATTTTTTCCGACGGATGTTGGCTCAAACTTGTCTTGCATACACACGGTCACACAAAGTTGTTGGAAAATCCGATCGTTCTGAACGCAGTGAGGTAAAACACGTATGTCGGGACTCTAAACGGGGCAGTAGCCAATAGCTTTCATCTCTTTATTTATTCTGAGCATGCGTGGCACTTTGTGCGTCGGATTTGTGTACACACGATCGGAAATTCCGACAACGGATTTTGTTGTCAGAAAATTTTATAGCCTGCTCTCAAACTTTGTGTGTCAGAAAATCCGATGGAAAATGTGTGATGGAGCCTACACACGGTCGGAATTTCCGACAACAAGGTCCTATCACATTTTCCGTCGAAGAATCCGACCGTGTGTACGGGGCATAAGTCTGTTCGACCGATTCTACTGGCGGGGTCCTATCCCCCTTTTCACCTCCTTTTCTGGCCATTGGTATTGTCTAAACTAAGGAGAACTCCACCCAAATTTGTGTGAGCTGGTACTCCTTTAACCTGTTTGAACCAGTGAGACTTACCACCTTTAGTTTATCCTCTTCTAATACACCTATGTGTGCATGGACATATGAGCTTACATAAAGGTGCTTTTACAGGCTGTAAAAAAAAGCTCTGCATGCATAGGTCCTAAAAGTGAATATACTGTACTCAACTTAAAAGCGGGCCCCAAACACATGACTAAGTCACCCACATGCTCTCCTCTGGGACCCACGTGAATCAGGGCAGTCCAAGGCCTAACTCACAGACTGCACACATTCCACAGACCTCTCAGTGCTCCACTCTACCTTCACACATGCACGTATGGTCTGCTACGAAACATGGACTCATATAACAGTTCAATAATGAATTATCTGACAATCAACAGTGAGCAGTATCTCTATTTATGGAAGTGTACCTTTTGTGCCCTGTAGCAGGGATGCCAATCCCTAGAGAAGCAAAGAAGAGAATTAAGTCCTCACACCATCTCTCTCTCTTGACTCTTCTATTCCCATCAGCCAGCCAACACTCCCTCTGCACTACCTATTACCAGTGGATCAGATGCATAGCTACAGATGGTGAGGCCCCATAGCAACATTTTGAAGTATATCTAGGTCAAGGATAGGTAGTAGAGTTGTCAGGACAGTTTGTACACCAATAGTGACCAGAGCTGTAGACAGAAGTTGTCAGGAAGAGTGTGTGTCAGTGTAGGAAAATACTGTAGATTTTAACATTCATTTTCTAGCTAACTGCTTTGTCCTCAGTAGTTCCCCAATCTTTTTCAGCATCTCTGGGCCACAGTGTAAATTCAAGGACCTCCCAAGCAGCAATTATGCCCTGAAAGAGGTGTTGTAGTAATCAGTAAAAAGAAAAAAAATAGGATGATCATCACTATTTTTTTATTATAACCTAATTTGTTTTAATTCGCTCTAATAAAAAAACTTATACGAACGGTGTATTCATTTTTTTTTTTGTAGAACTATAAACAGCTGTCAATTTTTAGAAGATGAGACATCGGATTTTTTTAAAGCATGTGTTAGGCATACAGGGATAATTTCAGCGCTAAATGAAAAAATTAAAATTGCAATAAGCATATAAAAATAGGGGATAGATTTATGGCATTTTTATTTTTATTTTTTTTATTAGTAAAAAATTAGTGGTTAAAAATAACAAACATGTTATACTTACCTCCTCTGTGCAGTGGTTTTGCACAGAGCAGCCCAGATCCTCCTCTTCTCGGGTCCCACGCTGACGCTTCTGGCTCCTCCCTCCAGCTGATTGCTGTGGGGGCACCTAAGCAGGCGTGCTCCCGACCCGCGGCTCTGTGTGTGCATTCACACACGGGACTGCGGCTCGGCCCCACCCCTTCATTCCCGATGAAGGGGCAGGGCTCACTAGCTATGATTGACAGCAGCGGAGCCAAAGTCTCCTGCTGCTGCCAAAAGCAAATCAGTAGTGCGAGTCCCCAGGGAGGCAAGGCTCTCATGAACTGGATCTAGAGGGGGCTCAGGTAAGTATTAGGAGGGGCTGGGGGGGGCCGCTGCACACAGAAGGTTTTTTACCTTCAAGCATAGAATGCATGAAGGTAAAAAAACTTGTGCCTTTACAACCACTTTAATAATACAGTGACAGATATGTGTGATCTTCACATGCACAGAGATGCCTTGTGGGCTGCTATGGCTATTATATTTTATAATAGCAGTGTAGTGAATCTTGAGTTATTATCTTACTTTCTGGTGTAGGCAGCACAGCAAGTATAGCTGTATACAGAAGGGAGTATTATAACTTTACCCAGTGGCACCTTTACTGTAAAATAATAATAGGAATTGTCATATGAATGATAAGTAAGGGGAACCAGAACTCTTTTTGTGAGAGCAATGCAGGGAAGTCTGCATTGCTCTCACATCAGTCAACTGGAGTCTGTCCTCCACAATTTGCCTGTTTATAATGTATGTGAAAATCACACAGATGATTGCAGTTAACATAAAGATGTGCAGTTACCTTACTTATTAGCCTTTTACTTTTTTTCCTAATTTTTCAGCTTTTTGTCATCGTGTGATCTGATTATGCAATCAATGTGGTTGATATTCCATTCTTAGCAATCAGTCAGAAATGAAGGCTTGCAATCCATAACAGTAGGCCACAGCTATTCCAGTTCTTGTCTGCAGGCTTAAAAATGTACAGTGGGGACGGAAATTATTCAGACCCTCTTATATTTTTCAGTCTTTGTTATATTGCAGCCATTTGCTAAAATCATTTAAGTTCATTTTTTTCCTCATTAATGTACACACAGCACCCCATATTGACAGAAAAGCACAGAATTGTTGACATTTTTGCAGATTTATTAAAAAAGAAAAACTGAAATATCACATGGTCCTAAGCATTCAGACCCTTTGCTGTGACACTCATATATTTAACTCAGGTGCTGTCCATTTCTTCTGATCATCCTTGAGATGGTTCTACACCTTCATTTGAGTCCAGCTGTGTTTGATTACACTGATTGGACTTGATTAGGAAAGCCACACACCTGTCTATATAAGACCTTACAGCTCACAGTGCATGTCAGAGCAAATAAGAATCATGAGGTCAAAGGAACTACCTGAAGAGCTCAGAGACAGAATTGTGGGAAGGCACAGATCTGGCCAAGGTTACAAAAAATTTCTGCTGCACTTAATGTTCCTAAGAGCACAGTGGCTTCCATAATCATTAAATGGAAGACGTTTGGGATGACCAGAACCCTTCCTAGAGCTGGCCGTCCGGCCAAACTGAGCTATCAGGGGAGAAGAGCCTTGGTGAGAGAGGTAAAGAAGAACCCAAAGATCACTGTGGCTGAGCTCCAGAGATGCAGTTGGGAGATGGGAGAAAGTTGTAGAAAGTCAACCATCACTGCAGCCCTCCACCAGTCAGGGCTTTATGGCAGAGTGGCCCGACAGAAACCTCAGTGCAAGACACATGAAAGCCAGCATGGAGTTTGCTAAAAAACACCTGAAGGACTCCAAGATGGTGAGAAATAAGATTCTCTGGTCTGATGAGACAAAGATAGAACCTTTTGGCCTTAATTCTAAGCAGTATGTGTGGAGAAAACCAGGCACTGCTCATCACTTGTCCAATACAGTCCCAACAGTAAAGCATGGTGGTGGCAGCATCATGCTGTGGGGGTGTTTTTCAGCTGCAGGGACAGGACGACTGGTTGCAATCGAGGGAAAGATGAATGCGGCCAAGTACAGGGTTATCCTGGACGAAAACCTTCTCCAGAGTGCTCAGGACCTCAGACTGGGCCGAAGGTTTACCTTCCAACAAGACAATGACCCTAAGCACACAGCTAAAATAATGAAGGAGTGGCTTCACAACAACTCCGTGACTGTTCTTGAATGGCCCAGCCAGAGCCCTGACTCATACTCAATTGAGCATCTCTGGAGAGACCTAAAAATGGCAGTCCACCAATGTTTACCATCCAACCTGACAGAACTGAAGAGGATCTGGAAGGAGGAATGGCAGAGAATCCCCAAATCCAGGTGTGAAAAACTTTTTGCATCTTTCCCAAAAAGACTCATGGCTGTATTAGATCAAAAGGGTGCTTCTACTAAATACTGAGCAAAGGGTGTGAATACTTAGGACCATGTGATATTTCATTTTTTCTTTTTTAATAAATCTGCAAAAATGTCAACAATTCTGTGTTTTTCTGTCAATATGGGGTGCTGTGTGTACATTAACGAGGAAAAATATGAACTTAAATGATTTTAGCAAATGGCTGCAATATAACAAAGAGTGAAAAATTTAAGGGGGTCTGAATACTTTCCGTCCCCACTGTATATAAAAAAAATCAATGTGGAACAATGCTCACCTACGCAGGTTACTGAAATTATCATAGCAATAGGAATTTATCATTGCCAATGGCTAGAATTACCTTTGTGCATGCTTAATACACCCATGCTTTTAAATTTTTGGGAAATTTAGGAGAAGTTTGGGACTTTATATGAATTGTGCAACCAAGGAGATACCACGACAGAGTGTGTCTGGTGGATAATAGATAATCAATAAGAACCACATATGTTACAAAATAGCACATTGTGTAGCAAATAGATAAAGTACATGTAATTTATTGCATACAAAATGATAACATAAGTTCATATTATAGGCCTTGATAAAAAACACCAAACTCATTAACGTGTGTCTCCATGATATATGGATAAAAATATTCTTGGTTCAGTTGGTAATAATAACCTTGAAATGTAATCAAAAGGGGCATCTAATAGCTCAACACGTTTCGTGGCTAGTGCCACTCATCAAGAGCAAAGGTAGGGCAGGAGTCTATAAGAATAATAAAAGTTAGTATAGTGTGGAAATTGTTAGAATAGGTCCATCTAAAAAAGGATGAAAAATAAAAAAATAAGAAAATATATACACCCAATCATACTTACAGACCAACTAAGCTTCTTGGTGCAAGCATGGAGAGCCGGAGGCTGGCTGGAGAGGTCATCAGCCCCAGGAGCTGAGGTAGCATAACCCATGAAACAACGGTGGAAATAGACAGCTGAACCAAAGCAGTCTCCGGAAATGAACCCCCATATGTGAATTGTGTCAAACATATCCATTCATAAGAATAGTAAATTGTATAGTGTATAATATATAGAGTTGGACTGGAGTGACTAATATTACAGGGGAATTGTGATAGTGCAGTGACCATCTTGAGGTCCTACACGAGGGGTTTGGCGCCAGCTGGTGAGCAGTGTTGCACTGCTCGGCTATGGCGCCCTTCCTCCCATTGACCACCAGCGTGGCGTTGGTGGCTTACCCTTGGCTGTTTTGGAGTACTATACTCCTCTAAGCTCAACCGGTCAGTCCCTATGATCTATGGTCCTATGGACACTCTGCACCAACTGGACCTTCCTGTTCATATAAGTATACAATTGTGGTAGCTTCTCTCCTTCTTTCTTCCCTAATTTTCCACAGTTTTTTCTCCATGACTGTGCCCTTGGTACTTGGTTTGATTGTATCCACTATTTATCCCTTTTGGCGGGATACATTACACTATTTTTTACCATTTCATCACATTGGTTTACTTTTTGGCACAGTCCCTCTATTTACCTTCTTGGTCATTGCATCACAATTCCCCTGTAATATTAGTCACTCCAGTCCAACCCTATATATTATACACTATACAATTTATTTTTATAGATGATATGTTTGATACAATTCTCATATGGGGGTTCATTTCCAGAGACTGCTGTGGTTCAGCTGTCTATTTCCACAGTTGTGCCATGGGTTATGCTACCTCAGCTCCCGAGGCTGATGACCTCTCTGGCCGGCCTCCGGCTCTCCATGCTTGCACCTAGAATCTTATTTGGTCTGCAAGTATGATTGGGTGTATATATTTTCTTATTTTTTTATGTTCCATCCTTTTTTAGATGCCCCTCTTGATTACATTTCAAGATTATCATCAATATTATATACAGTATGCTAAGCCTATTGGAGTGTACCAACTTAACCAAGAATATTTGTATCTATACATCATGGAGACACATTTTGTTTGTTTTTTTATCAAGGCCTATAATATAAACTTATATGTTATTATGTTATGTTATTATCATGTTATAATTTTGTATGCAATAAATTACATGTACTACATTTATCTATTTGATATACATTGTGCTATTTTGTAACATATGTGGTTCTTATTGATTATCTATTACCGACCAGACACACTCTGTCGTCATATCTCCTCGGTTGCACGATTCATATAAAGTCCCAAACGTCTCCTATATTTCCCTGTTACAGGGATGGAGGCAATTGTTCTACCCTGATCAAAGTCTCATATAAAGTCCCAACCCCTCCTTTTTCTTCTTTTACTTTTTTATTATATATATATATATATATATATATATATAAATATATTACACACACACACGCACATACACACACACACACACACACATATATATATATATATATATTGTGAGGGGGCTAGCTCGGCCGCGGGTGTGTGTGACCCCCCGGATGGGTTCACTAAACTAATATTAGGCACAGCAGGCAGTGAAGGCGAAAAAACAAAGGTGCGATTTATTTACACTATTTACAATGGTCCAAAAATAGCAAAACAAAAAGAAACATGAAAATAAGTCCTTGCCAACTTGGCCACTTACTACACATAGAATCCCTGGCTATCAGCTAGGTGCAGCCTTTTGCTGTCCTCAGCACCTATCTCTCTGTTACAGAGGCTTGCCACACAGGCGTTGTCTCACCGCACAGACAGGTATCACGCTCCCAAGTCTAAACAGGCACAAACTGGTTCCAGGATGGAGCAACTCCCTTTGCATGTTGGGAGTTTTTTTGTAGAGGCCTAAATGAGCCAACTTATTTTAGCTGGGCTCATTACCTCTACCCCTGCATTTCTCTCAGCCCTTCCCCCTAGTGGTACAAATAGGCATAGAGCCTGAATCTGGGACACACATATTTGCCATCCTGGATGCAACAGGCGATTTTACCTGCCTGCTGTCATATACATCCTCCTCTTGTTTCAACCTTGGGGTTGGAACACAAGCAGTCAGGCACACATGAACCCGAAACAAAGCGTCCACATTCCCCATTTGAATGCCAGGGTGATGCTTTACCGTAAAGTTAAATTCCTGTAGGGCCAGGAACCACCTAATTACCCTTCTATCAGTCTCCTTGTTTTGAGCCATCCACTTTAAAGGAGCATAATCAGCAACCAGGTCAAAGTGTCTACCTAGCAGATAGTAACGAAGGGAACCCAGCGCCCACTTCACCGCTAAACACTCCTTCTCAATCGTGGTGTAATTTACCCCATGGGATTTAAATTTTCTGCTGAGGTAAATGACCGGGCGCTCTTCCCCCTTCCAGATCTGGGACAACACTGCTCCTAACCCAACATCTGATGCATCAGTTTGTACCACACATTCCTTAGAGAAGTCCGGTGAGTACAACACTGGCTGGCTACATACTGTAAGTCTTTTTAATTTTGGAATGCTGCTTCAGCCTCCGGGGTCCATTTAACCATGACAGACTCTTTTCCTTTTTTCAGGTTGGTTAGGGCACAGCCTGAGAAGCAAAATAGGGGATGAATCCCCGATAATAGCCAGCGATTCCAAGAAAGCCTCGTACCTGCTTCTTGCTGTTGGGCCATGGCCAACTTTGTATGGCCTCAACTTTGTTGACTTGGGGTTTTATCACTCCCCTCCAAATAGTGTATCCAAGATATGTAGCTTCTTCCTGTCCAATGTTACACTTCTTTGGATTGGCCGTAAACCCAGCTTTCCGTATAGAGTCTAAGACTGCTTGTGCTTTTGGCAGATGTGAGGCCCAATCTGTACTATGGACAATCACATTGTCCAGGTAAGCTGCAGCATACTTCTGATGGGGCCTCAGAATCTTGTCCATTTTCTGCGGGAATGTTGCCGGTGCATTCTGTAACCCAAACGGCTTTCTTCTATATTGGAATGCCCCATCTGGGGTTACAAATGCCAACTCTTTGTTGCGGAGCACAAACTCTTTAACCTTCTTTTGTTGGGGTTTCGATAAGGTGACTGCTATTCCAACCTCAGGAACCAAGCAATCAGACTGAGCCGGTGACAAAGTCTCTGCAACTAGGGATTCCCTATCCTTCCAGGCTTTCAACAGATTAATGTGATATAACTGTTCCCGCTTTCGCCTTCCTGGTTGTCTGACCCTGTAGTTCACCTCACTCACTTTTTCAATTATCTCGTATGGGCCCTGCCATTTGGCCAGGAATTTGCTTTCAACCGTAGGGACTAGTACCAATACCCTATCCCCTCGGGAAAAGGTACGGGTCTTGGCACCACGATTGTACACTCTCTGCTGTGCTAACTGCGCTTGGGCCAAATGTTCTTTTACGATTGGCATTACCTGTGCAATTCTATCTTGCATCAAGGCAATATGCTTAATCACACTCCTGTGGGGAGAACTCTCATTTTCCCAAGTTTCCTTGGCGATATCCAACAGCCCTCTTGGGTGTATCCCATAGAGTAACTCGAAGGGTGAAAAACCCGTAGAGGATTGTGGTACCTCCCTAATGGCAAACATCAAATAAGGTATTAGACAGTCCCAATCCTTTCCATCCAGATCCACCACCTTCTTTAACATTTGCTTTAGAGTTTTGTTGAACCTTTCCACCAACCCATCTGTTTGGGTACAATATACAGATGTACGTAATTGTGTCACTTTGAACAACTTGAATAACTCTTTCATAACCCGGGATATAAAGGGTGTACCTTGGTCAGTAAGCAGTTCCTTACAAATACCCATGCGGCTAAACACAAGAGATAGCTCTTTGGCTATTATCTTGGCTGATGAATTTAGAAGAGGAATCACTTCTGGATAGCAGATGGCATAGTCCAAATATTACCAAAATGTACTGATGCTCCCTAGCAGACTTCATTATCGGACCTACCAAATCCATTGCGATCCTCTCAAAGGGGATCTCAATGATGGGACGAGGTACCAGCGGGTTACGGAAATATGGCATAGGTGCCAACTTCTGACACACAGGGCAGGAGGAACAATAATTTTCTGTTTCCTTCATGACCCCAGGCCAATAGAATCTCTGCAATACTCTCTCTCTGGTTTTCTCTGCCCCCAAATTACTTCCAAGAATGTGCCCATGCTCCCTGACCAAAAGGATTTGGTCAGGGAGCACCCCACTCCCTCATTAAGTACCTCTCATTAGTGTCCACTTGTGTCATGGGTGGAGACCTCAAGATTCTCCCATTTAGAAGAGTGTACTGCTCTCATGGTTCAGAGATGCAGGATCTCCCAATCTATGGATAGTGTAGGACCCACTAATCATGGGGTACTTTGTCGCAGTAAGTGGGCTTAGCACCCTATAGCAATATGGTGTGACCATATCCCCCTATTTTTTGATAATGTTTTTTTTGAAAATGTTTAGGTGTTTTAAACTAGCCTTGCTGGAGGTAAATGTCTTTTTTGCATGTGTGCGCTGTAATATTTTCTTCCCCAGTCTAAACAGGCACAAAACTGTTACCAGAATGGAGCAACTCTCTTTGTGGAGTTTTTTTGTAGAGGCCTTAATGAGCCAACTTAATTTAGCTGGGCTCATTACCTCTGAGAGCCCATTCACACAGGGACGACTTGTCAGGCGACCTAGTCGCCTGACAAGTCGCCTCCCGTTCTGTACAATGGAACCATTCTAATCGGAGCGACTTGCGACTTAGAAAAAGGTTCCTGTACGACTTTGGGGGCGACTTGGGGCGACTTGCATAGACTTCTATACAGAAGTCGTTTTGCAAGTCGCCGCGGAAGTCGTTTGCAGGTCGCCTCGCTGAGGCGACCTGCAAGTCGTGTTGCCCCTGTGTGAATCGGGTCTAACCCTGCAGGACTCTCAGCACTTCCCCCTAGTGGTACAAATCAGCATAGAGCCTGAATCTGGAACACGCATATTTGCCATCCTGAATGCAACCAGACGATTTTACCTGCCTGCTGTCACAATATATATACAGTATATATCTCCTTATCATGTGACCACTATAATGTTAGAGAACTGAAGCAATCAGCCAGCTCCAGCTATTAAAGAGATAATATACTTGTAAAAAATACATTTATAACTTAACGTTTAAAATGGTTATTGTATGTTCTTAAAATAATAAATGTGTTTTTTTGTTTGTTTGTTTTTTACATTTTTTTTTAATTTATTTTTCAGCTTATAATAAAAAGAATGAGCAGGGTATTTACTAAAACAATGTGCTAAATAACAGAAAGTGTAAAATGTTATAGGTACAGTTAAGTTAACCAACGTTTTATATACGCCTCTAAATTTCTCTTAGATTGTAAGCTCTAAGGAGCAGGGCCCTCTGATTCCTACTGTATCAAATTGTATTGTATTTGTACTGTCTACCCTCAAGTTGTAAAGCGCTACGTAAACTGTTGGCGCTATATAAATACTGTATAATAATAATTTGTCCTAAGCATGTAGGCAATCATGACCACTGTGCCAAGGCAAGGCCATGCCACTGTATGATAAAGCAGCTTAGGCCAGATTTTGGAGGAAACAAGTACACTAATCATGCAGGTGTGTGCTGCCTTCATATTAGATCCAGTATCAGAGCTCAGTGGCCCCACGCTGCCAGAAGTGTGGGGCCACTGAGAAGTATAAACTTGCTGGAAGTATAAACTCCCAGAAATGTCACATTTTTATATGTGTTTGTATCATAGTAAGATACACACATATCCTGTAGTCTATGATATGTATCACTAAATAGAAAAATATGCATGGACTAGGGTGCCAGGGTGAAAAAATCCCCAGATCAAAAAAAAATGGTTTATACTAGAATGCTCTCACCTGGTATGCAATGGTCATGTAGAAGTATATTAGAATATAAATCACACACAGCGGTAAGTAGTCACAGATTCCCGCTATAAATGTATTCAATACAGTATCTAAGAGTAGACAGAATCCATGATTAGGTGTTAATCCTTTGAGCGGGATATATATACTGGAATAGAATACACAAGAGATACACAAGATATGTATGGTACTTACCTGTAGTACCGAGAAATGGCCCATGTGTACAGAACCACTATTTTAAATGGATGAGTGCTCAGTCCCTTTAAGTATAGAGACTGATAGCATGTCTAAATAAGGGAGCATAGCAACCTATTAGCATATATGTGGAAAACGCCAAAATGCAGGCATAGATGACAAGAAAAGAACAAGTAAAAAGACGTGAGAACTCACCTTAATATGTGAATACTGCACCTATCCCATAGGGGGAGACCGTTTGTTAGGGCTCAGATCAGTATTGCCCCATAAACAGAGCAAAATGTCCCCCTAGCATAAAAACAGTTGTATAGATGGAATAAATATCCAGTTTCCAAAAAAGATGTCACATTGATTTGCTAGAATGGCTAAACAAACATTACGGCTTACCCTTCGGCACTGCACCCCTATGTACGGCTTTCCTCACTGTGTATGGCACCCAAAATCCATGTGCGTTCCATCTTATATAGAAGCATGGAAGTGACAAAGGGAGAGGAAGCAGGCGTGGCGGCGTGAAATGGCACCAAAATGGCCGAATCACGTGACGTATAATAGTGTCACATGATCACGAGTCACATGATCAAAGTCATGTGACCATACACATCCTCATGTGATAGGGTATGGAAGTAACAAAGGAGGGAGTGTAACGGCGTGAATATGGTGCCAGAAAGTAACCAGTCACATGATGTATAACAACGCCATGTGATCATGGTCATGTGAGTGTAGTCATGTGATCGCAAACCTCTTCTTCCATGATTGGCCAGATAACAATATGTGACCATATGTGACCATATACATCACCGCTTGCAATAGGGCATGAAAGTAACAGGGGTGGAAGCATGGCGGCGCAAAAACACCAAAGGGTATCCTAATTACATGACGTATAACAATGCCATGTGATCGTGGTCATGTGAGCGGGGTCATGTGACCACAAACGCTTCTCAAGTGATTGAGCAGATATTAACAGGAAGTGACAAGGCCCACAGGATGGTGCAACAACACACACGCGAACATACCCCCCCATCAAAATACAGCCACCAAACAAATGGACAAACAAGAGGAGCCATCCATGGTAAATAATATGCGGCAGGCAATGCAATGATATATCGCATACAATCAGCCCACAACGGCGCAGCCACGTGACGCAGAACCCCAAATCCGGAACCCATCAACATGAAAGTGTAACGCAGCATCTACAAACACCTATATCTTGTACCATACACAGCAGCCAAGGTAAAAAGGGCAAAATTTTATTTTAGCGAAAGAGACCACCCACCAACAAGCAACAAGCAAGCTAAATGACAATTTAGACAAATATATATATATATATATATATATATATATATATATATATATATATATATATATATATTTACAGAAAAGGTTTATAACTAATAGCTTCATTAAGGCCAGGGCAGTAGTGGCATCCAGGGTATGAATCCATCTCATTTCTCTTTGTAGGATTTTTTTATCATGATTACCACCTCGAGAGTTCGTTGGAATGTGTTCTAATGCTACAAATTTTATTACACTGCTATCACCAGCATGCATTTGATTTGCATGTCGTCCTATTGGTGTAAGCAGTTGATTACTGTTAATGTAGTATATATGGTCCTTAATGCAACGCCAAAAAGCTTGTTTGGTTTTGCCCACCTAGAAGCCACCACATTCGCAGAATATAATGTACAACACACCCTCTGTCTGACAGTTGACATGGTGTACAGCAGAGTGTAATCTGCCATTTGGCAGATACATTACATGGTTTTCATATATTCATGGGCCAAAGGTGCATGAGCCACATTGCCAAGTTCCTCTCAAGGTGGTATCCTCACTAGCTGTTTTTCGAAGAAATGGCTTTGCGTCAGTCTGTCCCTGAGTGATCTTGCCCTCCTGAAAGTGATATTAGGTTTGGGACCTGTATATTTACAGAGAATGTGATCGTTGGTAAGAAGGTACCAATGTTTCTTAAGTATTTCCCATACGCATGTTGGCGATTATAGGCAATAATCATCCTGTAGTATCTTCCGCACTTTGTCGGGGTCTCTTAACTAGAGCTTCCTGTCTAGTCTGCCTAAATGCTCTTTTATACACATTTTTAAGCTCTGTCTTTGAGTATCCCCTATCAGACAATCTCATTCGTAATGTGTCTGCTTCCTGCTTAAATAGGGTATCGTTAGAGCAGATTCTGCATAACCTGAGATATTGTCTGTAAGGGATATTGTTAATAAGAGGAGTCGGATGTAAGCTATTCACATGTACTCACATTCATAGGCAAAACTCCACAACTTCCTAAGGTGCATAAGGACCCCCTTTCGCCCCCTGGGAGACTGATAATTTCAGGTATCAAGAGCCTCACTGAAAATGCCAGTAAACTGGTAGACTCTGTATTAATGCCATGTCATGTCATGGCTTTACCTTCTTATACTAAAGATACGCTAGATTTACTTAAACAAATTGAAGGATTGTCGGTCCCTCCTGACTCCCTGCTCGTGACAATGGATGTGGAGGCTTTATACTCCAGTATCCCTCACGAGCGGGAAGTCGAGACGGTCCGCACCTTCCTCCACGAGGAGGATCACCACCATTGGAACTATAACGATTTCATTTTGAAACTACTAAATTTTATTTTGACTCACAATTGGTTTGAGTTCATGAACTCCCACTACCTCCAGGTGCAGGGCGTAGCCATGGGCACCTGCTGTGCCCCTGGCTACGCCAATCTGTACCTGGGGGGGTGGGAGCGCCACCTTTTTTCCTATGAGCCCCTAACCAAATTTACTGACCACATCCTGTGTTGGAAACGATACATTGATGACATTTTCATCATTTGGACAGATACTCATAAATCCTTAAAGCAATTTATTCAAACCTTGAACACCAACCAATTTCATTTAAAATTTACTTATGCTAAAACTACTAATTTCTTAGATCTCGTTATCTATAAGGACACCAACGACACTTTAGCGACAAACTTATTTCGAAAAACGTCAACTGGAAATACATTATTGCACGCTGCCAGTGCACACCCTCCGGCACTTATTTCGGAGTATACCATATGCGCAATATATCCGACTCCGTCGCAATTGCACACATACAGCAGACTTCCAACATCAGGCAAATCTTCTAAAATCACGTCTATTAGCACGAGGATACAGCCGATCCCTTTTGCGCCAGGCTTATAACAAAGCTAAGCAGAGAACACGGAATGATTTACTATACAAAGCTAGAGCCCAATCAAAAGAGCCCACTGTCAAATTAATCACCAAATTTTCATCCCATCATGACGACATTAGAAAAATTATGAATACACATTGACATCTTCTACAGGAAGACCCAATCTTGAGAAAATACATCAGTACATATCCGGAAATAGTATTTAGATGTGCCAACTCACTCAGAGATAGATTTGTGTCCAGTATAGAGTTCATCTACACTCAATTTACCATTAGGAACATCGCCTTGTGGCAACTGTGCTTTCTGCCCTTGGATACTATCTGAACATCAAGTCCTACTCCCTAACGGTGAGGTTCATCATCCTAGATTTTCGGCTACATGCAGTACACAGGGCGTGGTATACCTTATGACCTGTGTCTGCAGAGCCTTTTATGTAGGGAAGACGGCCAGACAGTTAAGACAAAGAATCAATGATCATATATATTATTCAGGAAACAGCAAAATGCTTACTCCCATTAGTCGACACCTTGATCTGTACCATCGGTTTGACACCTCCTCTGTCTCCTTCACTGTTCTGGCCGTCATCCCTAAAAATCCCAGAAGGGGTGAGTGGGATAAATATATATTGCAAAAGGAGACCCTATGGATTGAGCGCCTGAATGCTACTAGAGCACCAGGACTCAATGAGACTCAATCTTACAGACCGTTTCTCTGAATGTCTCATACTTTATATCCCAAGGATTCCTATCAGTTTACACACCTAAACAACACCTAAAACATTCAGTGCCCAGTCCAGGGATAATTAGATTAATGAAAGATATTTTCCCTAGTCTTTGACACCTAAAGACGATTATTACAATCTATAAACCTATGATTATCACAATGTAGTCATGTATTTGGATACCAATATTGTTTGTTTAAGGTTATGTATTTTAAAAAAAAAACATGTTTATATTATAATTCTGTACATTATGTCATTTGTAAATTGCTCTATTATATACAATGTTTTCCTCCCTTTTTGTGATCCCATGGCGCATCCCACTGGTTATGATCACCTGGTTGGTTTCATGGATTTTGCCCAGGTAAACTGAACTACACAGCGCCGCACATCTGGTCCTCTTCTCCGACCGGATGTGCGGCCATTGACGGGGACATCGGGATCTTTTGGGCTCCCTGCCTAGTCCCCGACTCTGCTGCTGTGGCATTGGTGCTGTGCTGACGGCGTCCTTGGCGCATGCGCTTGCGCATGCGCGGCAGACAGTAGTCGGACCGGAAAGCGCCGAGCCCTTTCAGGCTATTGGTGCTTCCGGTGGGGGAGACTATTTAAGGACGCACAGCTGCCCCATATGGTCAGCGGACGCTGCTTCATTAAGTGAAGCCATACCATACCCTTCAGGTTCCGCACTGAACTCTAGGTAAGCCTTTATACAGCTGAATACAGATTGCACTTTTTTATACGCTGAAACCAATACAAGCATTCATAGTACTACATTATACCTTCATGTTTGTTTTACATTAGAAATACTGGTCTCTACAAGCCATTGCTACTCAAAAGGCTTCCTACTGGCACCTATCCTCACTTTGGAAACTGGGGTCATCTTGGTGCTTTCGCAACGTTCGGTATATATTACCAGCTTTTTAACACAATCCAGTGATTGCTTGTTCTACTAATAGCCATACCATACCTGCATCCTTTCTACTTTGCCTGACCATATGGGGTAAGCTGTGTCTATATACATATATACTTTTGTATATCTATATATTTATATCTCCTTTTTGGCCAATATTGAGCTCTCTTGAACTGCCTGTATTTAGTAGTGGACTCGCTATGCCTCCTCCTAAAATATTTTATATCTGCTCTAATGAATGGAGCCTCACCAACTCCTCTAGAGAATTTGGTCACTCTTAATACTCTTTATAGGAGATTGGGAGGCACCACTAGTCTATCTCTAATGCACAGTAGACTGCCTGTAATTACATTTTTTACATATGTATATATATATATATATATATATATATATATATATATATATATATATATATATATGCACTATGTATACTGAATAATAGCCTCCCCAGTTACCGGGTTGTACCATCGGCCCCCGGTTGACCATTCTCCTTTGTGGGGTTTTTTTCCATGTGATCACTATAATTGGTTTGGAATTTACTTTACTTCTTATCTTTTATTTTGTATGAATCTATTCTAAAAATATTTTTTGTCTATAGTGTATATGTATTTATTGTTATATATTCTTCACATGTATTCAGCAGAACTATCTCCAGCTCCTGAAGAAGCGTTATATAAACGCGCAACATGTCGAGCAAATAAAGAGAAAACCTACCCGACCTGCAACTTAACCCACAACGTTTTTCTCCCACATGCATAATTGCAACCTATATTTGGGAAGTTGTTCTCCATTTTTTCTTATTTGAATGTTGGAATATATATACAACTATTTGGGTTTAAAGTGCATGCAGGGTAAGATCTATTTTATATACAGTACTTTCATTTGTACATTGTACTAGCTATAATATTCATTCCTATTTTGTAATTTAAATTTAATAAAATAAAACTATTTTTACTTTTTATAGTCTAACTACTTGTGTGCCCTCAAAGTCCAATTTCATTAGTTCCCATACTTGACAAAACTCCACAAGAAATGACACCTTGAATGTAATCAACCTGTCAGATTACAATTTGTCCACTGCAGAAATAGAAGTACTAGGTCTGGGTCTAACTGTCTGCCCTAATCAGGAAATAGACCAATTTGAGACCATTAAGGATCTAAATTTGTTTGTCCGTAAGTTGACTTACGAATACCTATTTGACCAAGAGAGAAAGAGAAGGGATAAAGATAAGAAGCTTAGAGATCAATGGGAAACTTTCTCAGTGAGGGATTTTCAAGCCCTAAAAGAATTCCCTGGTTCTGGAGCAATATGCTGTTCCCAATGTCCCTATTGACAATATTTTACAAATTATTATGAAAAAGAAATCAGAGAAATCCCCCCCCCCCCCCCCCCATTACAAACTAATCCAAATGTCTTGGCTTTCATTACACAGGTCACAAAGGAAATTGAAAAGCTACAAATATATCTCCACAACGTGGACAACTTGTTCCCCGTTCAGAAACAGGCTTTACAGAAACTTTGTGCACAAGAGGGAATTATCATCAAGCCCTCAGATAAAGGGGGCAATATTGTCCTCATGGACAGAGTCCAGTATGTGACCATGTGTAACAGAATCCTAGATAATGAGGAATGGTATAAAAAAAATTCTGCAGAGCATGCCAGTAAGGTTCAAAATGAATTTTACTTACCTCTCTTGGACTTTTTTCACCAAAGATCTATACGAGAGCCTTCTCAGGAAACATCCTGTTATGCCGACTTTTTATTCTCTTCCTAAGACGCATAAAGATTTGGTGTGTCCCCCTGGAAGACCAATTATATCTGGAAACGGAGCATGTACTGAAGAGGCTAGTCAACTAATTGACCAATACCTCCGCTCCCATGTTGTATCACTTCCTTCATATGTCCAGGACACACCAGATCTTTTACTCTGGACTCATAGTCCTTTAGCAAATTTATCCTTTCTATTTTAGAGCACATTTTGACAGGCAATGTCTTTATCTTTAATGACTGCCACTACCTCCAGGTGCAGGGGGTTGCGATGGGGACTTTGTGTGCCCCATCATATGCCAACCTGTACCTGGGGGGGGTGGGAACGTATCCTCTTCTCCAACGACAGGTACGCCAAATATTGGGATTCCATCCTGATGTGGAATAGGTATATAGATGACGTTTTGATGTTATGGACTGGTTCTACCACTGATCTAGTTGAATTCATGCATGACTTAGATTAGAATGCATTTCATTTAAAATTTACCATGCATCAAAGTAAGAAATCCGTCCCCTTCCTGGATATTACAGTTGTGATTGAAGATGATGGGAATATTAACACCACCCTATATTGAAAGGAGACAGCAGGGAACACCCTTTTACATGCTAGTAGCTTTCATCCGACTCCACTTATTAACAGTATCCCTTACAGACAATATCTCAGGTTGCGCAGAATCTGCTCTAACAATACCCTATTTAAGCAGGAAGCAGATGCATTACGAATGAGATTGTCCAATAGGGGATACGCAAAGACAGTGCTTAAAAAAGCGTATAAAAGAGCATTTAGGCAGACTAGACAGGAAGCTCTAGTTAAGAGACCCAGACAAAGTGAGGAAGATACTACCAGGATGATTATTACTTATAATCGGCAACACTCATGCGTACAGGAAATACTTAAAAAACATTGGTACCTTCTTACCAATGATCCCATCATGCTCTGTAAATACACAGGTCTCAAAGCTAATATCATTTTCAGGAGGGCAAGGTCACTTAGGGACAGATTGACACAAAGCCATTTCTCTAAAACAGCTAGTGAGGATACCACCTCGAGAGGAACTTGGCAATGTGGCTCATGCACCTTTTGCCCATGGATATATGAAAACCATGCAATATATCTGCCAAATGGCAGATTACACTCTGCTGTACACCATGTGAACTGTCAGACAGAGGGCGTGTTGTATATTATGTTCTGTGAATGTGGTGGCCTCTACGTGGGCAAAACCAAACAACCTTTTTGGCATCGCATTAAGGACCATATATACTACATTGACAGTAATCAACTGCTTACACCAATAGGACGACATATAAATCAAATGCATGCTGGTGATAGCAGCGTAGTAAAATTTGCAGCATTAGAACACATTCCAACAAACTCTTGAGGTGGTAAACACGATAAAAAAATCCTACAAAGAGAAATGAGATGGATTCCTACCCTGGATGCCACTACTGCCTCTGGCCGTAATGGTGCTATATATATATATATATATATATATATATTATATATATATATATATATATATATATATATATTTAAATTTTTTTTGTCTAAATTGTCATTTAGCTTGCTTGTTGGCGGGTGGTCTCTTTCACCAAAATAACATTTTGCCCTTTTTCCCTTGACTGCTACATATGGTACAAGATATGGGTGTTTGTAAATGCTGCATTATGCTTTCATGTTGATGGGTTCTGGATTTGGGGTTCTGCGTTGTGTGGCTGCGCCATTGTGGGCTGATTGTATGCGTGGTGTCCGTGTGATATATTTCATTGCGTTGTCTGCTGCATATTATTTACCATGGATGGCTTCTCTTGTTTGTCCATTTGTTTGGTGGCTGTGTTTTGATGGGGGGGTGTGTTCGCGTGTGTGTTGTTGCACCGTCCTGTGGGCCTTGTCACTTACTGTTGATATCTACTCAATCACTTGAGAAGCGTTTGTGGTCATATGACCCCACTCACATGACCACGATCACATGGCATTGTTATACGTCATGTGATCAGGATACCTTTTGGCACCGTATTTGCACCACCATGCTTCCACTCCTGTTACTTTCATGCCCTATTGCAAGCGGTGATGTATATGGTCACATATTGTTATCTGCCCAATCATTTAAAAAGCAGTTTGCGATCACATGACTATGCTCACATGACCATGATCACATGATGTTGTTATACGTCATGTGACTGGTTACTTTCTGGCGCCATATTCGCGCAGTTACGCTCCCTCCTTTGTTACTTCCATACCCTATCACATGAGGATGTATATGGTCATATGACTTTGATCATGTGACTCGTGATCATGTGACGCTATTATCCGTCACGTGATTTGGCCATTTTGGTGCCATATTCGCGCCGCCATGCCCCCTTCCCCTCCCTTTGTCACTTCCATGCTTCTATATAAGATGGAACATGCATGGATTTTGGGTGCCATACACAGTGAGGAAAGCTGTACATAGGGGTGCAGTGCCGAAGGGTAACTGTAATGTTTGTTTAGCTATTCTAGCAAATCACTATGTGACATCTTTTTTTAGATACTGGATATTTATTGCATCTATACAAATGTTTTTATTATAGAGGTACATTTTCCCTTGTTTATGCGGCAATACTGATCTGAGCCCTAACAAACGGTCTCCCACCCTTATGGGATAAGTGCAGTAAGTACATATTCAGGTGGGTTCTCACGTCTTTTTACTTGTTCTTTTCTTGTCAGCTATGCCTGCATTTGGGCGTTTTCCACATATATACTAATAGGTTGCTATGCCCCCCTTTTTTAGACATGCTATCGGTCTCTATACTTAAAGGGATTGAGAACTAATCCTGTACCCATGGGCCATTTCTCGATCCTACTGGTAAGTACCATTCATACATATCTTGTGTATCTCTTGTGTATTTAATTCCAGTATATATATCCCGCTCAAAGGGTTAACGCCTAATCATGGATTCTGTCTACTCTTAGATACTGTATTGAATACATTTATAGTGGGAATCTGTGACTACTTACCGCTGTGTGTGATTTTTATTCTAATATACCTCTATATGACCGTTGCACATCAGGTGAGAGCCATTCTAGCATAAACCGTTTTTTTGATCTGGGGATTTTTTCACAGTGGCACCCTAGTCCATAATGCATATATCTCTGTTTTATCTAGTGATACACATCATAGACCACAGGATATGTGTGTATCTTACTATCATACACACACACATATGAAAATTTTAAATTTCATCTTTTTCCGTTGTCTGTTAGTTCTGTGAGGTTCCCCCATAGCCTGAGCCAAAAGTTTACCAGGCAAGCATACATGTTGTTATGTCTATATGTAATTGGTCTTTTTGTATATGTACTTCTTCTAGAGAAATGTTGTAACAGTCATAACTAATGCAGATATATACTATACTAAATATTTACACATGTTCTCTTTTGTTTTTAAATATACCAGCACCTACCCAGTTTTTGTTCTGAGGAAGCTAATATCTTAGTGAAACGCGTCATCGAGCAAGTTTTTGGAGGCATTACTGGATTAGAAAATGTTCTCCTACTTTGAAACATTATGACATCAATTTCTGTACCTTAGATCCAGCCCTCTGTAACTGCATCATTGAGTAACTGGTAACTGTGTCCATACAAGGTGTTGTTTGTATGTTGGTTATATGTTTTTTGTAATTTGAATTATGCTGTAATAAAATTTATACTTTTTTATTGATTTTCCCGCTCATTGTGTGCCCACAAAGTCCGCCAATTTTTTGACTTGGTCAATCCTTGTATATATATTTTGAATGTTGGCATGGTAAGGGTCCTCCCTACCTCTTTTAATATTAGTTCATATGTGATGGTCATTACTAGGAATGAAGGCTGGCAAAACCTCATGTATAATAGCAGTATTACTATTACTTCCTACTGTCAATGGTTATTAAGGACACTGGCACATGCAGGCACTACCAAGTCCTCAACAAGCAGTGACATTACTCGCCCCTTTCACTTGCATGGCCATGTAAGCCAAGCGGCAGGGTGGGGGTAACATCACTAAGCAAATATGGCCATGACCATAAAACCATGGTTTTGATGTCACCACATCGCTGTATTTTGCACTTTCAGCATTATTAAAGGATAAGTTCACTTTTAAAAATAAATAAATGCAATTGTTTTTTGGCAGGTAAAAATTTCTGCATATATTATTTTTTTGGAGCCTGCAGAGCTGTTAATGTATCTGTGAGCCCATACATCCTGTACAGGCAAGCAGATACACTGATGGGAAGAATCAATAATCTACCATGGTGCTCCATTGAGAACTACAAGCTGACATCTGCAAAGGATGTCGGGACATGTAGTTCTTTGTATGAACAACATGGGCATACGGACGGAGCTCTGGTTTAAAAAACCGACAGCTAGTAGTATATTATTTTTTTGGAGCCTGCAGAGCTGTTAATGTATCTGTGAGCCCATACATCCTGTACAGGCAAGCAGATACACTGATGGGAAGAATCAATAATCTACCATGGTGCTCCATTGAGAACTACAAGCTGACATCTGCAAAGGATGTCGGGACATGTAGTTCTTTGTATGAACAACATGGGCATACGGACGGAGCTCTGGTTTAAAAAACCGACAGCTAGTACGGGGAACTTCTCCCTGTATTACTGTCATGAGGGGCGGGAATCGGGCAGTGGCTGCAGCATTGAGGACATACTCCCAAAGGTGAACTTATCCTTTAAATTCACTGCTTCCTGCAAAACTATGTAGCCTATTTTTTTTTTTTTTTTTTGCATTGGTACTTGTGCTCAGGCCTCCAGTGCACTTTTTTGCCAATCCCTTGGCTATTGGCCTTAAGAAAGGAGAAAATCGATTTCACAGTTTATGGATCCCATTGACTTTAAAAGGGGTTTAGGCATCCAAACTTTTGATATGTTCAGCTGAATCTCCATGAACTGATCCAAGTGTGTTAGGCTCATCCCTAGTTATTACAAGTTTAAAACCTAGCTCCAGGTTTGGTTGAACCAAGCTGGTTCAAACAAACAATTTCACTCACTAAAAGTCAAATAGTCTGCATTAATGGATAACTGGGCAGCTAGCAAAGAAACAAAAATATGTTAATTCCACAGATCTCTGAGAAAATTACAGCGCCAAAAGTTTAAATTCAGATTTCATGTGTCAAAGAAATTATCTATGCATATAATTAAAGAACAACAATAAAAATAAGGTGCAAATAAATTAACAAAACCATAAAATAAATATCTAAATAAACATCCACAATCATATAACATCCACAATTGGATTAATTAATAATCCCATGTGCAAACAGAAAAAGTGTCCATCAAAACATTCATGATTAAAGTGCAAGGCGTTATCCACCAGACAAATAGACACCATGATATCCAAGTTTTTGATCTGCAGTTATCAGTAATAGAATTTCCAACACTTGGAGGTAAGAATTTAGCTTACCAGAACCTCTACCTCATGGATAGAGGAAGACAGTGTATGTGTAACAAGCACAGGGATAGATGGGTCTCTCTCTCTCTGTTTTTCAATCACAATGTTGCTTGGATCACAACAGCTCTCATCCAGCGGTCCTTCACTAGAGTCCTTGTCTTGCCGGTTATGTGCCACTTGGTAATGTGATACCCAAACAGGACAAAAAAAGGGTTCTCATGGTGTAGTACTAAAAAGCTTAAAAGTATATACATACAGCACCATATCAAACAGCTAAAAACACAAGTCACCACGGCCTGGCTAGACAGCAGCATGTATTGTCAGTAATCTCAAAATTCCATCCACTTGTTATTTCCTCCACTAACAGGTGAGCCCTCTGAGAGAACTGTATAAACTGTACTGTATGTAGCATTAGCTACACACAATATATGGAGCTGTGTTCCAGAAGTGGTTTGGAGACTTCCATCCTATTTTCGGAACAAAGCCGAGTTGGGCCGAGCACTGCTTAGCTGCTCAGGAAACTTTGTATTTTCTGAATAAATACAGGGCTTCCTCTGATTGGTTGAGGTGGAGGGGTGGGCAGATAATGTGACAATCCCCACAATCAGAGGAAGCTTTGTATTCATTCAGAAAATACAAAGCTTCCTCTGAAGATGCCAGTGAATGGTTTAGAAGCACTGAACCCGACTCAATTTAGTTCTGGGAGTGGGGCAGGAGGTCTCCATACCACTGCCAAAACATATTGCTGTATACTGTGTATAGCTGATGCTACATTCAGTGTACACAGCAGTGAGCACATGTTAGTAAAGGAAATAGTTCAATTGGACCAGCTTGGTCAAAAAGAAATATTTAAAGGAGAAGTAGGGCCAAAGGTTTTTTGGCCCTACTTCTCCTATGGATCACAGTACAATAGTGCAGTTTGTTATGCCATTTATCCAGTCCAGGCTCTGTAAAGATCCCAACTTTACAGTCAGGATCCCCCCAGATGCTTGAACCGGCAGCTGGCTTAGCCTCTCAGCCAGGTACTGGGAACCTGAGCTAGCCACCCCTATAATGCTGACAATTTACGCAGCACTTTACATATACATTGTACATTCACATCAGTCCCTGCCCTCAATGAACTTACAATCTAAGGTCCCTAACTCACATTCATACAGATGTAGCACCCTGGTATTAGGCAGGGTTGCCAACAAATTTAGTTATGCTAGGTGGTCATTGACCTGGCTAATTGGTAGTTGTAACCTACTGATTTTTTGCCCTAAAGCCTGAACTTGGTGCATTTCTCTCTTCTGTCAATAGGTGGCACTGCTGTCTTTGGCATTAGAATGACAAGACCACAGCGAGTTCCTGTTACCAGAGGCAAGTCGAACCAGAGGTCAGAGATAAAGGGGACACTGTCGTCAGTAAAGGACAACTACTCCTGTTATCAGAGGCCAGGTTTGTGAAGTCTGAAGAAGTACCAAAGCAGCCTTTTTCACTAGCCGAGGATGGTGAACAAGTTGGGGACCCAGCAGATGACACTTGAAGAGGATTCAGTGGGTTAGCTGAGGGCCAAGTCAGGGACCCAGCAGGTAGCGTGCGGGACGCTTGGAGTGTACATCGGGTTAGCTGAGGAAGAGCTCAGGGGATCCAGTGGGTGGCTGGGATCTGAAGGTCTGGTGAAAAGACTGGGAGCTCAGTGAGAAAAGCTACAGCGGAAGGCTGTGAAATGGAGGCCAGGTTCTCCACAACGAGGATACCAAGTCTGGTATGTGTACAGATCTGTGTTGAAGTCAACCTACAAGTTTAGTTGCCATAGGAGACAGCAGTTCTACAAATTAAAGGCCCTTAACCTGTATAGCTGTCTGCCTATTTTGTCTCGGAGTCTGCCAATTGCTATTGCATCTGCCTAAGAGTGTTCAGGCCCTAACCCTCTCTCCCCCAGTTCTTGTTAAGAGACAATAAATATCTTTTGTTCACATTCAAAAAGTGACTGGCGCCCAATCATTCTATCTTGCATTACACTCGCTATGCCTAGTAACCCACTCTACAAAGAAGGATGTCAGCTCTCCCTGACTCTGAAGGTCATCATTAGGTCTCTAGGGGTCGGGGCCCTTGCTACACATGCAGTACACATACTAAGGCCAATTTGGACAGGATCCAATTAACCTACCAGCATGTCTGTGGAGTGTGGGAGGAAACCGGAGGAAACCCATGCAGGCACAGGGAGAACATGCAAACTCCAGGCAGGTAGTGTCTTGGTTGGGTTTTCGAACCAGCGACCCTTTTGCTGCTAGGCGAAAGTGCTAACCACTGCTGTGCTGCCCACCTATGCAGCATTGGAACTTTTAGGCAGTGGCGACTGCTCTATTCCCTAATCCATGCGCGCGGCCCCTAATCTATATGCAGGGCGCCAGACGCCTGGATTTCAATGGGTTTTTTTAAGCACGTGATTAGAGCCTGAGGCTCTAGTTGGCTTAAAAAAAGGGTGGGCTGGGGGCACAGAACACTGCTCCCTGAGCCCACCCAGTTGTGTGACAATAGCAAATTAATAGTAAAATAGATTCAGTGCGCTACTGATGCCAGAAACTACAATGGTTAAAGATTCACCTTCAACCCAAAGTCCATATTATTTCAGTGAATAAATTAAATATACAAATGTTGTGCAGTCCCAATAAGTGAACATTAAATATGATCCTGAAAAATCAATCAAAACATATGTGTTTTCCGTGTAAGTTGTCCTTCTTTAAGCTAGTGGAATTTCATTCCCTTTGGTGTTTGAACAAGCCAAAAAGCGGTAAAAGAAGGGGGGGGCGCTTACCAGATATGCTGGACCCCTATTACGGGGGTCTTCAGAGCTTTACAGATGCCGGATCTTTGCAGACAGGAACAGCTGAATACACTTGCTGACTTGGGTCCACCTTGGGTCCTTCTCAAACCCTGGGATTACCGTATCATAGGCTGTGCCTCTGTGGAATCACTCGTTGCATATAAGGAGAGATCAAACAGAGGATCCTCCATGGTGTAGTATGTAAACGTTCTTTATTAAAAATGCTGGGTAGCTGACATCAAAGGTAAAGCAGAAATTTCAAAACGAACAGCTCGGCCGCGGTGAGGCTTAGCCAGGTGATGTGTGGTGACGTCAAGTCCCGTGGCTCCGTCCGACGCGGCGTTTCTCCGTAAGAGGTTTGGACGGGGAGAGGAGACTCCCCGTCCAAGCCTCTTACGGAGAAACGCCGACTGAGCGACAAGGGGGGGTGGGGCGTTTGACCGACCGACTGCCAATCAGTCAACTCCCCCCCAAAAAATAGAGCACCAACCGCCACTGGTTTTAGGGTATGGATGCTATGCACTATATATGCATACAGCCTGATTCTATTGACTCCCAAGGAATCTAATTGAAGCACTCAAGCACAACAACAATATGTGGTCAACATGCTACACAAAATCTGCACTGAAAAGCTGAGTGTGTATATTCACTAGGAAGGAAGGAAAGCGGAATATGCTGGGAAGTACAAAAGAAAATTGCAAATCCTTAAACTTTGTACACTATTTTACAGAGAAAGGTTTCAAAGATCCATTTGCCTATGCTTTTAGCAACAGAAAGAACTATGTTCCTGGTGAGTATTTAGCTAATCAGAACAGCAGCACCTTTGGAAGAAAATCACATCTTTGTTTCTTGTAGCTCCCCAGGAAAAGTAAAAAAAAAAAAACTACTCAATGCTTATCATAATAATTACATTGCAAAACCCAGTCTAATATTTGTTCTGCTATCTAAAGCTCTGCATGCATTAGCATTTAGAGAAAATTAAATCTAAACATTTTAAAGTAATTGTATCTGATCTGATAGCATCAGAAGCTCTGGTTGTCTCTGTTACATTATTCATGCACCTTCCACAACAAACATACATTTTACAAATATTCCAAATTAGAAAGCTCAATGGATAGAGAATGGGATGGAGATGGAACATTAAAAAGACCTCTATTGTCATATGAAACATAGCTAAAGTTCTATGTTTGCATTAGAAAAACAGAAACAAAATACATTTTTTTGCTGGACGTTTTAAAATGGTACGGTGTCGCATCAGTTTTTATTGCTAATCATTTAAAAAGCTAGCAACCTCAATATTTACTTTTAGCCTATACTGCCACCTCCTGGAATCTATTGGCAAATAAAATATTTGGTTTCTTTCTACATTTTCAATGTTGTCTTTTTATTTTTACAGTATCTGATCTTTGTTATCAATTACATGTTCAACTTCAACTAGTTAGTATTCAGCAATTATTACAATCCGTTTTTAAAGTGGACAATACTAGAAAGTGCTACTTTTTTGACACCATACCCCCAAATAAAAATAACTTAAAAATGGTACCAAAAAGCAGCTATAACAACAAATTGTACCCAACAACTGTTTCTCTTTAACTTAGAAAGTTTATACTGGGAAATGTACATGCTTTGTTACATGGGATAACAGTAAATAGCATTAGAATGGAAAAAATATGCACACTCAATCAAGATCACTAAGTCTAGGTTCACACCTGTTCCTTCAGCTGCAACCACCCACACAGAGAAATGCAGGAGATGCATGGGGTACCAGTAATCCTAATGGCAGCCCCACGCACTGGCATAGGCATTGTGGTTTCTCCACACTGGGAATCGCACTGCACTTGTGGTTTTCTGGAGGCACAGCAGCCCATGAAAAAGAATGAATTGCCGTGCTCATGCAAAACGTGGCTCGCTGAGCCATACAAGTGTGAGCCTAGCCTAAGGCCTCATGCACAATGCAGCTGTCAAATACCTATTTTACAAGCGTTTGTCTTTTTTGTTCTTCCCTTAAAAGCCCTCTATGTTAGCCTATGTGTCCATGCATACATACCATAGGTATTTAGAGTTGTGTAGGAGCTAAAATTTGAACAAACCAAAACCGCATTCAGGGGAGGAGCATTTTGGCTGAAAAAAATGCCCAACACGTCAAAACGTGCGAAAACAAGTGTAAATGTGCCTAAATGCTAGGCGCGTTTAGCATTTGAGTGTTCATTAACTTCAATGGCAGGAACAAATTAATACTGTATTATGGCCTCTGAAATGAATGAACCCCCTGAAAGCTTGACATGCCTGTTCTTGCTGTTAAAGTGGTGAGAGTAGGGGTTGGGGCATGAGAACATAATTTGGGACCGAATAGAGTGATAAATAGAGAAAGGGGGTGCTGCCCATTTGGTAAAAGCAGAGGAGCTGTTGGCCTGAGTGTTGAGAGTAAAGGAGGGTACTGGCAGCATGTTCACAGCAGAGTGTGCTGCCACCACATTCTCTTATGATTGTCCTCTTACATACAGAAGCACTATATTCAGTGGTGCTGCATCCCCTGAACAGCCAGTCTGCAGTTGAGCTCATTATTATTGTGAATGTAGCCAGCTTACTAAAAGATGGTGGCAATTCTGTGCATGTGCAGTTTCTGCAATCTAGATAGCTGTTTACTTAGATAGTCAAAAGATGTTGGCATTACTGCACAGTAGCAACTTTGAACTAACGCAAACTGGAACTGAAATTGCTCACATGTGCAGTAGTTGCATTATAAAGAGAAGTTTTGACAGTCTATTAGCAAATGGCGTCTAAACTGCACATGCATAGTAGTGTTTGTGGGTAGAGGTGCCTTATTCTAATAGACCATCAAAGCTCTGTTGTTCTGAAATCCAATACTGTGCAATTTCCTAAGTCTTAAGTTGCTAACGCACATGCAAAATAATGCCACTATACTTTAGTAGATCCATTGACTGGATAGCATTATGAAATGGGCATAGAATGGGAAGGCTGTCTGGAGACGCAAGTGGCACTTATTTATGACATACCATTTTGGGCTGCCATTATGACAGATCCCTAGCATCATGTTCCTGAAGTTCAACTTCAGTATCTTGTCTTTACTTGCTTTACTTTGTAGATAAATGGGTTAATAAAATACTATACCACTATGTGAACCCTTACTTTGTAAAACTAATCATTCAATTTAAAATAAAAATAAAACGTAAAACGTTTGTGCAAAAAAACCTTTTCAAATACCTTCATATTCTTTTTTTTGATCACATACCCCCTTTTCTCATCTGAATAAGGGTTTTGGAGAAGTAGGGGTGGAGAAACAGCAATACACTGCTCATCCCAGTAAATAGATGTCCAGGGGGGAGTGCCAGCACAAGTTTAGACCATTGGAAGACAGGCAGGCTGTTCTCCTAGCACAGCCAGAAAGTTGCCCACACTGAGATGGATTTGCTCTCATCCCTATCGTGATCAGTTTAGTTTTCAATAGTTTTTATTCAAGTTTTCAACAATACAAAGTAAAGATCATGGCATTGGAATTAACAAAATAATATTGGAATTAACAGTCCATAGTTTTTGTATACTGAGTAACATGCGTTGCAATCACGGACAGTCCATCACCTCGTCAACTGAGGCCGGATAAAAATTCTTTGTTATCTACCTTTATACATTTTAAATCCCTGTTGAGATGTTTCTAAACCTGTTATGTGGTGGAACGCCCGTGTTAGGAAGGGATGAGCTTCAAGTTTGAGTCGAACCCATGTTCGTCTCGAACATTGCCTGTTCGACCGTTCGTCGAATTTCGAACGCTATGGGCCGTTCGCGCCAAATTCGAGTGGCGCGTCACGGCGCATAATTAACTGCGGCATCACAGTGCATTGCTGGCTGATGATTGGCCAAGCATGCACTATGACCCGCATGCTTGGCCAATCACAGCACCGTCTGTACAGAGAGCCGTAATTGGCCAAAGCCAGGGTGGCTTTGGCCAATTATGGCTCAGGGGGTTTAGTACATGCCCCACACTATATACGGCTGCCTGCGTAGCGGCCTTGTGTAGTGTGTTGCAGCGGCGGCGGAGAGATAGACAGAGAGACAGTGTCATTTGATTTAAGTTAGATTAGGCAGGCAAGTCAGTTAGCTACACTTACAGTGTATTGTGTATATATATATGCAACCTAGGTGTTGTATATAGATAGATAGATATATATATATATATATATATATATAGATATATATATATATATATATCTATATATATATATATATATATCTATATACACACACTGTATTCAGTTTATCTAGATCATTCCTGTTATTCTTTTCCTACTGACAAGCAGGCACATGTTTTTACAGTATTTACAGCTACCTGAAGAAAATTGCTGGTGTTCTTCTGATCCTATTAGTCCTATTAGCTACAGTATTTACAGTTAGTGTAGTGCGTTCTCTGCACAGTGTGCACCTAAAGCCACCTGAAGAAAATTGGCGGTGTTCTTCTGATCCTATTGGTACTGCAGGCAGCTGCAGTATTTACAAGTTAGTGTAGTGCATCCTCTGCACAGTGTGCACCTAAAGCTACCTGAAGAAAATTGGTGGTGTTCTTCTGATCCTATTAGTACCGCAGGCAGCTGCAGTATTAACAGTTAGTGTAGTGCGTCCTCTGCACAGTGTGCACCTAAAGCTACCTGGAGAAAATTGGTGGTGTTCTTCTGATCCTATTAGTACCGCAGGCAGCTGCAGTATTTACAGTTAGTGTAGTGCGTCCTCTGCACAGTGTGCGCCTAAAGCTACCTGAAGACAATTGCTGTTGTTCTGATCCTATTAATACCACAGGCAGGCAGCTACAGTTTTTACAGTTAGTGTACTGTGTCCCCTGCACAGTGTGCACCTAAAGTTACCTGAAGAAAATTGGTGGTGTTCTTCTGATCCTATTAGTACCACAGGCAGGCAGCTGCTGTATTTACAGTTAGTGTACTGCATCCTCTGCACAGTGTGCACCTTAAGCTACCTGAAGACAATTGCTGTTGTTCTGATCCTATTAATACCACAGGCAGGCAGCTACAGTATTTACAGTTAGTGCACTGTGTCCTCTGCACAGTGTGCACCTAAAGCTACCTGAAGAAAATTGGTGGTGTTCTTCTGATCCTATTAGTACCACAGGCAGGCAGCTGCAGTATTTACAGTTAGTGTACTGTGTCCTCTACACATTGTGCACCTAAAGCTACCTGAAGAAAATTGGTAGCTTTAGGTGCACTTTAGGTGAAAATTCTGATCCTATTAGTCCTATTAGCTACAGTATTTACAGTTAGTGTAGTGCGTTCTCTGCACAGTGTGCACCTAAATCCACCTGAAGAAAATTGGTGGTGTTCTTCTGATCCTATTGGTACTGCAGGCAGCTGCAGTATTTACAAGTTAGTGTAGTGCGTCCTCTGCACAGTGTGCACCTAAAGCTACCTGAAGACAATTGCTGTTGTTCTGATCCTATTAATACCACAGGCAGGCAGCTACAGTATTTACAGTAAGTGTACTGTGTCCTCTGCACAGTGTGCACCTAAAGCTACCTGAAGAAAATGAGTGGTGTTCTTCTAATCCTATTAGTACCACAGGCAGGCAGCTGCAGCATTTACAGTTAGTGTAGTGCGTCCTCTGCACAGTGTGCACCTAAAGCTACCTGAAGACAATTGCTGTTGTTCTGATCCTATTAATACCACAGGCAGGCAGCTACAGTATTTACAGTTAGTGTACTGTGTCCTCTGCACAGTGTGCACCTAAAGCTACCTGAATAAAATTGGTAGTGTTCTTCTGATCCTATTAGTATCACAGGCGGGCAGCTGCAGTATTTACAGTTAGTGTACTGCGTCCTCTGCACAGTGTGCACTAACTATAGGGCAGCCTGGGGGGCAGGTAAGGTGCTTATGAATCTTCGGCAAATAATATATCACCGGGGTACGTGGTGCCCTAGGTATCAAATAAGTCTTCTCTTTCCTGTTGAGGATGCCTAAATTAAAGCCTCTCTGAACCAGAAACTCCAACCCTGCCTACCTCTACGAGTGGGTCAAGCACAAAATAGTGAAACATAAGCAAAAAGTCCCAGAACCAGAAAGGAAATCTTCTAAAAAGATGGAAAGAGTCCCCAATTAGCTCTTCATAGGGATCAGTGTCTGAAAGTGGAAAGTGAAAACGACACCCCTTGCAGTGATCCTCCACCTTTAAGAATACATGCTTACCAGATAGTAAGCTCAACAAGAAGAGAGAAAGAAGAGAGAGAACAAAAAATCAAAAAGAAAAAAAAGTACAATAGGGATCTGGCAGACTATCATGGAGGTGTAGTCTTTGATTGGCATAAAAAGTTGCTAGCCAAACAGGCGAGTATGGCTGATAATGCCATGGAAGTGGTGGCTTCAGTGGGCGAGGTCCCAGTCCCTCGTACACCAAAAGCCATATCTAATTCTATAAGACCTCCTGGTGGCCATCCTGGACCCACTCGTAGAGGTAGGCAGGGTTCCCACCAGTCTCCTTTTAGACAAGGGGCGGGAGGTAGGGGTGTGGTGCCCTATAACCATTTGCCCTCACAACAGCCGAGGGGTGCAAGGGGCCCCCCTGGTCGAGGTCGTGGTGGTAACTATGGCAATTTGGGTAACAGTCAGTATCCCCTCCACCAGAGAAATTTGGGGAGTGGTTAAAGCCATCTCCCTCTCTATCCAGCCTTCGAACGGGGCAACTATCATTATAACAATAAAGGGCCTTCTCCATACTCTCGTGATTTAGGGCATGGAGCTAGCTCTCAATATACACATGAAATCCAGTATGGACCTAGGCCTGACTATTTCAATGAAAATGGTACCCCATTTCGCCACTTTAACTCTAACGATTCTCATGAGAGGAGAGATGAAGTTAAGTACAATGTGAGAACATCTAACCATTTCTATCCTCTACGAGACCTTGAAGGTCCTCATGAAAATCCTATTAGTGGGGCAGGTTTGATTAATCCACCCCAATACCTCAAACCTAACACCAATTACAACCTTGGTAATCTGGATCCCTCTAGTCAAACCTCACATTGGGGTTTTCACAAACCCCCACAGGGCACAAAAAGGCCCATAGAACAAAAAGAGGGTCTAGAGGAGGGAGAAAATTACGAACTAAAGAGAAAAAAGTCATAGCAGATAGTGGGATATTTAATTTGAGCACTGTCATTTTGTCCGACACTGAAAAGCTTGTCTTGAGTAAAGGTTTGAAATTTGCTCCTCCACGTAGACTGAACAAATTTCAAACCTATATAGATATTCACAAATTCGTTAGGAAGCTTAGCATTAAACGCTATATGGCTTCCAATCCCATCCAGAGTAGTCATACTCTATCCAATGGCTTTAAGCATTCTGGGCTCTCAATTGCCTCCCTTTTTAACCCCCCCGGTGCTTTAGCCCCTTCCTTGAAGGTTTTCCGTGATGTGGTCCTTAGAGATTTGGACCAAATGCCGGTTAACCAGATGAGAATGGACAGGGATTTTGTTGCTGGACTGGACTCCTTATGTAAAAACAAGGGTCTGGTAATCAGACCGGCAGACAAGGGAGGAAGGATCATTATTTTAAATAAAAGTGATTACCTTGTGGAGATGCATAGAATATTGAGTGATAGAGACACCTACACTCCCCTTGGATCCGATCCCAAGATTAAATTCAAAAAGGAGTTGGAGGTTCTGGTTCAGAGAGGCTTTGATTTAGGCATCCTCAACAAGAAAGAGAAGACTTATTTGATACCTAGGGCACCACGTACCCCGGTGATATATTATTTGCCGAAGATTCATAAGCACCCTACCTGCCCCCCCGGGCCACCCTATAGTTAGTGGCATAGATTCGATCACGTCCCGGGTGGGCAGGCACATTGATTTCTTCCTTCAGCCATTGGTTAACAAAATGCCTTCCTTCATAAAAGATTCCCGTCAGGTAATCAACTTGTTGGTGGCTCTTACCCCTAAGTCGGAATGTGGATGGTGACTGCTGACGTCACGTCCCTCTACACTGTTATACCACGTAATCTTGGTTTGTTTGCAGTTGAATACTTTCTCAGATGTGACTCTGGCCTAGTGGATGAACAAATCTTTTTTATTTTAGAGTTGCTTCAATTTGCTGCCTCTCTGAGCTATTTTAGGTTCGGAGGCCAATTCTATAAGCAGGATAGAGGGGTCGCCATGAGGGCTAAATATGCCCCCAGCTTGGCGAACCTCTTTATGGCCCTTTGGAGGAGGATGTTGTCTATGCCCAACAGAGACCTGAGGTGGTCCTGTGGGCCAGATATATAGACGACATCCTCCTCCTATGGGATGGAGACAGGTCTGACTTGGATTCCTTCCTTGGGGAATTGAATATTAACACCAGGGGTATCTTCCTCAATTACGAAGCCAGCCAGCATGAGATCCATTTTTTAGATCTCACTATTCGTATAAAAGATGGTCAGTTCACCACTGCTACCTACTTTAAAAGCACCGACCGTAATTCATAAATTCCCATCAATAGCCGCCAACATGAGGCTTGGATTAGGTCGGTGCCTAAAAGCCAGTACATCCGCCTAAGGCGTAACTGCTCCGATAGTGAATTTTTAATGCAGGCGAAGGTCCTGACCAAACGTTTTCTGGAGAAGGGCTATTCAAACTTACACCTTAGCAACACACTAGAAGAGGTATTATCCATCGATAGAAGTGAATTACTCAAAGAGAAGAGGCCCGATACCAATAGGGCGCCATCTGCTTCTTTTATCACAATGTATTCTATCCAGCATAGGAAGGTAGGTCAGATGATCAAAAAGCATTGGCACATTCTTATGAGTGATTCTACTTTTAATACCATCCTCCCTCCTAGACCTCAAGTGGTCTTTAAGGGGGCACCCTCTATTAGAGGTACAATTGCTGATAATATTATTCATCCACCTACCTTTAAAAGGGGTTTCTTTGATAATCTCACAGGATTCTACCAGTGCAGGTGATGCAGAATATGCACATTGAATGGTTGTACTCAGAGGAGAACCCATTCCTTTAGATCTAATAGTACGCAGGTTGAGTTTTTGACAAAGCCTTTTGTCACCTGTTCTACCAAGGGGGTCGTATACCTGCTCCAATGCCCTTGCAGGTTACAGTATGCGGGCAGGACTAAGCGACCCCTTATGGTTAGACTCAATGAACATGTGACAAATATCCTGAATGGTTTCCCCAAACTCCCTGTGTCCAGGCACTACCTGGAAGCCCACAATAAGAATCCAGATAGAACTGTTTTCCTGGGGATAGAAAAATTTACCTGTCCGTGGAGGGGAGGCTCTTTGGTCCGAGGCATATCACGTCTTGAAATGGATTAAGTGCTATACACCATTTGGGTTAAATGTGGAGATAGATCTGAATGCCTTTATTGACAATGCTTAATATTGTTATTCCCATTATTGATTTTGCAGTTTAATGTTCATTTTTAGGTTTATGTGAACTCAATGTGATCTCTCGGTGCTGTTATCTCATGTGTCCATACACTTAATGGTTTAATGTTTCTTAACTGTTAATAGACAGTGGTAATACCATTGTGGATATTTGCAATTTTGCTCTATCTTAACTGTTAATGGACAGTGGTAATACCATTGTGGATATTTGCAATTTTGCTCTATCTTTCTTAAATTTTTCCTATTTATCCATTTTTATTATTATTTGTGATTCGAATATTTTTATGATTATTTTTAAATAAATTTTCATTACTTTATTTTTATTTTTAATTTTTCAATTTTTTGATTAAAGTATTTTCCCCACAAGATGGCGATATACTGTCTCACAGCCAATCTATGCTGCTAATACTATGTGGGTATAATTTCTTATTCCAATGGCTGAATGCCTATCGAATACTATTTTTTAGTTTGGTTTGCAATATATAGGGCTAATACTATAAATTTACCTATCTCTTTTTTAATTTTAATCTTATCAGTCAAAATAGTTGTTTGCTACGTGGACGGTCTGTTTTCAGGCGGAGGTCCTGACCAAACGTTTTCTGGAGAAGGGCTATTCAAACTTACACCTTAGCAACACACTAGAAGAGGTATTATCCATCGATAGAAGTGAATTACTCAAAGAGAAGAGGCCTGATACCAATAGGGCACCATCTGCTTTTTTTATCACAATGTATTCTATCCAGCATAGGCAGGTAAGTCAGATGATCAAAAAGCATTGGCACATTCTTATGAGTAATTCTTCTTTTAATACCATCCTCCCTCCTAGACCTCAAGTGGTCTTTAAGGGGGCACCCTCTATTAGAGGTACAATTGCTGATAATATTATTGATCCACCTACCTTTAAAAGGGGTTTCTTTGATAACCTCACAGGATTCTACCAGTGCAGGCGATGCAGAATATGCACATTGAATGGTTGTACTCAGAGGAGAACCCATTCCTTTAGATCTAATAGTACGCAGGTTGAGTTTTTGACAAAACCTTTTGTCACCCGTTCTACCAAGGGGGTCGTATACCTGCTCCAATGCCCTTGCAGGTTACAGTATGTGGACAGGACTAAGGGACCCCTTATGGTTAGACTCAATGAACATGTGAAAAATATTCTGAATGATTTCCCCAAACACCCTGTGTCCAGGCACTACCTGGAAGCCCACAATAAGAATCCAGATAGAACTGTTTTCCTGGGGATAGAAAAATGTACCTGTCCGTGGAGGGGAGGCTCTTTGGTCCGAGGCATATCACATCTTGAAATGGATTAAGTGCTATACACCATTTGGGTTAATTGTGGAGATAGATCTGAATGCCTTTATTGACAATGCTTAATATTGTTATTCCCATTATTGATTTTGCAGCTTGATGTTCATTTTTAGGTTTATGTGAACTCGATGTGATCTCTCGGTGCTGTTATCTCATGTGTCCATACATTTAATGGTTTATGTTTCTTAACTGTTAATGGACAGTGGTAATACCATTGTGGATATTTGCAATTTTGCTCTATCTTAACTGTTAATGGACAGTGGTAATACCATTGTGGATATTTGCAATTTTGCTCTATCTTTCTTTAATTTTTCCTATTTATCCATTTTTATTATTATTTGTGATTCGAATATTTTTATGATTATTTTTAAATAAATTTTCATTACCTTATTTTTATTTTGAATTTTTCAATTTTTTGATTAAAGTATTTTCCCCACAAGATGGCGATATACTGTCTCACAGCCAATCTATGCTGCTAATAGGGATGAGCTTCGTGTTCGAGTCGAACCCATGTTCAACTCGAACATCGGCTGTTCGATCGTTCGTCGAATTGCGAACGATATGGGCCGTTCGCGCCAAATTCGTGTGGCGCGTCACGGCCCATAATTCACTGCGGCATCGCAGTGCATTGCTTGCTGATGATTGGCCAAGCATGCACTATGACCCGCATGCTTGGCCAATCACAGCGCCGCCTTAACAGAGAGCCATAATTGGCCAAAGCCAAGGAGGCTTTGGCCAATTATGGCTCAGGGGATTTAGTACACGCCCCACACTATATAAGGCCGCCTGCACGGCGGCCCTGTGCAGTGTGTTCCGGTGTGCTTAGAGAGAGAGAGACAGTGTCATTTCATTTGAGTTAGCTAGATTAGGCAGGACAGTCAGTCAGTTAGCTGCACTTAAAGTGTATTGTGTATATATATGCATCCCAGGTGTTGCATATATATATATATACACTGTATTCAGTTTAGCTAGATCCATTCCTGTTATCTTCTAGACTATTTACATTTAGTGCAGTGCGTCCTGCTCACAGTGTTCAGCTAGATCCGTTCCTGTTATATTCCTACTGACAGGCAGGCTTGTCTTGTTACAGCATTTTGAAGAAAATTACTGGTGTTCTTTTGATTCTATTAGTACCACAGTCAGGCAGCTAGACTATTTACATTTAGTGCAGTGCGTCCTGCTCACAGTGTTCAGCTATCTGTTATCTTCTTACTGACAGGCAGGCTTGTCTTGTTACAGTATTTTAAAGAAAATTACTGGTGTTCTTTTGATCCTATTAGTACCACAGTCAGGCAGCTAGACTATTTACAGTTAGTGCAGTGCGTCCTGCCCACAGTGTTCTGCTAAACCTACAAGTAAGTGGGGTGCGTCCTGCTCACAGTGTTCAGCTAAACCTACAAGTTAGTGGGGTGCGTCCACCTCACAGTGTTCAGCTAAACCTACAAGCTAGTGGGGTGCGTCCTGCTCACAGTGTTCAGCTAGATCCGTTTCTGTTATCTTCTTACTGACAGGCAGGCTTGTCTTGTTACAGTAAATACAGCTACCTGAAGAAAATTGCTGGTGTTCTTTTGATCCTATTAGTACCACAGTCAGGCAGCTAGACTATTTACAGTTAGTGCAGTGCGTCCTGCTCACAGTGTTCTGCTAAACCTACAAGTTAGTGGGGTGCGTCCTGCTCACAGTGTTCAGCTAAACCTACAAGTTAGTGGGGTGTGTCCACCTCACAGTGTTCAGCTAAACCTACAAGCTAGTGGGGTGCGTCCTGCTCACAGTGTTCAGCTAGATCCATTTCTGTTATCTTCTTACTGACAGGCAGGCTTGTCTTGTTACAGTAAATACAGCTACCTGAAGAAAATTGCTGGTGTTCTTTTGATCCTATTAGTACCACAGTCAGGCAGCTAGACTATTTACAGTTAGTGCAGTGCGTCCTGCTCACAGTGTTCTGCTAAACCTACAAGTTAGTGGGGTGCGTCCTGCTCACAGTGTTCAGCTAAACCTACAAGTTAGTGGGGTGCGTCCACCTCACAGTGTTCAGCTAAACCTACAAGCTAGTGGGGTGCGTCCTGCTCACAGTGTTCAGCTAGATCCGTTCCTGTTATCTTCTTACTGACAGGCAGGCTTGTCTTGTTACAGTATTTTAAAGAAAATTGCTGGTGTTCTTTTGATCCTATTAGTACCACAGTCAGGCAGCTAGACTATTTACAGTTAGTGCAGTGGGTCCTGCTCACAGTGTTCTGCTAAACCTACAAGTTAGTGGGGTGCGTCCTGCTCACAGTGTTCAGCTAAACCTACAAGTTAGTGGGGTGCGTCCACCTCACAGTACTCAGCTAAACCTACAAGCTAGTGGGGTGCGTCCTGCTCACAGTGTTCAGCTAGATCCGTTCCTGTTATCTTCTTACTGACAGGCAGGCTTGTCTTGTTACAGTATTTTAAAGAAAATTACTGATGTTCTTTTGATCCTATTAGTACCACAGTCAGACAGCTAGACTATTTACAGTTAGTGCAGTGCGTCCTGCTCACAGTGTTCTGCTAAACCTACAAGTTAGTGGGGTGCGTCCTGCTCACAGTGTTCAGCTAAACCTACAAGTTAGTGGGGTGCGTCCACCTCACAGTGTTCAGCTAAACCTACAAGCTAGTGGGGTGCGTCCTGCTCACAGTGTTCAGCTAGATCCGTTTCTGTTATCTTCTTACTGACAGGCAGGCTTGTCTTGTTACAGTAAATACAGCTACCTGAAGAAAATTGCTGGTGTTCTTTTGATCCTATTAGTACCACAGTCAGGCAGCTAGACTATTTACAGTTAGTGCAGTGCGTCCTGCTCACAGTGTTCTGCTAAACCTACAAGTTAGTGGGGTGCGTCCACCTCACAGTGTTCAGCTAAAGCTACCTGTAGAAGGTTGGTGGTGTTCTCATACTACAGGCAGGCAGTTGATTTTGCTAGCTGCAGTATCAGTACATATATATATATATATATATATATATATATATATATATCCCAGCTTAGTGCAGCTACAGGCCATTAGTATGTCTGGAAGGCCAAGAAGGAGAGGCAGACAGTCACAAGCCAATAAGAGAGGGCAAGCAGGCTCTGTGTCTAGTGCTGGTCGTGGAGACGGTGCATCCTCATTAGCACGTGGCCATGGGACACGCTTGGCCTTTTTTTCGGCAGCTGGCCATGTTGAACCGCAACATGCGGAAGACTTGGTCGAGTGGATGACCAAGCCGTCCTCATCCTCCTCATCCTCTCTCACCCATGCCCAGGGTACTTTGTCTGGCAAAGCAGCGGCCTCTTCCCTCGGCTCAATGTCATCAGTGACTCCTTCCCTAGCCCCACCATGTCCTCCTGAGGAGTCCCTCGAACTGTTTGACCACAGTGTTGGGTACATGCTCCAGGAGGATGCCCAGCGTTTGGAAGGCTCTGATGATGATACTGAGCTCGATGAAGGCAGTAACACGAGCACGGACAGAGGGGGTGCCCAAGAAGGACAGCAATCTGGCAGTCATGCTCCCCCTGCTGCAGCATACTGCCAGGTTTGCTCCAGTGATGAGGAGGGAGGGGATGATGAGGTCACTGACTCAACGTGGGTGCCTGATAGGAGAGAGGAGGAGGAGGCGGCACATCACCAACGAGGCAGGATGCCCTCCAGGGGCCAGCCTAAGGGCAGCACATTGACTGCATCACACCCCAAAGCTCCACATGTGCAGGGCGCTGCAGTCTCTGCGCGTTATTCAAAAAGTTCTTTGGTGTGGGCCTTTTTTGAGACGAGTGCATCAGATCGCACCGCTGCTATTTGCAACATATGTCTCAAGCGTATCTCGCGTGGCCAAAACATCTCCCGCTTGGGTACCACATGCTTGACCAGACATATGTTGACCTGCCATGCAGTTCGTTGGCAAGCGTATCTAAAAGACCCACACCAAAGAACAAAGAGGACCTCTGCTTGCTCCTCATCAGCTGAGATTTCCAACCCCACTAGACCTTCAGTCCTCTCTGAGACCTGCACTGAGAGGAATGAAGGTGTAGAATTAGGTGTGTCACAGCCACGTACTTGTGGGCAATCTGATTTTGGTACACCGACGTCAGATTGTACCAGGCAAATTTCCCTGCCCCAGCTGCTGCACCGCCGAAAGAAGTTTGCTCCCAGCCATCCACATGCCCAACGGTTGAATGCTAGCTTGGCAAAATTGCTAGCACTTCAACTGCTGCCTTTTCAGTTGGTAGACTCTGCCCCCTTCCGTGAGTTTGTGGAATGTGCGGTTCCTCAGTGGCAGGTACCCAAACGCCCCTTTTTCTCACGGAAGACAATTCCGGCTCTCTACCAGCATGTGGAAGGCAATGTCCATGCCTCGCTGGACAGGGCGGTCAGCGGTAAGGTGCATATTACCGCTGACTCATGGTCCAGCAGGCATGGACAGGGACGTTACCTAAGTTTCACGGCGCATTGGGTGACTCTGCTGGCAGCTGGGAAGGATGCAGGACAAGGTGCAGTAGTGTTGGAGGTTGTTCCGCCACCACGCCTCCAAAATGCTAATGATTGTGACACACCTCCACCCCCTCCTCTTCTTCTTCCTCCATGGCCTCTTCCTCGGAACCAGCGGTGCTCCGTAGTCGTTCAAGGGGCTACGCAAGTACGCAGGCCAAAAGATGCCATGCGGTGCTTGAGCTGGTGTGCTTGGGGGACAGGAGCCACACTGGGGCAGAGGTTCTGTCAGCTCTGCAGGGGCAGGTTCAGAGGTGGTTGAAGCCACGCCAACTTAAGGCAGGAATGGTGGTTTGCGACAATGGCACCAACCTCCTCTCTGCCCTCCGACAGGGACAAATGACCCATGTGCCCTGTTTGGCTCACGTCCTTAACTTGGTGGTGCAGCGGTTCTTGGGCAGGTACCCGGGCTTACAGGATGTCCTGAGGCAGGCCAGGAAAGTCTGTGTGCATTTCCGCCGGTCATATAATGCCAGTGCTCGGCTGACGGACCTCCAAAAGGAGTTTAACCTGCCCAAGAACCGCCTAATCTGTGACATGCCCACCAGGTGGAACTCAACGTTGGCCATGCTGCAGCGGCTGCACACGCAGCAGAGGGCCATCAATGAGTACCTGTGCGACTATGGCACCAGGACAGGGTCAGGGGAGCTTGGTTTTTTTTCCCCACGCCAGTGGGCCATGATCAGGGATGCATGCACTGTCCTGTCACCATTTGAGGAGGCCACGAGGATGGTGAGCAGTGACAGTGCATGCATCAGTGACACTGTCCCCCTTGTCCACCTGTTGGAGCACACGCTGCGTGGAATAATGGACAGGGCACTTGAGGCAGAACAGAGGCAGGAAGAGGAGGACTTCCTTAGCTCTCAAGGCCCCCTTTATCCAGACAGTGTTCCTGCGTGCCCGCCGATCACACAGGAAGAGGACGAGGAGGAAGAGGAGGAGGAGGAGGAGGAAGATTGTGTCAGTATGGAGGTGGAGCCTGGCACTCAGCATCAGCAGCAGTCTTTAAGGGATCAGTCCCAAGAAACACATGGACTTGTACGTGGCTGGGAGGAGGTGGCTGCGGACCATGTCGTCCTTAGTGACCCAGAGGACTCCGGACCGAATGCCTCAGCAAACCTACGCTGCATGGCCTCCCTGATCCTGCAAAGCCTGCGTAAGGATCCTCGTATTCGTGGTATCAAGGAGAAGGACCAATACTGGCTGGCAACCCTCCTTGATCCACGTTACAAGAGTAAGGTTGCGGACCTTATCTTGCCATCGCAGAGGGAGCAGAGGATGAAACATCTTCGGGAGGCCTTGCAGAAAGGTCTGTGCAACGCGTTCCCAGAGACTGGGAAGTTACAAACTCCTGTTTCTGGACAACGTGATGCTGAGGCTTCGGTCAGTCAAAGAAGGAGCGGTGGAGAAGGTGGCCGTCTGACCGATGCGTTCAGACAATTTTTTGGTCCGCAGCCCCAAGGTATGATCGGTTCCAGCAACCATCGCCAGCGTCTGTTTTACATGGTGCAGGAATACCTAGGGGCAAGATCAGACTTGGACACCTTTCCCACCGAAAATCCTCTGGGTTACTGGGTCTTGAGGATGGATCACTGGCCAGAGCTTGCACAGTATGCAATTGAGCTACTGGCCTGTCCTGCATCCAGCGTTCTTTCGGAACGCACATTCAGTGCTGCTGGAGGCGTGGTAACTGATCACAGGGTGCGTCTGTCCACTGACTCGGTCAATCGACTGACCTTCATAAAAATGAATGAGTCTTGGATCACCACCAGCTACCAAGCACCTGATGCTGATGTAACCGAATAATTTTTTTTGAAATCTCAGATCCCTTCAAAGACTGCCTATGCTGATGCTGAGTGACTATCCCTGAGTAATTATCCTCTTCCTCCTCAATCATCACGCTGATAGCTTGTAAGAACATTTTTGGTTCTGGGTGCCACCACCAGTGCCTAAGGCACAATTTTTCAGCCCCTGTTTAACAGGGGCGTGTAATTACGATTTTTGATGTAATACTTTGCAGCAGGGCTCGTTCCTGCATTCCAACTAGAGTGTCTGTGAGGAGTTGCAGTGTTGTGGCACCAGCACCAGTGCCTAAGGCCCAATTTTTCAGCCCTTGTTTAACAGGGGCGTGTAATTACAATTTTTGATGCAATACTTTGCAGCAGGGCTCGTTCCTGCATTCCAACTAGAGTGTCTGTGAGGGGTTGCATTGTTGTGGCACCAGCACCAGTGCCTAAGGCCTAATTTTTCAGCTCCTGTTCAACAGGGGCATGTAATTACAATTCTTGATCTAATATTTCACAGCAGAGCCCTGTGAGGGCTTACAGTGTTGTGGCCACAGCAACACCTAAGGCCCAAATTTCTGCTGAGTATATAGGGCAGGACCCTACTTTCAAACAACTAACTTACAAACAACTCCTACTTGCAAACGGAAGGAGACAACAGGAAGTGAGAATAAATCTACCCCTAGGAAGGGAAATTCTCTCCTGTAAGAGTTAATATGGGAAAAACATTTCTCCTTTCCACTGATGCTTTCCAATCCATTGGGACAAAAAGTGAGGTGAAATCTTCTGAAGAGGAGGAAAGACAGCAAAACAAATGTCACAGGGGTGATAACCCTTCTCTATGTTTTCCAAAAAGCTTAAAAAAGATTTTTTGGCTGGAGCTAAACACGTTAAAAATGTACCCGTTCAAAATTACAAAGAGATTCTACTTAACAACAAACCTACAGCCTGTATACTGCTGTTCAGAGTATATAGGGCCTGGTGGCCCCACACCTTTCCTTATTTTAATTTGGGTGCGGGGTTCCCCTTAATATCCATACAAGACCCAAAGGGCCTGGTAGTGGACTGGGGGGTACCCATGCCGTTTGTCTCACTGATTTTCATCCATATTGCCAGGACCCGACATTACATTAAACCCGCAAGCAGTTTTAAATGAGATTTTTTCCTTTAAAAATGACATTTGGTGCAGGGACTGTTCTAAACACGGGAAACACGCGTCACTTTACAGGCATACTATAGACACCCCTCAGGTACGATATTTAAAGGAATATTTCACTTTTTTTTTTTTTACTTTAAGCATCATTAAAATCACTGCTCCCGAAAAAACGGCCGTTTTTAAAAGTTTTTTTTGCATTGATACATGTCCCCTGGGGTAGGACCCGGGTCCCCAAACCCTTTTTAGGACAATACCATGCAAATTAGCCTTTAAAATTAGCACTTTTGATTTCGAACGTTCGAGTCCCATAGATGTCAATGGGGTTCTAACGTTCGTGCAAACTTTCGGTCCGTTCGCAGGTTCTGGTGCGAACCGAACCAGGGGGTGTTCGGCTCATCCCTAGCTGCTAATACTATGTGGGTATAATTTCTTATTCCAATGGCTGAATGCCTATCGAATACTATTTTTTAGTTTGGTTTGCAATATATAGGGCTAATACTATAAATTTACTTATCTCTTTTTTAATTTTAATCTTATCAGTCAAAATGGTTGTTTGCTACGTGGACGGTCTGTTTTCAGGCGGAGGTCCTGACCAAACGTTTTCTGGAGAAGGGCTATTCAAACTTACACCTTAGCAACACACTAGAAGAGGTATTATCCATCGATAGAAGTGAATTACTCAAAGAGAGGAGGCCTGATACCAATAGGGCGCCATCTGCTTCTTTTATCACAATGTATTCTATCCAGCATAGGAAGGTAGGTCAGATGATCAAAAAGCATTGGCACATTCTTATGAGTGATTCTACTTTTAATACCATCCTCCCTCCTAGACCTCAAGTGGTCTTTAAGGGGGCACCCTCTATTAGAGGTACAATTGCTGATAATATTATTCATCCACCTACCTTTAAAAGGGGTTTCTTTGATAATCTCACAGGATTCTACCAGTGCAGGCGATGCAGAATATGCACATTGAATGGTTGTACTCAGAGGAGAACCCATTCCTTTAGATCTAATAGTACGCAGGTTGAGTTTTTGACAAAGCCTTTTGTCACCTGTTCTACCAAGGGGGTCGTATACCTGCTCCAATGCCCTTGCAGGTTACAGTATGTGGGCAGGACTAAGCGACTCCTTATGGTTAGACTCAATGAACATGTGACAAATATCCTGAATGGTTCCCCAAACACCCTGTGTCCAGGCACTACCTGGAAGCCCACAATAAGAATCCAGATAAAACTGTTTTCCTGGGGATAGATAAATGTACCTGTCCGTGGAGGGGAGGCTCTTTGGTCCGAGGCATATCACGTCTTGAAATGGATTAAGTGCTATACACCATTTGGGTTAAATGTGGAGATAGATCTGAATGCCTTTATTGACAATGCTTAATATTGTTATTCCCATTATTGATTTTGCAGCTTGATGTTCATTTTTAGGTTTAGGTTACCATTGTGGATATTTGCAATTTTGCTCTATCTTTCTTTAATTTTTCCTATTTATCCATTTTTATTATTATTTGTGATTCGAATATTTTTATGATTATTTTAAATAAATTTTCATTACTTTATTTTTATTTTTTCAATTTTTTGATTAAAGTATTTTCCCCACAAGATGGCGCTATACTGTCTCACAGCCAATCTATGCTGCTAATACTATGTGGGTATAATTTCTTATTCCAATGGCTGAATGCCTATCGAATACTATTTTTTAGTTTGGTTTGCAATATATAGGGCTAATACTATAAATTTACTTATCTCTTTTTTAATTTTAATCTTATCAGTCAAAATGGTTGTTTGCTATGTGGATGGTCTGTTTTCGACCGCTCCTGTGGATTCGACACATGCGCTTACGCCTTTGCAAGATCACAGCGAGGCGTGGTTTTATTTGTCTATATAACAGCGATGACTCAGAGCGTCGCCCATTCCCCAGACGACGTCGAATACAGACGAAACGTACGTCGAGAGGCTGACGTTCTGACGTCATCACTTTTCATTCTGAACGGGCGCTCGCCGGCCGGCGATTTCGCTCCTTTTCTTATGCTGAAATGTAAGTTTTCTACTTGTTTTTAATAAATCTATTTGTACGTAGTTAGGCTATGGGCATCTCTTTTTTGCTCCTATGGTGGTGACTTGGGTTGTGGCAACCCCCTCCCTCCCCATGCATGTCCACGGCACATTGCCTGAGTGATGTCTTGATGCTGTTTGGATGCCTGAATACAAGGTCCTGTACACACCCGGTTTGCCTGTCATCTGCTACGCTAACAGAGGGATGTTCCAATACTTGCTGGTTATCTGGCCCTTGGTTTATCTACGAGCTTGTTGAGCTTACTATCTGGTAAGCATGTATTCTTAAAGGTGGAGGATCACTGCAAGAGGTGTAGTTTTCACTTTCCACTTTCAGACACTGATCCCTATGAAGAGCTAATTGGGGACTCTTCCCATCTTTTTAGAAGATTTCCTTTCTGGTTCTGGGACTTTTTGCTTATGTTTCACTATTTTGTGCTTTTGGCACTTTTGTGACTTTTATTATTTAATATTGATTGTTTACCATTGATTTGTGTGCTATTCAGTTTTTGTAGGATCCATATATACTTTCACATTTAATTTGGTGTCCTTTCATATATACCCTAACATATGTCATGAGGGTTTAGCGCAGTTTTTTTCTCTGTTTTTGTCCCATTTTTGTGTATATTGCACATTTGAACTGCAGCTCTTGTTAGTTTTATTCTAGCACAGTGTTTTTTTGTTTTACAATTTTTGATGCAATACTTTGTAGCAGGGCTCATTCCTGCGCTCCAACTATAGCATCTGTGAGGATTTGCAGTGTTGCGGCATCAGTGCCTAAGGCCCAATTTTTTCTGCCCCTGTTCAACAGGGACATGTAATTACAATTCTTGATCTAATATTTCACAGCAGGGCCCATTCCTGCGCCCACCAAGAGTAACTGTGAGGCCTTACAGTGTTGTGACAATACCACCACCACCACAAAGGCCCAATTTTTCTGCCCCTGTTCAACAGGTGCATGTAATTACAATTCTTTGATCTAATATTTCACAGCACGGCCCGTTCCTGCGCCCACCAAGAGTAACTGTGAGGGCTTACAGTGTTGTGGCAACACCAACACCTAAGGCCCCAATTTCTGCAGAGTATATAGGGCAGGCCCCTACTTTCAAACATCCAACTTACAAACGACTCCTAATTGCAAACGGAAGGAGACAACAGGAAGTGAGATGAAATCTACCCATAGGAAGGGAAATTCTCTCCTGTAAAAGGTAATATGGGAAAAACGTGTCTCCTCTTCACTGATGCTTTATCACCAATCCTTATTTCACTAAAAACCCCAAATTTTCAAAAAACATTTGTCTTTGGGACAGAAAGTGAGGTGAAATCTTCTGAAGAGGTGCACAGACAGCAAAACAAATGTTACAGGGCTGATAACCCTTCCCTATGTTTTCCAAAAAGCTTAAAAATAGATTTTTTGGCTGGAGCTACACTTTAAAAATGTACCAGTTCAAAATTACAAACAGATTCTACTTAACAACAAACCTACAGTCCCTGTCTTGTTTGCACCGCCTGTATACTGCTGTTCAGAGTATATAGGGCCTGGGGGCCCCACGCCTTTCCTTTTTTTAATTTCGGTGCAGGGTTCCCCTTAATATCCATACAAGACCCAAAGGGCCTGGTAATGGACTGGGGGGTGGGGGGTACCCATGCCATTTGTCTCACTGATTTTCATCCATATTGCCGGGACCCGACATTACATTAAAGCCGCAAGCAGTTTTAAATGACTTTTATTCCTTTAAAAATGTCATTTTGTGCAGGGTCTGTTCTAAGCACGGGAAACATGCACCACTTTACAGGCATACCTATAGACACCCCCCAGGTACGATATTTAAATGAATATTTCACTTTTTTTTTCACTTTAAGCATCATTAAAATCACTGCTCCTGAAAAAACAGCGGTTTTTAAAACTTTTTTTTGCATTGATACATGTCCCCTGGGGCAGGACCCGGGTCCCCAAACCCTTTTTAGGACAATAACTTGCATATTAGCCTTTAAAATTAGCACTTTTGATTTCGAACGTTCGAGTCCCATAGACCTTAATGGGGTTCTAAAGTTCGCGCAAACTTTCGGTCCATTCGCAGGTTCTGGTGCGAACCGAACCGGGAGGTGTTCGGCTCATCCCTAGTGTTAGGCTTCTCACTATAGACTGTTCCCTTGAAGCAATGTTATGATATGGGCTACAGGGTGCCCCCTCTACACCAGGGGATGCAGTTCACCCCAGCAATTATTGGGGGATCTCTCACACCCTCCAACCGCAGAGGGGCAACCCTCACCCAACAACACCAGAATCTCAGAAGATGAGAAGAGCTAGGAGGAGAGGAGGAGAAGAAAAAAGGAGAGGAGGGGGAAGGGGTGGGTGACTCCACGCTCTGTGTTACCTCCCCCAGGAAACCCCCTAATAAGAGAGTGTCCAAGCGTCATTTGTCAAGTATCCAATCCATGGATCCCATATTTTATCAAACTGTTTCATTTTATCCTGCACAATTGTTGTTAGTCTTTTGTTTAACATAAGCCATGAGAGTTTATGTATAAATTGAACAAACGGTATGGCTGCTGACTTCCAGTTCTTAGCAATTGTAATTTTGGCCGATACAAAAATGAACGTCAGGTTTCATCTTTGGCTTTTGGAGGCTTCCTCAATCTTGCAACCTAATAGCGCATGTTTTGGGAATTTGGTAAGATTAATCTGGGAGAGGGAGTATATGAAGTTATAGACCCTGATCCAGAATTTCCATACTTTGGGGCATTGCCACCAAATATGTAATGCTGTCCCTTCCTGATTACAGCCCCGAAAGCATTTAGATGACGCCCCTGGAACAAAAGTGGCCAGTCTAGTCGGCACCAAATACAACCTTAATAGAACCTTGCAATTCGCCTCTATTATTGAAGTATTTATCAGCGACCTGGAAGCAGCCAGCACCACCAAATGCCATTCCGCGAGTTCCAGGTTCTCCTGGATATCTTTTTCCCAGTGGGTCATATAAGTCAGTTTTTCTGAGACAAATGTTACTTGTATATAGCACATACATGGCCACGGAGTTTATCAAACTGGCAACACATATTCTTCATAGGTGTCATAGATATAAGGTCACCTTTACGTGATAGGGTCTACATATAATGATATATTTGAGTATACCTGAAGTGCTCTGAGTCCGGTAGTTGGTATTTTTCTATTAATGTTCTTTTGGATAGCATTCCCTTATTATCGCAGAGGTCTGCGATCCGCAGCAAGCCCTTATTGGACCACCATTCGAAAGCGGGGGGGTGAGGCCTGGGGTGAAATCTCCATTTCACAGGAGAGGGGCTAATGAGTTATGGGGCGATTTGAAGTTTTGGGTCCTAGCTAGTCTGTCCCAAATATCTAAGGATAAGGAGAGGGACAGGCACAAAATTATCGGCCTTTCTTTCATCGGCAACCACATAATATGCGAGATTGGTTTGGGGTAGCAGGAATGTGATTCCATCGCCATCCATAATGACTGAGGTTGTTGGGAGTGGAATTTGGTGAGTTGTTCCAATTGGGCTGCATAAAAATATTTTTGCAGGTCGGGAAGCCCTAGGCCTCCTTTCTGTTTTGGCGTGAACAGAGTGCGCCTGTTCACCCTGGGCCTCTTGTCACCCCATATGTACTGAAGTAGCTTTCTCTGGAACGTCAGCAAGTCCGATCTATTAAGTGCAACTGGTAAAGTGTGAAACAAGTACAGGATTCTCGGGAGAATGTTCATTAATATAGAGTGCAGTCTGCCGAACCACGATGGAGGATGGACTTGCCATCTGGATAGGGCTGCTGTTAAACGTCTATACAGGGCAGGGTAGTTCTGCAAATATAGGGTGTGTAAGGAGGGGGTTAGGCTTATTCCTAGATAAGGTAGAGCTACAGGTTCCCAGCAAAATTGGCGGGACTGTTCGAGGGCTTTCTGGGTGGAATCCTGCAGGGAGACGTTCAACGCTTTCGATTTGTCATGATTAATTTTAAGACCCGAGATAGCTGAAAATAGTTGTAGTATTGAATATAAGTTGGGTAAGGATGTGATAGGAGATGATAAAACCATCAAAATATCATCGACAAATAGTATACACTTATGCTCCCTGTCTTCTATACCTTTGATGTCAGGACAGGCACGGATCTTAATGGCTAGCGGTTCCATTGCTAAAACAAATAGCAATGGGGACGGAGGACATCCCTGTCGGGTTTCCCTGCAGATATTTAATGATTGGAATGAATATCCCTTATGCAGCGTACACACAGTCGGACTTTTCGACCGGACTTGGTCGACGGACCTAATCCGGCCAACAATCCGATCGTGTGTGGGCGTCACCGGACCTTCAGCGGATTTTTCCAGTCGCAAATCTGACGGACTTTAGATTTGGAACATGCTTCAAATCTTTACATCGTAACTCTGCTGGACCCAGAAATCCGCTCGTCTTTATGCTGGTCCAACGGACAAAAAACAACGCTAGGGCAGCTATTGGCTACTGGCTATCAACTTCCTTATTTTAGTCCGGTGTACGTCATCACGTACGAATCAGTCGGACTTTGGTGTGATCGTGTGTAGGCAAGTCCATTCGTTAAAAAGTCCGTCGGAAGTCCGTCAAAAGTCCGTCGAAAGTCCGCTGGACAGTCTGTCGGACAAGTCCGGTCGAAAAGTCCGCCCATGTGTACGTGGCCTTAAGCATCAGAGATGCTGTTGGCGTGTCATACAGTGTTCCAAGGAGAGCCAGAAAGTGTTCACCGAAACCATAACGGGTCAAGACATTAAACAAATAATCCCATGAAAGGGAATCGAACGCTTTATGGATGTCCAATGAAAGCAGCATTCCCTGTCTGGGCTCTTTGTGGTCCCAGTCGGAATGGATGGCTGAAATGATTATCTATGATTCTGTGGGTCTGATCTGACTCCTGGCGGCATATCGTGATCAGTTTAAAGCAGTAGTAAACTCTTGTTAAAAATAAAAATAAAATTCTACCTGCAAGGGAATATCATAATGTGCTAGTATGCACCGCATACTAGCACATTATGAGAGACTTACCTTGAAACTAAGCCATCCATCTTCACCCGGTCTTCCTTCTCGGTTTGTGGGCTGATGCGGCTTGAATGGCCGAACCGCAATGATGTCACTCCCGCACATGCACATGAGAGTCTCAGCCACAGTACACAGCTCTGAAGGAACAGCACAAGCATGCCGTTCCTTCAGAATGCATGCGTCGGTGACATCACCGGCTGCTGCTTGTTAGAATATCTCCTAATCCCTGCACGTTGAGGAGATATTGATTTTACCTACAGGTAAGCTTTATTATAAACTTACCAGTAGGTGAAAATAATGAGAGAGAGTTTACTACCCCTTTAAAATAGGAAAGCATAGGGAATGGCAGGATCCCCAGGGATGTCACACAAGAGGAAACACTACAAAGAGAACAGGATACTTTTTAACACAAGTACATGGTACAGCAGATCATACACTAAAGTTTGATGACCCTCAAGATACTGTCCTTAATAGTATTGCAAAAAACCCTTTGAGTAGTGCTCAATGAAAAATGTGAATAAGATGGGAGCTATCAATGAGGAACATAACACAACAGCTGAGAATAAAAAAACTGATTTAGCTTAATTTTCTCATTAGAAGAAAAAATGATTAATTCAACTCACTGTATCCACTAGAAAATTGTTTAGTGATGTCAAGCAATGAAAAACCAAAAACTGGTACCACGTCACACAATGAACACTCATACAATTAAAAAGCTAATTGTCCACCTCCTATGCATATCTATGACCGCAAAGAATCTATAATGTTGTTTAGCCCTGCCCCCTGCCAGTGAATAGGGATATGTGCAGGGTCCAGTGTCACTGGACAGGTGGTCCTGCAAAGCAACAGTCCAATATTGTCCCTTGACTGAATGTCTCAGCACCAAAGCTGCAGTTCTTGGATATGATCAATTTGGAGGTTCACACAGTTCATACTAAATTGTGGAAAAAGTTGCAAATGGATGATGGTGATATAAGATGTATCTGAACAAGATAGGAATGGTGCAATGGTCTAGAGGAGGTTCACTAATCAAGGTTCTGAGGGTGCAGTTAAATATATACTAAGCGCCAATGAATGGTGATTAAATAAATTACACAAATGTAATTCCACCAGCTGCAGTAAACTTGCTAAATAGCAAAGACAAATAAAACAAACAATCCACCATGCTAGGTATAACCAATAATAATAATAAAATCCTTAACAGTGCCAATATATGATGATATTGAAAGTGCTCATGCTCAATAGTAAATCGGTGTTCCAAGGTGCTCAGACTAGGTGCCCCACATAGATGTACACTCACCCCTAGGAGCTCACCAACTATCTCTAGTGTGGTCGTTCAAGCATGTGGAGAGACCCCTGGAGAGATCCATGCTGGCATCTCTTGCAGTAAGTTGTGTGCTATAAGTGAATGCCGTTGGAAATTTATTAGTAAAAACAATGAAAAATTCCACTCACAGCAAGCCCGTGCTGTTCCTTCAGAGCTGTGTGCTGTGGCTAAGAATCACCAGCGGTACACAACAATATATATTATATTATTCACACTGGGTGCCAGGATGGTAGGCACCATTGCATGCAAGTGGAATTTTTCATTGTTTTTACCAATAAATTTTCAACGGCATTGCGCAATGAGGATTCTTTTCTATTATTCCCATTTACTTATATGAGGCAACTTACTGCAGGAGACGCCATTACGGATCTCTCCAGGGGTCTCCCCACATGCTTGAACGACCACACTAAAGATAGTTGGTCAGCTCCTAGGGGTGAGGGTACATCTATGTGGAGCACCCAGTCTGAGCACCTTGGAACACAGATTTACTCTTGAACATTAGCACTTTCAATATCATCATATATTGGGACTGTTAAGGATTTCATAATTACTATTGTTTACACCTAGCGCGGTGGATTGTTTCTTTTATCTATCTGAGGGTGCAGTGCTTCTGTAAATTTAACCAGAAGGTCAGGTATAAACTGTTGTGCACAAACAGGTCTCCATGCCTTGAATTCCTTCCTCACACTGTAAAGTTAGCCACAATGGTGATACGTTAAATAGCCTCAAATAACTTCAACATAAGAACTGTGAAAATTGTATATAGATAAATACAGTGAAAAATGTATATAGTAAAATAATAAAGTCTCTAGTGGTCTCAAAAATATATTCACTTCCGTGTAGTGATTATTCGCAGTCCATATTCAAAATAGGGCAGTCCTGTTCACCTTGTGAGTGACCAATGGGATAGATGAAAGGTAATTTCTGATAGTACCACCACCCAAGTTAATTGCAGGCTTACCAGAGACTGTGGACCCAAAAGAACGTACGTTCTATGAGTCAAATGTGCTTGTATTGCCACCGGCAATGGAAGAGAAGCCTTGAAGGTCCACAACGATGGAAATCTGGAGTCATCCAGGATTTATTGGTAAAAGGTTTTCTCCATAAAGGTGGTATGCATCCAGGAAAATTAGCCTCCTCTGCTGCCAGTTCCAGCAATGTCACCTCTATACGTCTCTCGACTCACTGAGAATTTCCATCGTTGTGGACCTTCAAGGCTCTTCTTCCATTGCAGGTGGCAATACAAGCAGATTTGACTCATAGAACGTACGTTCTTTTGGGTCCACAGTCTCTGGTAAGCCTGCAATTCACTTGGGTGGTGGTACTATCACAAATTACCTTTCATCTATCCCATTGGTCACTCAAAAGGTGAAAAGGACTGCCCTATTTTGAATATAGACTATGAATAATCACTACATGGAAGTCAATATATTTTTGAGACCACTAGAGACTTTATTATTTTACTATATACATTTTTCACTGTATTTATCTATATACAATTTTCACAGTTCTTATGTTGAAGTTATTTGAGGCTATTTAACGTAACACAATAGCGTTACACTTTGATGCACATGTGGTTTTGAACAAATAATCTGTTTGTTGTGTTAGCTGCTAAACTTTGAGCAAGCGCAGGGTTTACATTTTTGGTTTATTGTTAGCCACAATGGTGAGGCAAACAACAGTCGAAAACTTCCAATCACATTTCCAAGGATGAAAATTGTAATCCATAAAGATCATGATATGAAATAATTGTAAAGTCCCACATCCGAGAAAGATATTGGTATACATATCGAATCCTGTCATCTGTGGATCTTCTATGGCCAGTAGATGAGATATCCATTGCAGGGTATTTCCATCTCATACCTATAACAATAAAATGAAAATAGGAAGAAATAAGTGGCGCTGATAAATGTGATAAATAACCGTGAATCAAAAATACTGAGACAATAATTCTATAGTTATAAATGATGAGTATCACCCAGTGACAAGTGAAAAAAAGTCTATATAATAATATAGTCCATAAATGAATACAAGATAAAAAACAGATGAAAAAGAGACTTCAGTCTTCTCAAACGCTTATGCCCCGTACACACGGTCGGATTTTCCGATGGACAATGTCCGATCGGAGCGTGTTGTCGGAAATTCCGACCGTGTGTGGGCGCCATCGGACATTTTCCATCGGATTTTCCGACACACAAAGTTGGACAGCAGGAGATAAAATTTTCCGACAACAAAATCCGATCGCGTCAATTCCGACCGTGTGTGGCCTGTTCCGACGCACAAAGTGCCACGCATGCTCAGAAGAAATTCCGACACGGGACAGCTCGTTCTGGTAAACTTAGCGTTCGTAATGGATAAAGCACTTTCGTCACGCTGCAATGTTCAAAATGGTTTAATACAGCGCACTCTCTTCTTCTTTATAATGTGACAAGAATTAAGTCGTTTTGATGCTCATATTCACACACACTTCTCACAAAGTTTTTTCGTTACTATTTATCGGGATTCCCTCAATATATTTTGATTTCTCACATTTGACAACATATTTTTTTTTTTTTTTGTTTTTTTACTTTAATGTAGATTCTTTTTTTGTGTTTCTCTTTTTATTTTTTTATTTTTTGGTGATTTTGATTTGTACTCCCGAAAATGTTTGTGTGTTTTTTGTGACAAGTTCCCACAACACCATTGATATGTTGTTCTATTTAATCTGTAGGAGATTGTTTGGTGTTGTTGTCCCTTGTTAATTTCACATTGTACTTTAGAAATGTACCTGAATCGTCACCAACAAACTGTCCTTTTTGGATGAAAACACACACAGGAGAGTAGAATTTACCGAAAAATATTTTATTAAGGGGTCACAACTATAAACAAAGAGGGAGGCAACGCTGGAGAAACTGCAGAAGTGGGCGAAGCCTTGGACCCCCGGGGCAGACATCAATTATTTAAAAGCAAAATTGGTGGCCTGAGGAGTCCTTATCTAAGGGAGGGCAGTCTGGTCCAGAAGTCCCAGAGATCCGGAAAGCAGCAGATGACATCTGTGTCCCCAGGCTGTGGTCATACAAGAGACTGCAGCTTTTGTCAAACCAGACTGAACCCAGGGCCATCACTCTTTGGTCTTCCTTCCACGCTTCCTTACAGGCTTTGGCTGTGGTGGTGGAGTTGTGGCAGCAGGAGGAGGAGGAGGAGGAGGAGGATCGTCCCTCTCCATGACATCCGTCTTGTGTGTCAGTTCCCCACTCTCCCCCTTACGTAGGACTTTATAAATAAGGTCCTCAGAAATCTTGCATTGGCCCTCCTGCATGCCCTGCAATTTGGTGGCAGCCATGCAGGCAAAGGCCTCTTCAGGACTGGGGAAGGCTCTGAGGGACGCCGAAGCCTCCTGGATCAGCCTGTACGCTGAATCCTGCACAGGACTGGGAGTGGCCTTCCTGGCCCTTTTATATGGCAGGCGGAGGGGAGGGACCTGAGACTCAGTCAGGCTGCGACTGGTCCCTGGCTTCTCTTGGCTGACACTTAGCCCCGCCTCCTCCTGGCTGCCACTAATCCCCGCCTCCTCCTGGCTGACACTAATAATCCCCGCCTCCTCCTGGCTGCCACATTCCACAGCCTCCTCCTGGCTGAGGTCTTCCTGTGTATGAAAAAGGGACATAGTTTTAGTATTGTTTTCATCAATCACACACAATTTTCACCTCCTGACTGCTGCAAATTCAATGTTAACAAATATAACAGACTATCTTTCTGAGCCCAGCATTTTGCATTCTTGTCCCAATTTTGGGTGCCCACTACTGTCTATTGATATGTAAAACACTTTTTTCAAGCAGCAATTAGTGTTCAATAATAACATCTAGTAAACATCATTTATTTATTGACCAGAAATCTGTAGAAGAATGCTATACCTGACTCAAGCTGGGCTCCTCCACTTCTTCCTGGCTGGAAGGCCCAGGTTGGACATCAGAAGCCTCAGCTGGTATGGAAGGAAGAGTGGAAGGAAGAGTGGAAGGAAGAGTGGAGAGGGATTCCCTGACTTCAGTGTGGTCGCAGTCTCTCATAGTACCACAGCCTGGGGACATAAACGTCATCAGCTGCAGCTCCGGACCTCTGGGAATCCGTGACCTTCTTGCGCTCTCTAAGATAAGTGCTCCTCAGGCCACCAATTTTAGCTTTCAAATAGGGGATGGTTGCTGTGGGGACCACCGGCTTCACCAACTCCAGCAGTTTCTCCAGCGCTGCCTGCCTCTTCTGTTTGTGGTTATAGTGGGGGTGTCTCACCTGCCACAGACAGGGCAGCTCTCTGTACTTGTCAATAAACAGGGGCAGGAAATTGTGGTCGTTGAACCCATCCATTTTCTCTGCAAGACACAACACAAGACAAACCCTAATGTCAGGCCAAACTCCCCTAATCTTGTTACAATATAGGCTTCCATTTCGAAGCAGTATAGGCCCAAGTTTAGATCCTACCTTCGTTAGCACGATCGGCGTCTCCGATGCTCCTTCCTCCGCTCACAGATCGTACGTAAGACGCGCGCGTTATGATTTATACACACTGCGCATGCGTATAACTCCGCCCGCCCCTGACGTTCTTTCTATTCTATTCCCCGCCCCTTTTCGTTCGGCGCAGTGGAGGAAGAGCACATGGCGGATAGACAGCAGGATCGTGCTAAGTACAGCAACGAGGAGGAGGGGGAGGAAAGGCCGGAGCCTGAAACGTCCCGATCCAGAAGGAGATTAAAGGACTCAAATATGTCCTTTGGGGAGATGTTGGAGATCGTGGACATCCTGAAGAAGGCCGACTATGATGGAAAGTATGGGCCTTACCCCAACCCCAATGTCAGAAAGGCCAAGATCATGGCGAAAGTGGTCAGGAGTCTGCACCGGAAATTCGGGGTACGACGATCGAAAGATCAGCTCAGGAAGCGGTGGTCGGACCTCAAATTACGAGAACATGAGCAGTACAGAAAGATCCGGAGAGTGCTGCAAAAAAGTAAGTAGTTGTGCTGTGTTCCTATTGTTCTTGTGTTTATTACGTTCGTGCTGCTCCATGTGCTTTTAGGAACTGTTGTACAGTTTAAAATGGCAACTTTCATGTTCATGGGCACATTATTCGTTCGGATCACACATTTTTTTTTCGGACTATAAAATACCATTGTTTAGCCCATATGCATTTGGCCACCATTTTGAGGCCCTATACTTGTCTTCAAAGAATTGGGTTGTGTAGATGGCTTTGTTACTAGAATGAAATGCAAACTAGATTGTGTGTAAGGAGAGGACACTGAGCAGCTGTTTTCACATCTGGACACTGGAGCACTAGTGTGGGACACCAGAACACCATTTTTATTAGGGGGGCACACAGGTGCTGCAGTGTATACTATAGGGGGGGATACATCTGTGAAGCTTGTACCAAACAGGTAAAGTATTGCAGCTTGACAAAGGACACTAAAAAAGCTACATCTTGGAACTCTGCTAAAATAGACAATTGTACCCCACTTCCAAGCAATGTTTCATCTTTCTAGTTCTGCCATCAAATATCTGTGTGCTAATTATTCCATTTTTGTTTTACATAGGGGAGAAAAGACTCGGAGGACACCCCTCATCCCAGGAGACCAGAGCCCCCCCCCCCTCTGGAAGAAGGGGAAATCCCCCCAACACAAGATGAGCAGGAGGATGAAGACGTGGTGGAAGTAGTTACCACAACAGGTGAGTGTCTGCGACCACAGGCTCAGATAAGAGATGGATGGCGGCATTTTTTTAGACCTAATTTATTTTGTGTTTCCTCTCTTTTTAGGTGATCGTGAGGTTGTGGATGAAGATCCTTTCACATCAGAAAGTGCCCAGATCCTGATCGGGGAGATCATGGGGTGTAATTTACAATTGGAAATCATCAAGCAAAACATCAATGATGTTATTCCCAAATATAAAAACATCATTGATGTTTTGGGGCGAGTTTAAAGCCCCTCCAAATCACTTTCTTCTTTTGTGTGCTACAATGTGCGAAATGTTTTTGTGATTTTGCACAAAGCCAAATTTGGAGGATGCACACAGTGTGTCAACATGTGCTATCTGCCATCACGGGAGATCAATGGACGCGTTTTGGGGGTGCAACCCCTTCCTCAATTATAAAGTAGCGGTGAGGAAGGGCTTTCTCCCCCAAAACACATCCCTTGATCCCCCGTGATGGCAGCTAGCACATGTTGACAATGGGAAATTTGTGTGCATCTTCCAAATTTGGCTTTTCCAGGGGTGAATTCCCCCCATCTGAACGCAATATCAAACACAGTTCCTAAATACTCATGTCTGATATTGCCTTCCAGTTCTACCAAATGTGAACTTTGTAAGATCAAGATTTGTGTCTTTCTTGTGGGTTTTACACAGGCCTGTTTTCTATAAAATGCACATTTTGATTTTGGATAATGACACCACAAAAATTGTTATACAACAAACATGTTTGTCAGAAAAACCTTTGGTAAATGCACATGTGATTGTGCAGGTATTAAAAAGATTGCTCATCAAGAATGTGTGGATTATTGTCTCACGCTACAACACTTTTGGGGTGATGTAATTGTTGTTTTATGAGAAAATGGGGGTAATTTCCTAAGGGGAAATCCACTTTGCACTACAAGTGTAGTTTCAGTGCAGTTGCAAGTGCACTTGTAGTGAAAAGTGTCTTTGCATTTAGTAAATAACAGCCAACAGTGCTTTGTATAAGGTTACACAATCACGACATTTTCTGCACTCCACACATTTCTGTCAGGGTCAGCTCAAACAAACACAAGCAGTAAATGTCCACAAAGAAGAGCCTGGGGGGAGATGCCTGTCGAGAACTTGAGGTCCTGCAGGCTTCTCCCTGTGGCCAAATACCGCAGGGTAGCGACGAGCCTCTGCTCCGGAGTGATGGCTTGCCTCATGCAGGTATCCTGCCTGCTAATATAGGGGGTCAGCGAAGCCAACAAATGGTGAAACACGGGGTCCGTCATCCGGAGAAAGTTCCTGAAATCATCAGGATTATTCTCACGGATCTCACGGAGCAAAGGCATATGACAGAACTGGTCACGCTGAAGCAACCAATTCTTGGTCTATGAACTCCCCCCCCACCCTGTTCATGGACTGGACTTGTGTCAAGGTCAGGACCCCAACACCAAGCCCCCGCACAGCACGAACTGTACGAGGAGTACGCATACGAAACATGGCTAGAAAACGGTCGGCTGCTCAGAACGAAGTAACAGAACGCACTGAAGAACAGCAAGGCCTGTGAAGAGCGACCTGAAAAACAGCAACGAGCGGACAAGATCGCACAGAAAACTCCGATACGAACTGACTGCACGCACTGAAGAGCAAATACAAACCCACAAGCACAAACTGAACGGCAGAAAACGATCTGAAAGCCACGAGTCTGAAAAAGCGCGAATCGTCTCTCACCAAACTTTTACTAACACGAGATTAGCAAAAGGAGCCCAAAGGGTGCCGCGCTTGGTTCTGAACCTGCCTTTTCTAGTCTCATCGTACGTGGTGTACGTGACCGCGTGGTTGTCGATCGGAAATTCCGACAACTTTGTGCGACCGTGTGTAGGCAAAACAAGTTTGAGCCAACATCCGTCGGAAAAAATCAGAGGATTTTGTTGTTGGAATGTCCGAACAAAGTCCGACCGTGTGTACGGGGCATTAATCTTCCACCACACCAACGTGCTTGTGACACCTCTCCCTCTGAAAAATGCACTCACCAGCTTGTATTGCCTCCCACTCTCGTGTTTGGCTAAAATAGTGATTGAACCACACCTGGGTTACAAACGACCATCCATAGTAATCTGTGACTCGAGTCAAAATGGCTCCATATGTGAAAAATAAAATGAACAAAGTGCCCCACATAGCGTGATAACGTTTCAACCAGTTTAATTAAAATCACACCAAAAACACTTCAATGTTTACACTCATATTTCAAACGAAAAAGATAAGCCTCAAATGAATATCCACAGACACGGCAATCAATCCTACTGACGTGAGATGTCGCTTGCTGAGCAACTACACACTGACACCAAGAGCAGGACCTTTGGAGTGGGGTGAGAGATACACCACAAGCACACACTTCAGGTCCGCCGTGACCGCAGTGCACCGCTAAGCCATCTGTGTTTGTTTGCTGTGTATATTCATTTGAGTGGGTGAAAGCATGTTGGTGTGGTGGAAGATTAATGCCCCGTACACACGGTCGGACTTTGTTCGGACATTCCGACAAAATCCTAGGATTTTTTCCGACGGATGTTGGCTCAAACTTGTTTTGCGTACACACGGTCGCACAAAGTTGTCGGAATTTCCGATCGCCAAGAACGCGGTGACGTACACCACGTACGACGAGACTAGAAAAGGCCGGTTCAGAACCAAGCGCGGCACCCTTTGGGCTCCTTTTGCTAATCTCGTGTTAGTAAAAGTTTGGTGAGAGACGATTCGCGCTTTTTCAGACTCGTGGCTTTCAGATCGTTTTCTGCCGTTCAGTTTGTGCTTGTGGGTTTGTATCTGCTCTTCAGTGCGTGCAGTCAGTTCGTATCGGAGTTTTCTGTGCGATCTTGCCCGCTCGTTGCTGTTTTTCAGGTCGCTCTTCACAGGCCTTGCTGTTCTTCAGTGCATTCTGTTACTTCGTTCTGAGCAGCCGACCGTTTTCTAGCCATGTTTCGTATGCGTACTCCTCGTAGAGTTCGTGCTGTGCGGGGGCTTGGTGTTGGGGTCCTGACCTTGACACAAGTCCAGTCCATGAACAGGGTGGGGAGGAGTTCATGGACCAAGAATTGGTTGCTTCAGCGTGACCAGTTCTCTCATATGCCTTTGCTCCGTGAGATCCGTGAGAATAATCCTGATGGTTTCAGGAACTTTCTCAGGATGACGGACCCCGTGTTTCACCGTTTGTTGGCTTCGCTGACCCCCTATATTAGCAGGCAGGATACCTGCATGAGGCAAGCCATCACTCCGGAGCAGAGGTTGGTCGCTACCTTGCGGTATTTGGCCACAGGGAGAAGTCTGCAGGACTTGAAGTTCTCGACAGGCATCTCCCCCAGGCTCTGGGGATCATTATCCCAGAGACCTGTTCTGCCATCATCCAGGTCCTGCAGAAGGAGTATATGAAGGTAAGATTTTTATCCTTTTATATCACATTTTATTGTATTGAATGTTTGATAATATATTGTATTTCTTTCCTCATTCCCTAATTACCATGATTGTAATATGCTGTGAATGTCCCCTTTGTCCTCATGCATGCTGGATTTTTAGGTAATTATTATTTTATGTCCTTCATACATATTTGCCCTTCACTAACCTCCCCAGCATGGTCTTTCCTGGCCTATATTCACCTCATGTAGTCACTTAACAATGTATTTTATCAGCTCCATAGTAGTGCTTTACCCCAAACACCCCCTAAAATGTTTGGAAATGTTATTTTTGATTTAAATTCAGGCAGAGTGCCAGAGGCTTTTTTTTGTGGTGTCCCCAAATTTTTTTTAACCCTCCCCCCCAACTGCTAAGTCAGCTGATCCCAATTCTCTATCCTCAATCATCTATCTGCTGACTTTGCCAAACCCATACACACTATACCCACCTCTTTACTGGTCAGATTTATGGATGAATTCCCCAAAGCATGTAGTGCAAGGGCCTGCCTGTATACTTTCCAATGGTACTGTTTAAAGTTTTTGTATCGTATTATTATCTTGATAGGTAATAGCAGAATGTTCAAATGTCCTCAAATGTGTACAGTGTGTATTTATATCTTTGTATTATGACACTTCTTACCTGTCCAGTGGTCTGCCAATAGTGTAATTAAGGAGGGGCTGTTCCAAGTAATACCCTGTATTTAGGCATTCATCTCTCAATGAAGTGAAGAGGGTTACCTGTCCAAGAGTTCCCCCCCCTATAATGTTAGAAATGGCCCATGAGAGGGGGGGAGGGGGAATATGATAGGTGTACCTTATACTTTGTTGTTGTTAAATTCCCCTTAGTAAATGCTATCTGGAGGTTGCCCCATAATGTTTGTGTCTAATCTGCTTGCCATGTTTCTGTGAAAAAATAGTAATGTTTTTTTTTTTTTCCTCAACAGTTTCCTTCAACGCCACAGGAATGGCAGACTGTGCCCTCCCACTTTGCCCAGCGGTGGGACTTTCCTAACTGCGGAGGGGCAATTGATGGGAAACACGTCCACATCGTCCTACCACCCAACTCGGGGTCGTACTATTATAATTACAAGGGGTTTAATAGTATAGTGATGTTGGCGGTGGTGTCGGCTAATTACGAGTTCTTGTATGTGGACGTGGGGAAGAATGGCCGGATGTCCGATGGTGGAGTGATCGCCCAGACGGAGTTCTACAGGCGTCTCCAGAATGGCAGCTTGGATTTGCCACCTCCAGAGGACAATGTTGAAGGTCTCCCATTTGTGTTTGTTGCTGATGAAGCATTTGCGCTGGGGGACCACCTGATGCGGCCATTCCCGATGAGGACCCTCACCCCGGAACAGAGGGTTTTTAATTACCGGCTGGCCAGAGCCCGAAGAGTGGTGGAGAACACATTTGGAATCCTGGCCAGCCGGTTCCGATTATTTCTGACACCCATCCATATGGCGGAGTATAAACTGAACCATATAATACTTGCCTGCTGTGTTCTCCATAATTTTTTAAGAAAACATTCAGCCAACTATGCTGGCTCAGTTGGGCCTGAGGCCGGAATCCCTAATCCATCAACACTGACGGCGCTTGAAAGTGGCCGTCCTGGCTTGCCCTCCCTGAATGCCCGTGATGTCCGGTTACGCTACCTGGACTTCTTTGTGGGTAGGGGGGCTATCAATATGCCAGACAATCTGTGACACCTTTTTCAAATAAAAAACAACCAAAAGAAATTCTTTGTGGACATTTACTGCTTGTGTTTGTTTTAGCTGACCCTGACAGAAATGTGTTGAGTGCAGAAAATGTCGTGATTGGGTAACCTTATAAAAAACAGTGTTGGCTGGTACTTCCTAAATGCAAAAACACATTTCACTACAAGTGCACTTGCAACTGCACTGAACCTGCACTTGTAGTGCAAAGAGGATTTGCCCTTAGGAAATAACCCCCATTTTTGCATAAAACAGCAATTACATCACCCCAAAAGTGTTGTAGTGTTGAGACAATAATCCACACATTCTTGAGTAAGGCACTTTTTTATACCTGCACAATCACATGTGCATTTCCCAAAGGTTTTTAAAACAAACCAACATGTTTGTTGTATAACAATGTTTGCAGTAGCATTATCAAAAATCGAAATATCCATTTCAGATAAAACAGGCCTGTGTAAAACCAACAAGAAAGCCAAAAAACTTGAACTTACAAAGTTCACATATGGTAAAACCTGAAGGCTATATCAGACATGAGTATTTATGAACTGTGTTTGATATAGCGTTCAGATGGGGGGAAATCACCCCTGGAAAAGCCAAATTTGGAAGATGCACACCAATTTACGAATGTCAACATGTGCTATCTGCCATCAGGGGGGATCAAGGGACGTGTTTTGGGGGAGCAAGCCCTTCCTCAACGCTACTTTATAATTGAGGAAGGGGTTGCACCCCCAAAACGCGTCCATTGATCTCCCGTGATGGCAGATAGCACATGTTGGCACACTGTGTGCATCCTCCAAATTTGGCTTTTCTAAACATTGAAAAAATTTTGGTACGATAAAACAGGTGATTTTGTGGGGTTTAAATTCGCCCCAAAACATCAATGATGTTATTATTTTTTTTAATAACATCACTGATTTGTTGCTGGATGTTTTGCAGTTGGAGATTACACCCCATGATCTCCCCGATCAGTATCTGGGCACTTTCAGATGTAAAGCGTTCTGGATCACGATCACCTAAAAAGAGATAAAGAACAAAAAAAAAGGTCTCAAAAATCTGCCACCATCCATCTCTTTTACCTGAGCCTGTGGTCGCAGACACTCACCTGTTGTGGTGCCAATCTCCACCACGTCTTCTTCTTCCTCCTGCTCTTCTTCTTGTGTTGGTATTTCCCCTTCTTCCAGGGGGGGGGGGGGTCTCTGGTCTCCTGGGATGAGGGGTGTCCGAGTCTTTTCTCCCCTATGTAAAACAAAAATGGTATAATTAGCACACAGATATTTGATGGCAGAACTAGAAATAGGAAACATTGCTCGGAAGTGGGGTACAATTGTCTATTTTAGCAGAGTTCCAAGATGTATATTTTTTATTGCCCTTTGTCAAGCTGCAATATTTTACCTGTTTGGTACAAGCTTCACAGATGGAGACCCCCCTATAGTATACACTGGAGCACCTGTGTGCCCCCCCTAATAAAAATGGTGTTCTTGTGCCCCACACTAGTGCTCCAGTGTCCAGATGTGAAAACAGCTGCTCAGTGTCCTCTCCTTACACACAATCTAGTTTGCATTTCATTCTAGTAATAAACCCATCTACACAAACAAATATTTGGCATCCAAGTAGGCCCCCAAAAATGTGTGAAAATGCATATGGCCTAAACAATGGTGTTCAAGAGGCCGAAAGAAAAATGTTTGATACGAACGAATAATGTGCCCATGAACATTAAAGTTGACCTTTTTAAACGTTACAACTAATAAAAGCATATGGAGCAGAACGAACGTAATAAAGACAGAAAGAATAGGAACACAGCACAACTACTTACTTTTTTGCAGCACTCTCCGGATCTTTCGGTACTGCTCTGGCTCTCTCAACTTCAGGTCCGACCACCGCTTCTTGAGCTGATCTTTAGACCTTCGTACCCCGAAATTCCGCTCTAGACTCCTGACCACTTTCGCCATGATCTTGGCCTTTCGGATGTTCGGGTTGGGGTAAGGCCCATATTTTCCATCATAGTCGGACTTCCTCATGATGTCGACCATCTCCAACATCTCCCCAAACGACATATTTGTGGCCTTAAAACGTCTCCTTCTGGATCGGGACGTGCCGGGATCTGCCCTTTCCTCCTCCTCCTCCTCGTTGCTACAATTAGCCCGCACCTGCTGTATGTCCGCCATCATGCTCTTCCCCCACTGCGCCGAACGAAAAGGGGCGGGGAATACACTAGAAAGAACGTCAGGGGCGGGCGGAGTTACACGCATGCGCAGTGTGTATAAAGCGTAACACGCGTGCGTATTACGTTTGATCTGTGAGCGGAGGAAGGAGCATTGGACGCGCCGATCGTAAGAACGAAGGTAAGAGACAAACTTGTGCCTATACTGCTTCTAGATTGAGGCCTATATTGTAACAAGATTAGGAGAGTTTTGTGTGACATTAGGCTTTGTCTTGTGTTGTGTCTTGCAGTGAACATGGATATCTTAAGGAAAGATAATGACTTCATTTCAGTATTCATAGAGATGCTAAGGGAGCTGCCCTGTGTGTGGGAGATTAAACACCCCCATTACAAGAACCAAGCAAAGAGGAAGGCAGCACTGGAGCAATTGTGTGAAATTGTGAAGCAGGTGATCCCCACGGCAGACATCACTTATTTAAAGATCTTCATTGGTGGCCTGAGGAGCACATATCTGAGGGAGCGCAATAAAGTCCTTGATTCGCAGAGATCCGGAGCAGCAGGTGACATCTATGTCCCCAGGATGTTGTACTACGACAGGCTGCACTTTCTGGCAGGCCAGACTGAACCCAGGCCATCCCTCTCCAGTCTTCCTTCCACGCTTCCTTCCCCCCCAGCTGAGGCTTCTGACGCCCAACCTGGGCCTTCCAGGCCACATGTGGAGGAGCCCAGATTTAGCCAGGTATAGCATTCCTCTAAATATTTCTGCTTGTCCAATCAATGATGTGAACTATATGTTAGTTGGGAGTACTAATTAAGGATTGTGATTGATGATGCAAAACATTACAACTATGTCCCTTTTTCATACACAGGGAAGTCTCAGCCAGGAGGTGGCCGGGCCGAGCCGGCTGGCTGATATCAAGGTCCCTCCACCCCCCATGGAAACAGAAAGTGGCAGTAGGACGAGTGCCCTAGAGGAGGCGGCTATCAGATTCTTTTGGAGGGCTACAGAGGTCCTGGGAGCACCACACACCAGGCAGGAGAACATTGCTGCATTCATAGCCTATAAAATGCAGAGGATGGAGGAGGGCCAAAAAGCCATGTGTGAGGCCCTCATATCAAAGGCTCTGGAGAAAGGTATGAGGGGCCAAATTACACCTCACACACAGCTTTGGATTGGTCCTCCTCCTCCTCCTGCAGGTCCTACTCCTCCTCCAGGTCCTACTCCTCCTCCTGCCACATCTCCAACTGCACAGCCACAGCCGGGAATGAAGCGTGAAAGGAAGACCAGACAGTGAGGATCCTGGATCCAGTCTGTTGGGCAAAAAAATGCAGCCTCTTGTGGTACCACAGCCTGGGGACACAGATGTCATCTGCTGCTATCCAAGTCTCTGTGAATCCCGGACCAGACTGCCCTCCCTTACATATGGACTCCTCAGGTCACCAATTTTGATGTTGAAGAATTGATGTCTGCCGTGGGGGTCCCAGGCTTCGTTAATTTCTCTTGTTGATCCAGTGTTGCCTTCCTCTTTGTTTGGTTCTGATCCCTTAATAAAGGATTTTTGTTTTGAATTATACTCTCCTATGTGTTTTACTTCAAAAAGGACAATTTGTTTGTGAGGATTCAGGTACATTTCAAATATACAATGTGAAATGAACAAGGGACACCAACAACAAACAATCTCCTTGAGATTAAATAATAAAAGATATCAATGGTGTTGGGGTAACTTGACACACAAAACACACCCAAAAATATTCTGGAGTAAAAATAAAAATAACATTGAACAAAGATCAGCCTTGGAAAAAATCCAAACATTAAAGAAAAAAAAAGGCTTAAAATCCAAAATAAAAAAAAATAAAAAAATATCAAACTGTCAGATGTGACAACTAATAACAATATATTCAGGGAATCCCACTAAAAAAACACAAATAAAAGTTTGTGAGAAGTGTGTGTGAATACGAGCAGCAAAACTACTTAATTCTTGTCACATTATAAAGAAGAAGAGAGTGCGCTGTATTAAACCATTTTTAACATTGCAGCGTGACGAAAGTGCTGTATCCATTGCGAACGCTAAGTTTACCAGAACGAGCTGTCCCGTGTTGGAATTTCTTCTGAGCATGCGTGGCACTTTGTGCGTCGGAACAGGCCACACACGGTCGGAATTGACGCGATCGGATTTTGTTGTCGGAAAATTTTATCTCCTGCTGTCCAACTTTGTGTGTCGGAAAATCCGATGGAAAATGTCCGATGGCGCCCACACACGGTCGGAATTTCCGACAACACGCTCCGATCGGACATTGTCCATCGGAAAATCCGACCGTGTGTACGGGGCATAAGAGTTTAAGAAGACTGAAGTCTTTTTTTCATCTGTTTTTCATCTTGTATTCATTTATGGACTATATTATAATATAGACTTTTTTTCACTTGTCACTGGGTGATACTCATCATTTATAACTAGAGAATCATTGTCTCACTCACGAATTGTCTCATTCACGGTTATTTATCACATTTATCAGCGCCACTTATTTCTTCCTATTTACATTTTATTGTTATAGGTTTGATTTTTGATATCTCACATTTTTAAAAAAAAGTGGCACTTTATATTACACACATTTTTAACTTTTATTTTATTTTATTGGCGCAGTGGTGGTAGAGGATATTAGGGGCGGTTATATATATTCTTACACCAACAGATCAATATTTCCATCTCATTAAGTGTCATTTGGGTCATAGTGGAAAGGTGGATAAAGGCATATGCCTGACCGCTTTCGCCGGTCTCAGCCAGCTGCTTCAGAGCTTCACATGGTATGGCAGACACATATCAAGAACATGAAATGCTTTATTATTCTTTAATTCTGCCCACTTAACCTATTCAACCTACTATATAATTATTATCAACATACAATCTGTATATCCATTTAAAACTAAGGGGGAAGCTTAAACTCCATTTTACTTTCTATATTTTTCTTTTACATAATTATAGTACATAGGATATGTACGGTGTTTGCATGTTATTTGCTATTTTAAGAATTCTTGTATACTCTGCAGAGTTTTAAACAGCTCATTTTAAATGTTTAATTTCTTTGCAAACCGTACTCACATTCATATTTTGCCAATAAGCATTGTTACAATATATAAGGTTTATTCTGTTATGAAGTTTAAAATGTATGACATGCATATGACACGCCAGGTGCACGGACTAAGTAATATAAATCAGTTATCCTCATAAACATTCAGTATTCATTTCATAAATTTATTGATAACCTACATAAAGTTTGCTGCCTCTGTCAAAGCAACTATAATCATAACAAATCCAGCTGTTTGCGGTCAAAGGACATAGTAATAATCTGGCCATAATCTCTTCAGTTTGCTAAAGTGTTACCTGAAGAAATGTTTTCCAAACATGAAGATCTGCACAATGGAATTTGGATTAAGGGAACGATTTAGGCTATACTTTTCAGGTACATGTTTTTGTTCATTATAAACCGTAGGAAGATTTCTATGATAATTGTTCCAGAATCATTTTTGCAGCAGTAAGTTTACAATATCGGTATCAGGTAGCTATATAGTCTCATTCTAGCCAATTCTAGAGATTAATGTCATTAACAATAAAGATCCAGTGCAAAAACTCAGAGGTGACCAGTAGGTAGAGTTTAAGTACTAAGTAAAGTATTAAGCAAATTAAAAAAAAAAAGATTTTGTGTGTAGGCCATTTGTTTATTCATTTTTTTAAAATCTCTTTGTAAAAAAGGATATTTGCAGGAAATATGCAGTTTTAGCAGAAGCAGGAATTTTAAAATTACTGACAAAATGATGTAGTTTCATAATCATCTATGATGAAATTGCAGAAACTTACACCAAGCTAGAGAACTGAAATGGCATAATTTGGTTAAGCCCTATGCACGTTTGGGGACACACAATAAGAGAGAAATAAACTTAGTACCCCTTTAGATTTTCATACAATATGTGAGGAATATGTTATCAGAATTTAGAATAAAATTAATTACATTTCTGTTTCTATACAATTTTTTTTATTGTATAGTTTAAATGCTTTTTGCTGTGCGATGCTTATTTTCCTTGCTAAAAGTAAATATAAAGAACAATACATACCACGATCTAACTACAAAGTCAAATGTATGCAAAAAAAAGCAAAACCGATAGCTATTTTGGTTAATTAATCAAAATGTAATTGGCAAGATAAAATTACTTGATCGGGTTAGTAGATGTCACTCTTTTTTTTTTTTCCCTTTCCACTCTTGTGAATGAATGTGGAAACAAGGGAGTTCAGGTAGACTAAGATCATTTTTAGAACCCACAACATATCACTTAAAATAAAAAAAAAATTATTAAAAGCATTGCAGTATAATATATTAAATTATTTACTTAATCATGTTGGAGTTTATACTTTTTTTTATCATTGAATTTGTAGGCCAGGATTTAAATATTTAATATATGCTGTTTTAAAAATGTATTTTATTGATAGAAAAATAAACACACACACACACATATATATATATATATATATATATATATATATATATATATATATATATATATATAATGATATAAATAGATTTGGAAACGCCTATACTTTATGGTGGATTTTCTATTAATAAGGGACATTTTTTAAATTAGGAATGTGTTTTGCCAAAAAAGTAAAGGGTTCTTTGGGGTGTAATATTCTTGACTAAATAATTTAGCACATGTTGTTCTTGACCAATAAAAAGCACTCACGGCAAAGGGTTTTTCTTATTGTAGAAACAGTCTAACAATATTACAAGACCAGGACTGCTTCTATAATTTGTGGACAGTCTCACATTTAGTGGTGACTTCTATAAATCACACAAATCTCTATTTTATTTATACTGGTCTGGGTCCTGTTATAATGAGTGTTCTAGGTACAGTCCTGATAATTCCAGTCTAGCTTTGTGGAACTTAACTGTAGATACTGGATAGAAAATACAATTTTTAGAAAGAAAGTCAATGATGAAAAAAACAGCACAATCAGATCAGCACATAAGCCAGAAAAGGTCATTTATTGGTCAAGAGACACATAGCGAATAATTATCACCTGTGCTTCTTGAAAATACTCATCTTCATCTCTATTCATACATTACCTGAGGTCACTGGCTACATTGATGAATATTAGTGCATCAAGTGACACAAACATCAGCTGTTCTTCGAAATTGCAGGTTTGAGTTTCAGTAACAAACAAAACATCTTCCTAGCAAAGTGATTTCATCAACATATTCAAACCCCACATATAAAGTGCAAGAAAGGTCAGCACTGAGATTCAGAATTACCTGGTCAAATGCAACATGTGGCTATCCGGCTGTTGTTAATCCTAAACTATAAATACAGAAGCACAAAGGTCATAACTTCAGCTGGCCATAAATGTTTATATATTGTCTAATAGTAGAGATAATTTTAGGGAAAATGTGACAATCTAGTTTTGTTTAGGACATTAGGGAGCATTTTATGGAATTGTGGAAAGCCATTGTTACAATTACAGGTATCCCTATTGCTGGAATTTAAACTGAATGTGCAAATAATTGTACATATTTCTTTTGTTTTGTTATTATTAGGACTTAAAAAGTCAGTTAATTCTGAAAATGTGCATATTAATATTGTGCAGTTTTCTCCCCAACCAGCAAGTGGAGCTTTACTGTTCTTTTTTCATCATTTGCATGATTACTTTTCAGCTCTGTTGAAAAAAGCAAACTGTCCACATCAGTGCCCAGGAGTGTCACACCTGTGCCCCATCAGTGCCCAGCAATGCCACATCTGTGTCCCAGCAGTGCCACATCTGTGCCCCATCAGTGCCACATCTGTGCCCCAGCAGTGCACATCTGTGCCACAGCAGTGCCACAGCAATGCTCTACAGTGCACATCTGTGCCACATCAGTACCCAGTAGCGCCACATATGTGCCCAGCAGTGCTCCACAGTGCCCCAGCAGTGCCACATCTGTGCCACATCAGTGCCACGTCAGTGCCCAGCAGTGCCCCATCAGTGCCTCGTCAGTGCCACAGCAATGCTCTACAGTGCCCCATCAGTGCACATTTGTGCCCCATCGGTGCCACATCAATGCCAAATCTATGCTGTAAGGTACCATATCAGTGCCACTAAAGTGCCCATTAGTGCCAATACAGTGCTACAGTAAGTGTTCATCAGGTGATCCTCATCAGCGCCCATCAGTACCGTAAAAATGTGTAGAAAATGCATAGAAAAATGCCTTTTCATTTTCTTTCCACATTTTCCTAAAATGTGGAAAAAAATGACATGTTCAAAAGACTCAATATGCCTCCTAGATTATACGTTGGGGTGTGTTCTTTCCAAAATGGGGTAATTTTGTGGGCGTTTCCATTGGTGCTCCAGGGCCTTCAAAAGTGTGATAGGTGAGAGAAATAACCTGTTAATATGACAATTTTGTGAAAAGAATAAAAATACAAATAAAAAATCTTCATTTTTCAAAGAATTGTGGGAAAAACAAAAACACCATGCATCTTACTAAATACCTTGGAATGTCTACTTTCCAAAAAGTGGTCATTTGGGGGGCACTGTGTCTCAGGCCTACTGCCTGAGACACAGTGCGGCTTCCACAAAAAGCGCGGCATGGTAGATATAATTTTCGCAGCCCGTCAGCTCCAGGAGAAGTGTCAAGAGCAGAATCGTGAACTGTACACCATCTTCGTGGATCTCACCAAGGCTTTTGTCACTGTCAGTCATGAAGGTCTGTGGTGCATCATGTCGAAGTTTGGGTGCCCTGGCAGATTCATTCTGATGGTACGTCATTTCCACAATGGCATGACGGCTCATGTTCTGGATGACAGAGAAGCTTCAGAGGTCTTTTCTTTCACAAATGGCATCAACCAATTGTGCGTGCTAGCACCGACCCGGTTCAGCCTAATGTTTTCAGCAATGCTGTCAGATGCTTTCAGAACAGTTCCTTGGGAGTCAGCCTAAGATACAGAACCGATGGGAAACTGTTCAACCTGTGCAGACTCCAAGCTGCAAGCAGTGGATTTACATACCTTGGCAGCACTCTCTCCCGCACAGTGACAATTGTTATCGAGGTCAACTGCAGAGTCACTAAGTCAAGCTCTGCATTTGGCAGACTGCAGACCAACGTGTGGGCCCGCCGTGGAATAAGCCTTGATACAAAGCTTAAAGTCTACCTGCAGTAGTGCTAACTACCCTGATGTATGCCAGTGAGACTTGGACAGGAGGACAGGAGGCACACTAGGCAACTGAACTACTTCCACGCGACATGCCTATGCAGACTTCTGAGGATACGGTGGCAGGACAAGGTGCCAGACACAGAAGTCCTCTCCAGAGCAGGCCTGCCATCAGTTCACACCCTGCTGATAAAAGCCCAGACATGCTGGGCAGGCCATGTTGCAAGGATGCCAAACCACCGCATCCCCAAATAGCTCCTCTATGGTGAGCTGTCTCAAGGAAAGCGATCACGCGGGGGACAAAATAAGCGATACAAAGACACACTGAAAGCCTCTCTCAAGTCACTTGATATCGACACTACCTCCTTGAAAACCCTGGCACAAAACCGATCAACATGGCGTATGCTGATACACCACGGCTGTCAGACTTCTGAGTCCAGAAGGACAACCAAGCACTCCGTAAAGCCAGAGGTGTAAATGCTGCAATAGTGGTGCCTACACATGTCTGCCCGGTATGTGGCAAAACATTTCATGCCCGTATCGGTTTTAACAGCCACCTGCGGACACACTGTGGACACCCAACAACCTGTTTGATGTCAAGGTCCTCTTCGAAAATGACAAATGAGCATCAGTACATCAGGTGTGATCAATGTTCAATGATTGGCACCATAGATTGTGGACTCTATAACTTTCAGAAAGACCAAATAATATACACTGATTTGGGTTATTTTTACCAAAATAATGTAGCAGTATAAATTTGGGCCAAAATTTATGAAGAAAAATTACTAATGTGCAAAAACAGAAACAAATAAAAATTATTTTTTTTACAAAATGTTCGGTCTTTTTTATTTATAGCGCAAAAACCCAGTGGTGAGTAAATACCACCAAAAAGAAATCTCTATTTGTGCGAAAAAAAGGACAAAATTATGGGTAGAGTGTTGCATGACTGAGTAATTGTCATTCAAAATGTGAGAGCACTGAAAGCTGAAAATTGGCCTGGTTAGGAAGGGGGTTCAAGTGCCCAGTGGGCACGTGGTTAAAAACTGCCCCAAAATTGTATACAGCAGGTGATATAAGCCCGCCTTTTAGTTACACAAAGCCACAGGTTTTCATTGTACACCTTACAATCTCCCAACCACTGGCATACTAACAATCAATGATGTCATCTGTCAATAAGGAGGAAATCAGGCGCCTGCACAGTATCTTTGTTTGCCCTCTCCGTCAGCACTGGGGTCACATTAGCTGTGTGAGGATGAGAAGATGAAACATTGGAATACTAGTCAGTACCAGTGTGCAAAGATGTATTTGGTTTGGAGAATAAACCACCTCTAATGTTGGGTGTCCTACATGGATGTTGCTGCTTGTAAAACTTTTAGCTTCATTATTTACATTTTAGAATGGCGCACCTCGAGATAGTCCATAATTTTAAAGGCTTGACTGCAAAATGGTTGAGAAACACTGGCTTAGTGGATGTTCAGGGTTCTCAGCTACAATCTTCATGTCCCTGCAGTAAACCAGAGGGGTAGTGTAGTTGGGTAAAGTTCACCTGCCTGTCACTTTACAATGAGGCATGCATTTGTGGGAACTTTGTGTCTGATGGGGCAGGCCATGTTGAGGCTGATGGGCAGGCCATACAATGCAAATATTGCAGATTACCTGTGCCTATTGCAAACCTTATTAACGTCACTTGAAGAGATGAGATGGCTAAAGCTGCCACTTTGCCCAGATCCCAATCATCCCTTAAGTCATCTCTGCATATCGGCCAGCTGAGTCCCAGATTCCTATCGGCAGAAGGAGCTGGAAAAAATGCTCTCTGTGCTGTTAGATTACATAGCCCATAGTGCAGCTCCCGCGCGCATGCGGCCGATCACAGCGCCAGAGCCTGCAAACCCGGAAGTAACATTCCGGAGATATGTCGCCCGTCACGCCGGTGTATGGGGACCGCAGCAACAGCATCATTCTAAGGTAACTATTTCCTAATGAGCTAGTATGCGATGCATACTAGCTCATTATGCCTTTGTCTTGCAGGTTGTTTTTTTTATCTTTTGCAGTGTTTACAACCACTTTAACAAGTGCCCCCTTGTCCTCGCTATTGACCTGAAAGTGAATAACTCTACACCAAGTTCACTATATGGACCACTTATGTATTTATACATGTTGATCATAGCCCCACTTAATCTCCTCTTCTCAAGTAAGAATAAATTCAGTTCAGCTAATCTTTCCTCATAGCTGAGCTTCTCCATGCTTCTTGATAGTTTGGTTGCCCTTCTCTGCACTTTCTCGAGTTCTCTGATATCCTTTTTGTGAACTGGTGCCCAAAACAAAACTGCATATTCTAAATGAGGTCTTACTAATGAGTTGTACAGGGGTAAAATTATATTTCACTCTTTGGAGTGTATATCTCATTTATTACAAGGAAATTTTTTGCTAGTTTTAGAAACTGCTTATCAAGCTTGGCATTGCATGGTATCATTAAAACTGTGACCTACAGAACAACCATATCCTTCTCAACCATTGACTCCCCCAGCTGTTCTCCTCCTAGTATGTATGAGGCATGCATGTTTTTAGCCTATAACTTTACATTTATCAACATTAAGCTTATTTGCCACATAGTTGCCCAAATAAATAGTGCATTGAGGTCAGCTTGTAAGTTGGAGACATCCTGTATGGACGTTATTCCATTACATAGCTTGGTGTTATCTGCAAATGCTGAAATGGCACTTTTTATCCCAAAGTCTATATAATTTATAAATAGATTAAAAAGTATGGGTCCCAACACTGAATCTTGAGGTACACCACTAATAACCTTAGACCATTCAGAGTATGGACTGCCTGTCCTTTTTCATCCAATTATCATCCGATCCAGTCTGCTAGATGGATGGGAATGGCTCCTCCATCTGTCAGTTTTTGGCGGATAGGATCGGATCGGATGTCGGTGGGTGTCAACAAACACATATCCGTTGAAATCCGCCACTCCATAGAGGGCAATAGATGGTCTAATCGGGTCCATCTAAAAAAGTGACAGACACACCCAATCGGTTAGCCCGTGTGAAAGGGACCTTAACCTCTGTCTGAAAAATCTAGTTGCCTAGCTGCAAATTCTGAGTCATTGACTGAACAAACATGAAGGTTTCAGGGACTACCCATTTCTGCATGCAACATATTTTCCCTTGTCGGTTTTCTAGGAAAAGAAAGTAAGTGTGGCTGATCTCCTGAAGGGGTAGAAAAAGTTCACTTACCTTGGTTGAGTTCAATTAAGTCACTCAGTCAAGTTCAATGCAAATAGTTTTTCTAATTTCATTTCAAAAACATTCACAGTGAGAACAATTTTTTTTTTTACAGAGTTAAGTGAACATTTACCTTGCTAAATTAACATTCTCTGCTTCTTTAGTAGATTTGCCCCATAACGTGAAAAAGATTAATTACTTGAATATGCTGAAATCACATTATAGAGTATTGTGTGACATATAGCGAACCTTATAATGTTGGAAAGTGGACAACCAATTAATTATTATTATATTCAAATCTACATCACATTAAAGAACTCTTTAACTGGCCGATGTTCAAGTCAAAAACAAACTAAAAAACAATAATTCTTGCTTTCCAAACTTTGCAGACATTAATTATTGTAGCTAGCATTTTTCATAGTTGTTTAACCCCTTCAGATCTGCGCTATACCCAAATGATGGCTACAGCGCGGACCTACTTTTCCGGGAGGCCGTCAATAGATGTCCTCCCCTTTGCATGCTCCCCGCACTATGATCACCGAGTCAATGAGATCCCGGCCCCTTACCACGTGATCAGCTGTCAGCCAATGACAGCTGATCACGTGATGTAAACAGATAATCAGTAATCTTTTTTTTTCCTCCTCATGCTCACAGCGTGAGAAGAAAAAGAAGCTGATCACCAGCTTCTGTGCCAGGGACATTGGTCCCAAAGAGGAAGAGGCAAAGCCGCCTCATCTGTGCCAACCAGTACCACCTGCCAGTGCCACCTGCCAGTGCCACAAATCAGTGCCCACCAGTGCATAACAGTGCCAACAATCAGTGCCACCTATCAATGCCCATGAGTGCCACCTATCAATGCCCACCAGTGATGCCAATCAGTGCCTCATCAGTGCCACCTAGCAGTGCTGCCTATCAGTGTCACCTACCAGTGCCGATCAGTGCCCATCACTGCCACCCATCAGTGCCCATCACTGCCACCTATCAGTGCCCATCACTGCCACCTATCAGTGCTACCTATCAGTGCCACCTATTAGTGCCCTTCAGTGCCACCTATCAATGCCTTCAGTGCCACCCATCAGTGCCACCTCTCAGTGCCCACCAATGCCACCTATCAGTGCCCATCAGTGCCGCCTTATCAGTGCCCATCAATGCAGCCTATCGGTGCCTATCAGTGCAGCCTATCAGTGCCCATCAGTGCAGCCTCATCAGCGTACATCAATGAAGGAGAAAAATTACCTATTTGCAAAATTTATTAACAAAATATAAAACACTTTTGTATTTTTTTTTTTTTAATTTGGTCTTTTTTATTTTTTTTAACTAAAAATAAAAAACCCAGAGGTGATCAAATACCACCAAAAGAAAGCTCTATTTGTGGGAAAAAAATGATAAAAATTTTATTTGGGTACAGTGTTGTATGACCGTGCAATTGTTGTTCAAAGAGTGACATCGCTAAAAGCTAAAAATTGGTCTGGGCAGGAGGAGGGTTTAGGTGCCCAGTAAGCAAGTGGTTAATTAGTTTCTAGACAGTTAATAATTGTCTAGAACTCTGAACCCAACATAGCCACTTCAGCCCCAGAAGGATTTGCCCCCTTCCTGACCAGGCTATTTTTTGTGATACAGCACTGCGTCACTTTAACTGACAATTGCGTGGTCGTGCGACATTGTATTCAAACAAAATGGATGTCCTTTTTTCCCCACAAATAGAGCTTTCTTTTGGTGGTATTTGATCATCCCTCTGATATTTATTTTTTGCGCTATAAACAAATAAAGAGCGACAATTTTTTAAAACATACAATATTTGTACTTTTTGCTATAATAAATATCCCCCAAAAAATGCAAAAAAAAATTTCTTCATCAGTTTAGGCCGATATGTATTCTTCTACATACTTTTGGTAAAAAAATCGCAATAAGCGTATATTGATTGGTTTGCGCAATTTATAGCGTCTACAAAATGGGCAATAGATTTATGTCATTATTATTATTATTTTTTGATTTACTAGTAATGGCGGCGATCTGCGATTTTTATCAGGACTGCGAAATTGCGGCAGACAGATCGGACACTTTTGACATTTTTTTGGGACTATTGACATTTATACAGTGATCAGAGCTAAAAATAACCACTGATTACTGTATAAATGTCACTGGCAGGGAAGGGGTTAACACTAGGGGGTGATCAAGGGGTTAACTGTGTTCCTTAGGTGTGTTTCTAACTGTGGGGGGATGTGACTGCCTGGGGGGTGACTTAGTAGGAACACATGATCTGTCTCTACTCCCCTGACAGAACTAGGATTTGTGTGTTTACAGATCCCCGTACTCGTGCTGTCAGGGGCGATTGCGGGTGCCCGGCGGACATTGCGCCCGCCGGGCACGTGCATTGGCACCACGGACACGCTGCACACGTGCACGCCTGCTATAGCGTCTTAAAGAGCCGATGTATAGCTACGGCAAATTGAGCAGCCGTGCCAACCTACCACAGAATAAGTGCGGTGGCTGGTCAGCAAGCGAATAGAGTACTGTGCTACCTATTGACCAGTGGTCTCCAAACTGCAACCTGGGGGGCCAGATGCGGCCTTTTGCTTGCCATTACTTGGCCCATGGGGCACTTTTTTTTTTCCACTGATGTAAAACACTATTCCGCCTACTGAAACCAACAATGGGGCATAATTCCTTTCCATTCCTGTCACTGACATCAACAAAAGGGTACTATTTCTCCTCTTGGCACCAACGATGGGGCACTATTCCCCCTACTTATACTAAGGATGGTGCACTATTCCTCCCCCTAATGCTAAAAGTGCACTGTTTACTCCTGCTGACTCCAGGACACTTTCTACTCCCAATAGCCACAGTCTGGCCCCCCTGTCTGAAGGACAGTAAACTGGCCCTTTGTTTAGAAAGTTTGGAGACCCCTATAGACTATAGATAATTTAACAGTTGACAAAATGTTTCATAACATATAGGCTCTGGTTTCACTCGTCAAATCAAAGGGGTCGATTTACTAAAGTCAAATAGGCTGTACACATTGCAAGGTCATTTACCTTTAGCTTAGTAAATGGTGAAAAAACACTTTGCAAAGAATACTCAATCAGATTTTTTTTTTAACTTAAGGCTTGCACCTTGTACCGTATAGGATTTCATGTAATTTGTGCCTAGTCTTGCCACGAAGAGTTAATCCAGCTCTGAGCAATTCTTTTATCTTTTTCCAGTGAGATAAAAACAGTCAGAGAAATAGATGTCTGTTTCTCCCCCTTGCTGTGAGTGACAGGTGATTTACATATCTCATGCACGAGTGTGAGAGAGGTATTCTGTGTACATTCTGTGTACTTCAGATCCCCTCCTCCTTTCTTCTCCAGCTCTCCCAGGATTGGCTGCTCCACACCTCAGCATGTCCTGCGTTTTGACTGGATGTTAGTGATCATGAGGCATAATCCACAAGACCAACAGAAGTTCAATGTAAGAAATAACAATGCCTGGCCATGGATAGTGTGGAGGTGTGCGGGGAGTCTACTGACATCATGACTCCACCCACCGAGCTCCAGACAACAGACCCACCCACAGAATATGCAGTTTTTTGGGTCTAATAACAGACAGAGGGGAGACTTTTGACAGGTAAGGGTACATGTAGGAGGCATGTATATCTTATAGATAACCACAATGGCAGTAGTTTAAAAAGGATGAGAGTGGGTTTACATCCACTTTAAGACAGCATATGGGAAAGAAGGCAGAAAGAAAAAAGTAGATTAAGAAATGTTTCAATATTATTTAAAGTGTTACTAAACCCACAACAGTAAAATCAGTCTGTACATGCAGCATAGCATGCTTGTTATACTCACTGTGGAACTTAAGGGTTAATCCTCTGCATTGTGTAAAAAGGCTGTTTTATCCTGTATGCACAGATCCTCCCCCCTCCTGCACTGTCTATCTGGGGAAGGCCAGCTAACACAGGCAGAGTAGCCAACCTGCACATGCTCAGTTGTGTCTTTTTTTTGCTGGAGAGAAGAGTTACTTGTTCCCAGAGATAGCCAGGTCACATGATATTGACATCACACATGTGGGTGTGTATACAGGCTGAAGTGGAAATCTCCTCCTTCCTGAACTCACAGCACTGGAGAAACTCTGCAGTTTATCATGTAACCGTCCTAACAGATCATCCAAAAAGTTATATAGTGGCACTATTTTAACCCCTTCCCAACCAGCCACCGCAGTTATACTGCGGCAGGAAGGCTCCCCTACTCGAGCCATCGTAGCTGTACGTCGGCTCTTTAAGACACTGTAGCAGGCGTGCACACTCCTGCAGCGTGTCCCCGGAACCGACACACTTGCCCAGCACCCGCGATCACTAGTGACAAAGCAAAAACCGGGATCTGTGTGTGTAAACACACAAATCCTGGTTCTGTCAGGGGAGAGGAGAGAGATTGTGTGTTCCTACTAAGTAGGAACAACGATCTCTCTCCTCCTCTAGTCAGCCACATCCCCCCCCCACAGTTAGAACACATCTAGGGAACACAGTTAACCCCTTGATCGCCCCCTAGTGTTAACCCCTTCCCTGCCAGTGACATTTATACAGTAATCAGTGGCTATTTTTAGCTCTGATCGCTGTATAAATGTCACTGGTCCCAAAAAAGTGTCCGATGTTTCCATCGCAATGTTGCAGTCCCGATAAAAATTGCATATCATCGCCATTACTAGTAAAAAAAAAATAATAATAATAAAAATGCCTAATCTAATAAATCTATCCCCTATTTTGTAGACGCTATAACTTTTGCGCAAACCAATCAATATATTGCAATTTTTTATCAAAAATATGTAGAAGAATACATATTGGCCTAAACTGTGGAAGAAATTAGTTTTTTTTATATATTTTTTGGGGATATTTATTATAGCAAAAAGTTAACAATATTGCTTTTTTCAAAATTGTCACTCTTTTTTTGTTTATAGCACAAAAAATAAAAACCGCAGAGGTGATCAAATACCACCAAAAGAAAGCACTATTTGTAGGAAAAAAAGGACGTCAATTTTGTTTGAGTAAAAAGTCGCACGACTGCGCAGTTGTCAGTTAAAGTGGCGCAGTGCCGTATCACAAAAAATGGCCTGGTCAGAAAGGGGGTAAATTCTTCCGGGGCTGAAGTGGTTAATGTAAAAAGAAGATTTATAAGCTGTGAGGGGGGGCAGATGAACCATTTTCATATTACTGGGTTCAGTAACACTTTAAGGCTACTTTCAGACTGGGGCGCTGGGGGCGTTGGCGGTAAAGCGTCACCATTTTTAGCAGCGCTTTACCGTCATTTTTGTAGCCCTTTTCGGCCGCTAGTGGGGTGCTTTTAACCCCCGCTAATGGCCGAAAAAGGGTTAAATGCGCCTGCAAATCAGACAATTTCAATGGGCAGGGGCGCTGTAGGAGCGGTGTATACACCGCTCCTACACGGCCTCAAAGATGCGGCTTGCAGGACTTTTTTTGGCGTCCTGCCAGCACACCGCTCCAGTGTGAAAGCACTCAGGCTTTCACACTGGAGTGACAGGAGAGACGCTTTACAGGCGCTATGCAGGCTCTATTTTTAGCACTATAGCGCCTCAGTGTGAAAGCAGCCTAATACATTCAAATTGACTCAAGAAACTGAAAAAAACATCTGCCAAACTGTTAAACATGCAGTTGAAAAGCATATATGGGAATTAGATAACCTGCCAAAGTAAAGTTTAATGACTAGAGGTCATTAACCCCCTTAGCGGTATTCCGGGATCGCATCGCAGGATCCATGTAGAGGTTACTTACCTTGTCCCATGGATCCTGCAATGTCTCCCCGCAGTGATCGGCGAGCCGCCGTGTCTCGCTCGATTCACAGTGCCGAGCTCCGTTCCTTGTGAGCGTTGCCACACACGGGGACGGAGTTCGCCGCCAAATTCAAAAAGTGAAACACACAGTACAGATACAGTATACTGTAATCTTACAGATTACAGTACTGTATCAAATAATTACACATTCCCTTTGTCCCTAGCGGTCTGTCCAGTGTCCTGCATGCAGTTTTATATTATAAAAACTGTTCTTTCTGCCTGGAAACTGGAGATTGTCCATAGCAACCAAAACTGTCCCTTTACATCAAAAGTGGTTTCAGACCAGCTAGAAAACAGTGATAATAAATTAGACTCACTCGCAGAATTGAGCGATAGTGATTTGTGGGGAGATCTGTCACCAAACACTAAAAGTAACGAAAGCAACAATTCTGCAACTGAGCAAATTTCAGTGTTTTTGATTTGATTACATTATTGAATAATTTTTATTATTATTATATTATTATTTCTTATAATTATTTATAGTTATTTATTATATTATAATTTTTTATTTCGTTTTTCAAACTTTATCATACCCGGGATGTCTACTAGACTCTTGTTTGGACAGATTTAAGTGAATTATTCCTAAGAATTACAGGCCTATAATATAAAACGCCAAATTTCTGTGCAAAATAATTGTACCGCTTTCAGCATCAAAAATCTGAAATAATCATACCACCAGGGAGGTTAAGCCCTAGATGCCCAGACAAAATATAAATGCTTCAGTATGTGAGGGTTAACTTTTTATTATTTTTTTTTATATAAAGGCTGACAATTGGACAAAAAAAGTTTAAATAATATTAATAATACATTTTTTTACATTTTTTTTTTTAAACTTTTAATTAAACACAGTGCTGTCTTCTGTTATGCCCCGTACACACGGTCGGACTTTGTTCGGACATTCCGACAACAAAATCCATGGATTTTTTCCTACGGATGTTGGCTCAAACTTGTCTTGCATACACATGGTCACACAAAGTTGTCGGAAAATCCGATCGTTCTAAACGCGGTGACGTAAAACACGTACGTCGGGACTATAAACGGGGCAGTGGCCAATAGCTTTCATCTCTTTATTTATTCTGAGCATGCCTGGCACTTTGTGCATCGGATTTGTGTACACACGATCAGAATTTCCAACAACGGATTTTGTTGTCAGAAAATTTTATATCCTCCTCTCAAACTTTGTGTGTCGGAAAATCCGATGGAAAATGTGTGATGGAGCCTACACACGGTCGGAGTTTCCGACAACAAGGTCCTATCACACTTTTTTCGTCAGAAAATCCGACCGTGTGTACAGGGCATAAGAGTTAGTGACAGTTTTTTTTTCATAACAAAACCATGTGATTATCATGTCATAGCTGAGACTGGGAGCCAGTCAGTGGTAGCACAATCTCACAGCTTAGAACACACACCCAGCTGCCTTTACCCCATATCAGTTATCCTCACTGGGTGGTTAGCGACGATCATCACACTGGATTTTGTCCACTATGAGTTCTCTATTCCCAGTTAGCCTGTTTAGGCAGCTATTGCTATTGCGTATTACTGTACTGGGCAGACTCTCGCAATGTAACTCTGATTTCAACTGTCATCTGGCATACGGTATCATACTATAAATACAGCCATACCTCAATTTTAAGTACACAATGGGGTTTATTTACTAAAGCCAGAAAGTGCAAAATCAGGCTCACTTCTGCATAGAAACCAATGAGCTTCCGGGTTTTATTACCAAAGCTTAATTGAACAAGCTGCGGTTAGAAATTAATTGGTTTCTATACAAAAGTGAGCCTGATTTTGCACTTTCCAGCTTTAGTAAATAAACCCCATTGTGTACTTAAATGTGGGGTACGCCTGTACAGACTCAGAATGCAGTTATACATAATTAAAACTTTTTTTTTTAATATTTTTTCCAGATTTGCTTTATTTTGTGTATTCTTTTATGATTGCATGATACAAACATATTGAATGTGGCAACAGGGAAAACATGTTGAGTAGAACCATGGGAACTTTGATTATAAGTGAAAGCTGTACTAAAGACCTACATTTTCTATTTCTATAGATATATTCCATGTGAGCAGATGAGAGCATGGACAGGTGTTTCTGTAAAACAAATCTAACTATATTTGGTCTTTTCCTAACATGTCCATTTTCTTCAATACCTGGCTTTGGGCTATTGTCACCTTTAATGCAATTACACTAGTTTGCATTGAAAAGCCAATGAAGCAGACATCAGCCACAAGACCTATAAGTCATCTATATGTTGTGTAAAACCTGCCGCATTGTGCTGCTGCATGGGAAAATATCTTCCTTTCAGACCTCTAATTGGCTCTATGCCTATAGATATCTTTATTAAACATGCAAGACTGCATTGACCTCATACTGCTCTTCCACCTGAATGATAGTTAACAGCCTTCTTAGACTGCATGATAAGTAAATTTACATGTTTACTAGTGAAAATATCAATATTAAAGCTAAATAGTTAGAAAAATATATAGAAATTATATGTAAAAAATAATAAAGATATATCAAAAATCATTTTCATTTGCTTTATTTTGATAAAACAAATAAATAAATACATTACTATTTCTTTCCAACTGTGGGATTAATATTGGACTTTGCACCAAATAACTTATTAATTTAATTATTAGTGATGGGCGAATCTGCCTTGGTTCAGTTCGTTAAGGATTTGATGAATCTTGTAAACTTGTTATCTTGTTCAAAGTTTGGTGAACCTAAACGTAGGCATATCACAATAAAGTCTGTGGGGGTAAAGGGGTGAATCTTGACTTGTGCATCTCCTGATCTGTCAATCATGTTTATATGGACGTGGAAGTACGCAGTGAAGTTGTAGGCAAGGTGCACATGCCAGTCACAGTGGAGTATGTAGTTGCACAGGTTCGAGAGAAGCAATCAGTTGTTTATATCAGATCACCTAGTTATTTATTAGCTAATATGTTAGATAAAAAGGGTGGAAAATATCACATTTTGCAGTTTTAACACTGGGCACATTGGGGTTGATTTACTAAAGACAAACATACTGTGTACTTTGCAATGTGCAGTTGCTCCAGAGCTTAGTAAATGAGGTAAAACTTCACTTTGCAAAGAATATCCAATCACGTGCAAGGAAAATAAAAAAAACATAATTTTTGCTTGCACATGAATGGATGATAGAAGTCAACAAAGCTTCTTCTCATTTACAAAACGCTGGAGCAATTGCACTTTGCAAAGTGCACTGTGTACTGTATATGCCTTCAGTAAATCAACCCCACAGTATTAAAGTATCTTACATTTTTTAAAGTTGCTATTTGGACTTTTTTTTTGAGTAATTAAAAAAATAACAATTTGTGAGGGCAGTATTACATCAGGTGTGGTAGAACTATGTTGGGCGGCTATTCCAGCCCTACCACAAGAAAAGTTAAAATGCTTTGTATCCTATCTGGCCAGTTCACACCACCGTTATGCAGTGCTATGCACTGAAGAAAGTACTGCATGCACTACTTTTTCTCAGCGCAATGCGAGGCAATCTACTGCCTCGCATTGCGTTGCAGCCAATATAACTTAATGAAATGTCATTGTGTAACATTTCAAAAACATTTATTTGAAAAAATAAAGGCACTGCTGTCATCCCTCCGCACACCAGCTGCTGCTTCCCAATGCAGTTCCCAATGCAGCTGCTGGTGTGAATGTACCCTAAAGGTATTTTATGTTTTTTTTTTTTTTTATAATTTATTTTTTTTACATTTATGAATGGATTTATGTTTGTTAGCAAATTCATTCATAGTTCTGAGTTACATAGTTACATCGTTGGTAAGGCTGAAAATAGACAACAGTCCATGCAGTTCAACCTGTGGTGTGTGAGTGTGCTTGTGTTTATGTCAGGAGTACATGTGAGTAGTTTATGTCAGTAGTAGTCATTTATGAAATGAGTACAGTGGTCAGTCACCATTGTCCTCACTTCAGCTTTCTACATTCATATGAATGGCTTTCTTTACCGTCATACCCATTCATACATAATCGACGGGACAGAAGATATTCAAAGCCTTTCATACCCTCAGAGGCTGCTGTGAAAACTGGGTAACACTGGGGACAGTGCTGTCGGTTTCAATATACAGGTAGGTGCACTGTCAGATTAGGACTTTACAGGGTTTGGTTACCCACTACCTACTAGCAACTTCTGTTGCCAGTGTGGGGAGAGGTGGGCAGGGGTTGTAAGATGACAGAAGAAAGATGTGGGTATACCAACCTTGCAGTACAGGATACAGGAACTCTACTGCATGAGGGAGAAGCTGGAGAGAGAACTCCATCCTGCCTTCTCCCAGCTCTCTCCTCCACTCCTGTCTCTCTTCTCCTGGACACTTCAGTACTTGGCTGTGTGGACTGTTCTCTTTCTACCCCACTTCCTTCCTGCCAGTGCAGCTCCTGTATGTCTGTGAACACTGCTACTGGCTTGTTAATACAGGAGGGAGGGGAGGGAGAGAAGCCACAGCCTGCACCTCCTCCCAGCTCTCTCATCCTCTACTTGTTGGGCTGACAGGAGTAGCAATGGCACTGTCACTGCTCCTGTCAGCCTTGTAACAGAACACGGCACAGGGCACCCCATCCCTGCAATAAACCATTGCCCCAAGGGCAGCTGCCCCTTCTGCCCACCCCCTTTTCTCAGTACAGCAATGTAAAATTTGCAAGCTGCAGGACATTTTTAATGCAGGGAAATTAGCCAAAATGTACTACAGATAAACAAGTTGATTTACAAACAAACAGACTGTTCACTTTGCAGGATTTTTTTCTCCAGAGCTTAGTGAATGAGGTTAAGCTTTGCTGATGCTCATCATCAATCATGTGCAAGCAAAAATGTTTTTTTTTTTTTCTTGCATGTGATTGGGTATTCTTTGCAGAGTGAAATTTCACCACATTCACCAAACCTAAGTGAAAATTCACTTGCAAAGTGCAAATTAACTAGCAAAGTAAACAGCCTTTTTGCAGTTAGTAAATCAACCCCAAAAGAGTACATGCAGGTGTTTTGCTAGAGGAAATAAGATACTGCAGAGAATATATTAGTGTGAAATTGGCCAGCAGCAGGACAATGTTAATGAGCAAGGCTAGGCTCAAATTTACTAGCGACAAAGAGCACAGGTTGGTGTTTTACTACAAGAACTAAGATACTGTGGAATGTGTTTAAGATGTTGTATGGTTTCTAGGGACAGATCAACAGTTCACATCTCTTTTAGGAGTATAAAAAGAAGGATATGAGAGAGAAATTCTCTCTTGGAGAATAATGGGATTTTAGTGAAATTGTTTAGACTGTCAGGCTGAGGCAAGCACGACCACAAGTAATGTAAAATTTTATAAAGATTTATTACAAAGAAGTATCGTTAAAATAACAGTACAATAATCTCATAGGTCGGATAGAAATTTGACCAAGAAAAATACTTAATGCACACGATATGAAAAAGATTAGAATGCAGAGAAGCCGATGCATTTCACAAACTCTTTCTTCAAGGCGACTCAGCATGCATCTATAACATTATATAAATTGCAAAAAGTGCTATTAGTATCCAATACAAAAACATCATTATAAACAATATTTAACCGCTTCAGCTCCGGAAGATTTTACCCCCTTCCTGACCAGAGCACTTTTTGTGATTCGGCACTGTGTCGCTTTAACTGACAATTGCGCGGCTGTGCGACGTTGCACCCAAACAAAATTGACATCCTTTTTTTCCCACAAATAGAGCTTTCTTTTGGTGTATTTGATCACCTCTGAAGTTTTAATTTTTTGCGTTATAAACAAAAAAAGACCGACAATTTTGAAAAAAACGCATTATTTTTTTTCTTTTTGCTATAATAAATATCCCCCAAAAATATATAAAAAAACTATTTTTTTCCTCAGTTTAGGCCGATATGTATTCTTCTACATATCTTTGGTAAAAAAAATCACAATAAGCATATATTGATTGGTTTGCACAAAAGTTATAGCGTCTACAAAATAGGGGATAGTTTATGGCATTTTTATTATTATTTTTTTTTTTTTACTAGTATTGGCGGTGATCTGCGATTTTTATCAGGACTGCAACATTATGGCGGACACATCGGACAATTTTGACCTTTTTTTTGGAACCATTGGCATTAATACAGCGATCAATGCTATAAAAATGCATTGATTACTGTAAAAATGTCACTGGCAGTGAAGGGGTTAACATTAGGGGGTGAGCAAGGGGTTAATGTGCTCCCTAGTGTGTGTTCTAACTGAAGGGGGAGAGAGGACTGTGCAGGGGAGATGAAAGATCGCTGTTCATACTCTGTATGAACAGACGATCTGTCTGTTCTCCCCTCAGAGAACTGGAAACTGTGTGTTTACACACACAGATCCCGGTTCTCCATGTGTCAGCAGCAATCGCGGGAGCCCGGCGGTGATCGTGACCTCCGGGCACTCGCATCGGCTCAGGGGGCGAGCAGGGGGCGCGAGCCTCTGCCTCCGGCGGCGGCCCGCACCCCCTAGTGCCCACAGGGCGAAGTGACGTTACATAACGTTGTTTCGCCCAGCCGTGCCATTCTGCCGCAGTACAACTGCGGCGGCTGGTCGGCAAGTGGTTAATCACATAACATAATCTAATTACAAAGATATATATGAGTGCTTACCAAATTTGTGGCATAAATATAAATAACTTTAGGCAACTGCAGCCACACAGGGTAACAAAGATGGATAGCTCCTATGGCAAAAAAGACGGTGAAGTCAGATACACCGAAAAGGTCTGTTGGACATCGGACCGTATGATGGCAAATATTCACCAGATCAAAAAATGATCTGCAAAGGAATGTATTATAGGCTAGTTAATAAAATGAAAGTGGATAAAACCATGTATATCACTTAGCTAATACATGATAAAGGTAGCATAAGGTCCACTAAGAAGCCAGTACTAATATATCAATCAGTGCTGCTATAGTATGGACAATAAAAGGAGGAATGGCCAAATAATGATGAACAAAGATCTCCAATCCTTATTCCAATCCAGGTTGGGGACTGGTCAGGGCTCCTTAGAACACCCCAGAGAGCTCCACCTTTCTTCCCCTCCTTCCTTCTAGAAGCCTCTAGAAGCAGAAGGGAGGTAACCGAAAGGTGAAGCTAGCTGTGAGTCACAAGTCTACTCTTAACCACTCCCAGCCCACAGATCAAAACAAACACCTGCACTGACAAAAATCTCAACTCTAGCACCTACCTAAGTAGAGGGTGATACAGTAATAAACATAAAAATATCCACAAAAAAAGATTGGAAGAAGTGGGAGAGATTCTTCGGTAGACCCCACAATGCAGGGACAATTTGGTTTCCCTTAACAAACAGAGGGAGGCTCCACTCAGGAGCGGTTTTACATTTATCACTCTTTTTACACCCCTTTCAGGTGTCGTCCACCCAGTATTAGTACTTCAAGTTCCTCATTAGTAATTGTTATTATATTCTATTGTTATCACTAGGTTGTGTTGGGTCATAGGTCACTGTGCCTCACGTTTTTAGGGAGAGGGTCAGGGGATTCCTGCCACCGTGACAGGGGCCATACCGATCAGTGGATTTTGGTTGCAATGCCCGGCTCATGCAGACTCTTCCTCCAGCTCTATGTCTATGACACAGGCAACTATCCAATACAAATACCTTTACTGGAATATGAAACTGTGTTATTGGATAGCAATCAATTAAATGTTGCCACCAAGTCAGAAAAAGTCAGATAACCCTAAAAAGTGAAACTAAGTCAGAGAGACACACAAACACAAGTTACTTCTGATTGAAAAATTCAGTTACTTCTTGTGATGTCTGCTATTAGCCATGACTTTTTTAAAGGACCTAAAATGGCGTGCAGGTGAACTATAAAATACATAACATCCTAATATTGGATGGGTGTATGAATAGTAGGATGGACCTGAACTTGGGATTTTCCCACTAGCATAACCACAGAAAAAAAAGCAACACGAAGAGAAAGTTAGCTTAGGTTCACACTATTGCAAGTGCAGGAGCATGTACAAATCGCACGTGTCCTGCATGCAAAATGAACTGCTCTTCAGCAGACACACGGGGGTGGCCTTAGTTCTTAAAGTGTTACTAAACCCACAACAATCAGTCCGTATATGCAGTAAAACATGCTTGTTATACTCACGGTGGAACTTAAGGGGTTAATGCAAACAGTCTGTTTGATCCTGTCTTCTCTGATCCTCCCGTTCTTCCACAATCCATCTGCTGATAGAACAGCACCTTGGGGGCACTCTGCACATGCTCAGTTTGGTGTCTATTGCTAGAGAGTTTTCTTTTTCTTGGGAGGGTGCATGTGATCACCACTGTCCAGACAGAGTGTCAGGGGCCCTCAGCCTCATAGGACAGGCAGAGGAGAATAGAAACTCCATCTACAAGCTTTAACCAGACACTGATAGAAGTCACAAGACTGCTATATACTGCTGATGAGAAAAGGTATTTAGCAGTTTATATTTATATGTTCTGTGTACTGTGAAAGACCAGATATGGTGAATGCAGGGTCCTGGGTTTAGTAACACTTTAATGACATCCCCACGCATTGAAAAGCACAGCGTGTTTTCGGGTGCGGGAAACTGCATGCAGCTGCCCTGCAGCCGTGTTTTAAAAAAGGGTCAGGGACTTTTTCCCTTTGGGAAATGCAGGCATAAAGGACCTGCGATGGTGTGAACGGAGCCTTTGTGACAACTATGGTGGCAGGTAAAGACGAGTGGCGCATAAAAGAAGGGATAATAGCTGTACTCGTGCTCTAATTTAAATAATAAATGTTCACTCCTGAATGTAGTAGAACCTTTAAAAACAGCACACCGTGTAACTGAAAAAAAAAAAAAAAAACTATAAAGAAAGAAAAGATCTATATTGCTAGTAGCAAGCAGATAGCTAATTCTATTCTGACACAGGTTATAGTCTTTTTTTCTTTAGTACATCAGCCCTATTGATGTAGTGTTTTAAATATACGGATCGAGCATATGCAGAGAGGACAAGCTGTTAAATAGGTCCAGCATCTCAGGTTTCTGTTTAGTTACACCAATTGGCCAGGCATTGTTATATTGGGTGGGAAGAACAGTTGATGCATTTATGTAGCAATCTCCTGGGCAGAAATCATTAACATGGATAAAGGGATTTCCTAAGAGTATAAATACCTGCACACGCCAAGCACTTACCAAGCTGCCCATTAATGCATACATGCAAGCTCAGGAAAAGTTTTATTTTAACAATTCATTCCAGGCTCACAGAAGTCTCCGAGGAAACTTTTAAAATTCATCTTGCTTTTATCCGTCCTGTCTGGGGGAATGAGTTTCCAGGCTTTTGTAACGGCGGATACCTTTGTACCTTTAAATTCCGAATCTTCAGCTACGTTTCCCCTTAGGATGCATCACAGCACTGCAGAATACCTGCCTGTCACCAATCACACAACTAATGTGGTCTCCACAGGTACTTTCGTATTATGAGTGATGTATTTCTCTTTTATATGGCAACATAATTATACAGCAAAAAAAAAAAAAGCTTTGATATTCTACTTTATTTTTTCTTCCAATTTACTTCCTTAACCATTAGAAAGCTATTTGACTAATTTAGGGAGTCTGTGCAAAGTGCGCTCAAGTTGGTGTAAAATGCAGGAAAGAATAGTAACCAACAACATTTATCATTTTATGCTTACTGAACATTCTTCTGGGCTTCTGGCCTATTTAAAAAACCTACATAAGTAATGTGATAAGAAAATGCTGATATTGACACGAAAATGAAAGTAATTGCTAAAAAAATAATAAGAAGATATAAAGAATACTGTTAACTTTACTATTATAAGGATAGAAAATGTGGGAAAAAAGGGAAAAGTGTAGAATACACAAAAATATAATCAACACTGTATGTAAAACTGTATGAAATGTAAGAATATTTGATTTCAGGTGTACCATTTACATACTATTCAAAACTGATATTTACTGTTTATGTATAAATTAGTTATTTACCATAAATTATAATATAATAACTGTATACAAGTTTATTATTTTTTTATTATTATTATTATTAGGATTATTATTACTTATTTATTTATTAAAGGTACTTATATAGCACCGTCAATTTACGTATCTTATTATCATTGTTGTTACTTTATTACGTTTTATTATGAAATCGCTTTTAATCCATGAGATTTTGTGATCTGACATAACTTCTTATGTATGCAGATGTTTTATTTTGATGAAAGATTTTTCCAACGATTGTAGGGTTCCCTTTAAGCCTTATACAGGGACAGATCATACAATATTAGGTCCATATGTTGTGCGCAAGTGATCGTACTGGGAGACTAGTGCTGATTTCACTAGCATTCTCCCAAGGTGTAATTTTTCAAATATCCTATTATTATTTCTTCTGAGATGAACATGCATAACCTCCTGCCCCTTTTACAAGCGTTTTAATGTTGAGATTGCAGGAAACTGCATATGAATGAGTCGTATTGTGGACTTTAGTCACTGTAGTTTACAATTTCTATCATGTGGTTTCCTTCCAAAGAAGACTTTAGATCTTTATTTCATTTTTAAATTCAACTTAGTTCTGTAAAACACCTGAGCAATAATGAATATATTTTAAGGGCACATGTAGCAGGTTTCTGGGTTATTTCAGCTTGCATTTCAGATCAGTTTGGGATGCTGCTGCCATCTTTTATATGTGTCCCCAACCTCCTTCCATACTACCGTTTTCCTCTTTTTTGACCTGTTTCTGACCTCCTACTGTATCAAGCTGTCTTGGGATGCTTTTTTATCCCCATCGACTTGCATAGGGAAATAGTAGTTGTGACTAGAGCAAATGTCCATTTGCATAAGCCAGTAATAACCATGGTGCCCCAAGTGTCTGCCATTGGAGGTTGACACTAGGGTGAGATTAATCTTTAGCACATTTAGTACATTCTGTAGATCCCCCAAAGACACATTTTGGAAGACACAGCTCCAGATTCCGTAGCATACTGCTATAAAGTGCAGAAGATGCCATTGTTGGATAAATCATAGTGTAGTCTAATAACTTCACTTCACTCTAACTCCTAGATGTCTGAAATGTATACTTGCAGTTGCTTTCTTATTCCTATGTGACATTATGTAGAAGTCCCATTTTACGTTGTGTACATACAATCAACAGATGCATAGCTTCCCAATGCTTGTATTTAATTGCCAACTCTTCTTATTTGTTCCCTAGAGAATTCTGTTCTGAAGATATAGAGAGGGGGTGGGGGGGGGGTCAGTAGTTTAGCAAAGGACAATTGGACAGGGCTGACAGCATTTTTTGTGACTTTAGTCAACAAAACATCATGTATTGTTGGCCCATAACAGAAAAATTAAGTCCTGAATGTATTTCTGGTATTCAGGATACATTCTCATAGATACTCCCTGTGATTTCACTAGAACCCTTTATTGGCATTTATTGTAATGATATAGGATCTACCTGTGGGTACATTTCAGGCGGGTCCTATGATGGCTCATTGCAATTTTAATAAGACAACATTGTTCTTTTTACATTGATTTTGTTGAGATTGGCACATATGTTGGTTGTTTAGCACTTTGGGCACTTTGTTACTATAAATATTTAGCTAATATGATAAAGGTGACTGTTCTGAAATAAATACTAATTATAAAAAAAGCGATACTCCTGTTTTGTTTTTTTTTTGTTGTTACAATCCTATGTTTGCACCCGCAAACGCTTACTAAGCCTCATGCCATATTTTTAAAAAAAGTGTATTATATACGCAGAATAATTGATAACAATAGAAATAATGAAGTAAAGCTTATTCTACGAATGAATCTTAAATATTTTCTTACCAGTCCCGTCTGTTTTGTCTTTGGTCCAAATTCCTAAATTCTCTCATATATACTTCCCTGTGCCTAATGTGGAACATATACCAGCAGGGCTGCATTATCCAAATCCATCATGTCACTATGGAAGCCAACAATCTACTTATGGGGTGATGACAGGTAAGTTTTTTTTTTAAATTTGATAAATCTTGGTATGTACATTAATTTCATGCTTCTGAATGACATGCTTTGTTTAAATAGTTCTGTCATAACTGAGAGACCCCCCGAGGTCTAACAGTTTCTGCTCTGTCGACTGTTTGACCTCAAGACTATAACACATGCTATCTTACAGCTCCTGAGTGTGTTTAACACAAAGAAATCAAATATCCCTGTAAATAAGAGAAATGTAAACAATTACAGAACTGAGAATGAATGAGATTTTATACTTATATAGACACTCAGGAACTGGAAGGCAGGGTTTGTTCTCAGCAGTCAAGAAGGTTGTGATTTTATCTGCCATTTATGAATAGGTAGTGTATGGGAACCATGACAGACCAATATTTTTTTTTAATTTTGAAAACATAAAAAGGAATATATAAAAATATGCTATATATAAAAATAACAACCAGTGGGACTTTTTTAGTTATACATACTGTATATTAAGAACATATTTTTAGGCTAAAACATCATTTAATTTGTATGTGTGCATTGAACAGTTTGAAAAAAACTTACATTTTACATTTTGTTGCACAGAATGAGCTGACCATGCACTATTGGCTGGTCTCTTTTTGACTCGCTGTCCTTAGATGGCAAAATCTCTCAGTAGCATTCCTAATAGGGATGGGCCAAAGACCCCCCAGTTTGGTTTGCACCAGAACTCTTGTACAGAAAAAAGTTCTGACCCAAACGGTGAACCCCATTAAAGTCTATGGGACCCAAACTTGAAATGTCAAAAGTCGCCATTTTGAAGGCTTATATACAAGTTATTGGCTATAAAAAGGGTATTGGTTGGGGTCTGGATACTGCCTTGGGGGACATGTAAAATTTTTTTTTTTAAAAGACTGTTTTTACAGGAGCAGTGATTTTAATGATGCTTAAAGTGCAACAATAAAAATGAAAAATTCCTTTAAAAATAGTGCCTGCGGGGAAACTGACATTTCTAAAGAAAAAAAAAATAGTCAAATCACATTTAAAATTACGGCAATACAATACCATTTCCGGCAATAAAAGAATGTTAAAAAAGATGGCGTGGGGGTCCCCCCCAATCCATACCAGGCCCTTCAGCGGGGAATCCCATGATGACTCGGCAGCCGGCTTCCCGGCCCTGCTCCTTAACAACCAGCTATTCACTGTGCAAAGCTTTGCCTAATCAGGGCTTAGAATGCACTGTGTAGCATGCAGTGCATTGCAGGGCATTCGGCAGGGCACGCCCTGCAAATTTGGGTGTTCGCCGAACAGGCGGACAGGCGATGTTCAGGACAAACTTTTGCTTGAGTTTTTGCTAGAGTTGGCTGAACCATTCGTCCAACACTGATTCCTAACTAGCAGGTTAGCAGGATATAAATGCTCCAATTGGAAGGTATGGAGAGTTGTATGAACGTTAAAAAAACTTTTCAGATATTTATTTGTAAAAAATGTTGAAAACCATTCATCATTTTCCTTTCACTTCACTATTATGTGCCACTTTGTGTTGGTCTATCACATAAAATCCCAATAAAATACATTAACGTTTTTGGTTGTAACATGACAAAGTGTGGAAAATTTCAAGGGGTGTGAATACTTTTTCAAGACACTGTAGAAATTGAGCACTTCTCTTGGAATGTAATCTATTAAAATTAAACAGAATAGCAGAATAAGGTGGAAAATGTGTGGCTAACTCAATTGAATTGCAACATTTGTGTTGTGCTTAACTACTTTAGTTTTGTAATTGTAATGTAAATGTATAAAATGTTTTTTTTTTTAACTGTTAAGACATTGAGGAGTCTTTTGTTTTTTCAAATTAAAGTGTAGCTAAACCCAAACATTTTTTAATTATTGTGAACGGAGTAGGGAATGGTTAAAACCTCTATCATTTATTTTTCTTCCTATCTGTGCCCCATTACAGAGGTTTGCTTTGCTTCTTGTCCCGTAAACACTACAGGAAATGAGAGGAAATCTCTCCAAAGTAAGGGAAAACCACTTTAGCCAGTGGTACAATCAGTGCCCCCATTGGAATATTTCCCCTCGATTCTTGTTCATGTAGCAACTCAAAATTTTGGAATATGTTTCACTTTTAGGCCTCATGAACACGGGGCATTAGAAAAAATGAGCTGCAAAGCCAGGAAAAGGCGTCTGTAAAAACATGCTTTTAGTAGCTTTTTGCATTGGCGTTATTGAGCTTTTAGCAGCGTGAGCTTTTAGCAGCGTGAGCTTTTAGCAGCGTTTCTCTGCCTCTGCCAAGTCGGATCATCAAGATCCGGCTTGTGGTGCGACTTGTGCTCTGAGGATCTTGAAGGAGAACCCCACGTCCAAAAAAAAAAATGGCGTGGGGTCCCCCTCCCAAGATCCATAACAGGAGTCTGGTATGGATTTTAAAAGGCAAACCCCATGCCAAAAAACAAAAACAAACGGCGGAGTCCCCCCCCCCCCCAAAATCCATACCAGACCCTTATTCAAGCATGCAGCTTGGCAGGTCAGGAAAGGAGGGGGTGAGCAAGTGCCCCCACCCCCTCCTGAACTATACCAGGCCACACACCCTTAACATGGGGGGCCACTTCTGACAACCCTGGGGGGTGGTTATGGAGGTCTGTCTCTTGGAGGGGACCCCACACCATATTTTTTTTTTACATTTTGGCGTGGGTTTCCCCTTCAAGATCCTCAGAGCACAAGTTGCACCACAAGTTGGATCATAATAATCCAACTTGGGTGCGAATTCCATTCAAATCAATGGGCTGAAAGTCAGATCAGTTAAGATGGCTCTCATAGGGAACCATTAATATTGACATGTCAAAAAAAAAATGCTTGACGTAGCACATTTAGCAGCCTTTAGCCGCGTCAGATGTTTTTACAGTTGTAATTCTGCTGCTCCAGAAGGCACCGGCCCTGGGTTTTTTTGCAGCTTGAAAATGCCTATGCCACTTACAGCTCCTAAAAGCCTGTGTGCGCATGAGGCCATAGAATAACATGGAAGGCATTTTTAACCATTTCAGTACTGGGAACTTTCGCCCCTTTCCTTCCCAGGCCAATTTTCAGTTTTCAGCACTCTTGCACTTTCAATAAGAATTGCGCGGTCATGCAACAATGTACCCAAATTAAATTTTTAGAATTTTGTTCACACAAATAGAGCTTTCTTTTGGTGGTATTTATTCACAAATCATTTTTTTATTTTTTGCGATATAAATTTTGAAAAACAAACATATTTTCTACTTTCTGTTTTAAAAAAGATCCAATAAAATCTAATTTTGTCATAAATTTAAGCCAAAATATATTCTGCTACATGTCTTTGGTTAAAAAAAATCCCGTTAAGTGTATAATAATTGGTTTGTGTGATCATGGACATATGTACGCAGATGATCATGTACAGATGTGTGCAGATGATCGCAGACATACAGTATCTCACAAAAGTGAGTACACCCCTCACATTTTTGTAAATGTTATATTATATCTTTTCATGTGACAACACTGAAGAAATTACACTTTGCTACAATGTAAAGTAGTGAGTGTACAGATTGTATAACAGTGTAAATTTGCTGTCCCCTCAAAATAACTCAACACACAGCCATTATTGTCTATACCACTGGCAACAAAAGCGAGTACACCCCTAAGTGAAAATGTCCAAATTGAGCCCAATTAGCCATTTTCCCTCCTCGGTGTCATGTGACTCGTTAGTGTTACAAGGTCTCAGGTGTGAATGGGGGAGCCGGTGTGTTAAATTTGGTGTTATCTCTCTCACTCTCTCATACTGGTCACTGGAAGATCAACATGGCAACTCATGGCAAAGAGCTCTCTGAGGATCTGAAAAAAAGAATTGTTGCTCCACAAAAAGATGGCCTAGGCTATAAGAAGGTTGCCAAGACTCTGAAACTGAGCTACAGCACGGTGGCCAAGACCATACAGCGGTTTAACAGGACAGGTTCCACTCACAACAGACCTTGCTATGGTTGACCAAAGAAGTTGAGTGCACATGTTCAGAGTCATATCCAGAGGTGGTCTTTGGGAAATAGATGTATGAGTGCTGCCAGCATTGCTGCAGAGGTTGAAGGGGTGGGGGGTCAGCCTGTCAGTGCTCAGACCATACGCCGCACACTGCATCAAATTGGTCTTCATGGCTGTCGTCCCAGAAGGATGCCTCTTCTAAAGATGATACACAAGAAAGCCCTCAAACAGTTTGCTGAAGACAAGCAGACTAAGGACACGGATTACTGGAACCATGTCCTGTGCTCTGATTAGACCAACATAAACTGTTTTGGTTCAGATCGTGTCAAGCATGTGTGGCAGCAACCAAGTGAGGAGTACAGAGACAAGTGTGTCCTGCCTACAGTCAAGCATGGTGGTGGGAGTGTCATGGTCTGGGGCTGCATGACTGCTGCCGGCATTGGGGAGCTACAGTTCATTGAGGATACCATGAATGCCAACATGTACTGTGACATACTGAAGCAGAGCATCATCCACTCCTTTCAGAGACTGGGCTGCAGGGCAGTATTCCAACATGATAACGACCCCAAACACACCTCCAAGATGACCACTGCCTTGCTAAAGAAGCTGAGGGTAAAGGGGATGGACTGGTCAAGCATGTCTCCAGACGTAAACCCTATTGAGCATCTGTGGGGCATCCTCAAACGGAAGGTGGAGAAGCACAAGGTCTCTAACATCCACCAGCTCCATGATGTCACCATGGAGGAGTGGAAGGATTCCAGTGACAACCTGTGAAGCTCTGGTGAACTCCATGCCCAAGAGGGTTAAGGCAGTGTTGGAAAATAATGGTGGCCACACAAAATATTGATACTTTGGACCCAATTTGGAGATTTTCACTTAGGGGTGTACTCACTTTTGATGCCAGCGGTTTAAACATTATTGGCTGTGTGTTGAGTTATTTTGAGGGGAGAGCAAATTTACACTGTTATACAAGCTGTACACTCACTACTTTACATTGTAGCAAAGTGTCATTTCTTCAGTGTTGTCACATGAAAAGATATAATATAATATTTACAAAAATGTGAGGGGTGTACTCACTTTTGTGAGATACTGTATGTGTGCAGATGATCATTGGGACATATGATTTTAGTGTTACATATGTGGGGACAGGTGTTTTACTGTGTGGGGACATGTGTGTGGGGACAGTGTTTTGGGGACACTATTTTGGAGACATTGTTTGTTTACATGTTTGGGGACACTGTGCCAGTGATCAGTGTGTAAAAAGCTGTAAAAAACAGCTCATACTCACTGATCACAGGCTGGCTGCAGCGATCTGCTATTCTCTCCTCACTGACAAGTTCCAGGTGAGGAGAAGAGAGTCGATCGCCTAGCAACCAGCTCTCTATTTACATCACATGACGGCTCTGATTGGACACAGCCGTCATGTGATTAGGAGGGCCACTCACAGAGCCCTCCTGCCGATCGGAGATGCGCCGTGTCCGGGTGACACGAGTGCATCAGGATCGCACTGCTGCACGGGCAAGCGCGCAATCCCCCTCCTTCTGAGGGGCGTTCCGGAATGTCCACTCAGAAGGAGGAAGCTCCCACCCAGCCGTAAATGTGCAGTGGCCGAGTGGGAGAAGGTTAAAGCGGAGTTCCGCCCTCCCCATGAAAAAATCAAAAGTCAGCAGCTACAAATACTGTAGCTGCAGACTTTTAATATTAGGACACTTTTCCAGTGTTCCCTCAATGTCAGCACCCCAGACAATTTTCGGATCGGCTCTTGGGTGCTGCCACCACCATTCATGGTAAGGGAAACTGGCAGTGAAGCATTTCGGCTTCACTGCCGGTTTCCTACTGCGCATGCGCGAAGTGAGCTGCACTTTCAAACTGGCCTGGTGGTGGAGGAAGGAGGAGGGGGGCCGAACTTCTGAGGGACGGCGCCATGGCGTAGTCTCCCGGAAGTGGGGAAGAGTACCTGTCAAAAACCAGTACCAGTCCCCCCTCCCCCCGCAAGGTGCCAAATGTGGCACCGGAGGGGGGGAGGAAGCAGATAAGCTGAGCTTCCATTTTTGGGCTTTAAGCTGCGAAAAAAAAACGTCTGACGCTGGTAAAAGCAGCTATAAAAACACTCTGTGTGCATGAGGCCTTAGTCTGGAACAAATAGAAACCAGGGCAATGAGAAAGTGAATTACCTAATGGGGACCCAGACAGCAAAAAAAAACCTGCTAAAGGTTCTAACTCCTCATTGATCTATCCAAAAAAAGCAATAAATAAATGGCTGTTACTGGCATAAGCAGCTGTCAAACTGGAGAGAGATGAGTAATGTGCAGGCAGCATACTAGATACTTTCTCACTCATTGATATAGGTTAATATTCTTTGCCCATCATTCTGATTTCTTGCTATCCTAGTGAATAAGCCAAGTGAATGTGCAGACATTTATATTTGAACACCATGACCCGTGATTATACTGTACCAATTCTTTGCAGGGATTAAACCCACTGCTCCAGAGATGCTATCTGCAAGTATTTCTCAAACAAGAATTTTACAAACATGCAGCATGCCTCTATCCAATGTGGTAAATGGAGTAAGTACCTTACAAGGTAAGTTGTTTTAGAAATGTACTGAAGTGTATCTCTAGGCAAAACCTTTTTTTACGTTTTAAATAAAGTGTGGAAGGGTTAGACAATCTATTACAATGTGTGTCACCAGTAGGGAGATTAAAGGGCCATACACACAGGCCAAATATCAGGCGGCATCAGCCGATTCGATAGAAACCGTCAAGATATAAGAGACAAAGTAGGGAATGGCGCTGTTCCATGTGAAAAAACTATATGTGTTAACCATAAGATATCTAAAAAATTATTTTAATTTTTGTGAAGAAACTATGTATGTCCAGCAAGGACAAATCCTTCCTGTCATAAATAAATAAATATTCATGCAAAGTGACGTGTGCTGAAAAATGATTTGTGTTGAAAAATGATATTAATAAAAAGCGAGAATAACGTGTTCCAGCATTAAATAAAAATAAAAAATAAAAAATCATCAACTAGTGCTAATAACGACCATCAGTCAGCACTAATAGACTACTCAATAAGTATATAAAAACATTTTTTTATATATAAAAATGGTAAGTTAATATAAAGTGGCTAGTACAGCTGCTGTTGATGATATCCAATTAAGAACCTGATAAATTACCACATTATACCCATATACAAAAAATCAAAATAAGTGCCCATAAAAAGTGACATAGTGCTTCATCCTCTTGGTGACAGTTTTTAAACCAAAAAACGTGCTGGCAGTGGTGACTGTGCTCCCCTCTTGTTTTTTCACTCACCAGAGCGCTTCACCCCTGCAGGGGTACAAGCGTGAAGTAAGATGATGTATCCCGGTCACGGAGCTCGAATATCCCCCTTTGTTCACAGCGTCAGGAAAAAGGACCATCCACGGGTAAAGAAAGGAGACTCTACAGCCTCCCCTCTACAGCGTAATCCCGGCCAGATATCCACATGTATGTATCTGCGACAATGTACTCCAAACCAGTGTGTCCCACGCTATCCCTAGACTGGACGATCAGTGGGACACATATATATCTGATTGGATTTCACCTAGGTGGAATCTTTCTATAGGGAGGCAGCAGTTACTAACATCCTAAGCGCGGATTTCTCTGACATTTCTTAGAAACCATCAAGATGTTCGGCTTGCTTCTGTTGAAGGGGCATGAACGAAAAAAATCAGTCGATTGGCACCAAGTCAGAGCTCTCAGCTAATGGCTGAGAACGCTGAATAGTGTGTTCAGGTGGAGGGGGGGCACTCCCCCTGTCAGAACACAATAGCTCAGTGGGGGAGATCGCTGTCCTAACATCGGATTGTTAGTACAGCGTCTCTTTCTGAGTTCTTCCAAGTTTTTTTTCCATTCAGCCTGCTGGATGGAATGAAAAAAAACTTCTAGTGTGTACTAGACTTAACTCCTATATTTTTACTGGTGACCATTGTCACTGAAAAAAAAATGAAGGGAAGTCCTACATTTTAGAGTTGTTCCCAAAGCAAAGGGGGGGAAGAGTGGGGACACCTCTTCCAAAGACAACTGTCTGCAGGAGGAGTTCCTCTAACTTCCTGTTGCATCGTTGGGACAGGAATTGAAGAGACATTTCCCCAATGGTAAACAGACAGCAAAAAAATAACCTGGTAAGGATTTTAGCTCTTCCCTACGCTATCCAAAACTAAAAGGTTTTGACTACAGATACACTTTAATTCATGGCTTTATGAGGACAATAAACCTAAAATGCACATTATATGCATAGGTTTACACTTGCTTTAGGCCAGGCCATACTTAATTAGTCCACACACCATGCCACTAAAACCTTCATTCCAAATCAACAAAGATCTGGAATAAAAATATACAAAAATGTTAACGGACATAGTGTGAGGTCTTCCCCTTTTCTTCAAAAGAGCACATTAGTTTATGCAAAAATGCTAACAATAACATTCACAAGTATGTTACCAAGAGACTTATATCTATGCAATATTGGCAATAATCAGAATTTTTTTTTCAAAGAACCTTTATTTAGCCCATACTATGGGATCAATTTAAAAGAAGGTCCATAAGACATTACCAATAACAATTGCCAAACTCCTCCACTGCCTCAATCTACTGCCAGACCTCCTGAAACATATCCACTACTTATTACTATGGGAGAACATATGACATCCTCCCATGCCCATACCTGTACAGCACTCATGGTCTCAGTGGTCAATAGCCAGGTGCAAGCCCAGAGGCCTGTTATGTAATAGTAGGGGAAGTCCTGTGCAAGTTTAGATTTGCCCAATAAGTCAAACTTTATACAGGAATCCTGGGTGGCTTGTAGGCAATCTGCAAAAGCGGTCCAAACAAAAAAGGTAAATGCAACAATCTAAATTTCCAAAAATTTCAAAAAATTCACAGCCTACTTTGCGGAGTATGAGCAAAGTATAGATTCACATTAAAGGACAATTGTACTTTATTGTCATTCTTTTGGGGATCTAATTAGTTCCTCCAATCTACCTGAGTGCTGCGCACATAATCTTGTACTTACTTTCAGCTACAATCAAGCGATCTTTGTGGGGCCCCACATCAAGTCGCAAAGCCTTTCCTCCAAAAAAGGGTATATTCTAACTGGCCATGCAAACCACAACCCTATTCATTTTAATGGGGAATCTGTACTCATGGCAGCCTTAAAAGGACACTCTAAATACAGCTTTCCCATAGGAATAAATAGATCTGTGGCATGCATGTATATTGTGCAGCTGCAATTTTTGAAGGAAAGGCTGTATGGTTTGAAGCAGGTCTGCACAGTAAACAATGCTGGATTGGAGGTGAAAGGTAAGTAAAAGACTAGGTGAGCAGCATTCTGGGGGTTAGGTGAGATGAAAAAAGACAACAAAAATACTGTTGTCGTTTAAATTTGCTATGAGGATAAGTACAGCCTACTGTTCTATTATACTGTATAAACCATTTTAGGCAATAGAAGTTACAAAAAGTCAGTCGCTGAAAGGATTGCTTATAACAAGGAAAACTTCTCCCTGTCTGTGCCCCCATGACAGTCTTAATGAGGTAACTAATAGACATGTGCACACTGAAATATTTCGTTTCGGAATTTCGTTCTCGTCCAAAAAATAAATTTATTTAGTTACTCCCGAAATTCGTTTTTATTTATTTAGTTTTTCGTTAAAAATTGCATTCGTCTGAAAATCCAAATTGAGGTCGAATCTGTCATTGAAGGCTTATGGTGTCTGTCGAATGTTCAAAGAAGATTCGACGGAGCAGCTAAACTGTACGACGCCATATAGTTTACCTGCTCCGTCGAATCTTCTTAGAACTTTCAACAGACACCATAAGCCAAAATAAGTGTGTACTTAGTTCTAGCTATTTTACTGCTCCTCCTCTTTGGTTACAATCAGCCAATAACATTCATCATCATCATTATTTTTATTTTACTTTTCTCCCCTACGTCGAATCTTTTCTCCCCTACGTCGAATCTTTTCTCTCTATGTCGAATCTTTTCTCTCTATGTAGAATAATCTTGGACTAATAGAGTTAAGGTTAGGCACATTTGACCACAGGTTTGATGGACACAGATTGTTATTGTCATCATCATGTCAAATCTCCTATCTATATCGAACTGTTGAAGCAACGAAAACGAAAATAAACCATTTGTTAATGTCGGATCTTTCGTTTTTCGGATTCTGCACTTTCGTTATCGTTTGTTAAAACGATAACGAAAATACCTGAAATTCGGACGAAAATGCATTCGGACGAAAACGAATGCACATGTCTAGTAACTAAACCATTTGCTTGCTTTTTTGTGGACCTAAAATAAAAAGATTGTTATTTAAAATATGGCAACTCTATGAAACCTTGTGTACTTCTACAGGAGTCCATACGGGCAGTTTACCTCCATGTCTCATGAGCGCCAGCTCTTGCACATTGGGTCATGGTTTTGCCCCAGTACATCAGGCTCTCCTGGGAGAGGAGATCACCGCCTCAGATTTCAAGCAGGAGTTCAGAAGAAAGAGTAAACCCATCGAGGAGCCTATTGATATGGACTCCCCAGAGATCCGAGAGCTGGAAAAGTTTGCTAATGAATTCAAAGTGAGAAGAATTAAGCTGGGTATGGATCTTCAGATTTAATATTGTGTGTGTTTGTTTCTAATATTCCATTCAGTAGGACAGTACAATAAATGATATGCTACATTTATTCTTTTGTGACCACAGGTCATTGATGCCTAGATGTCCAGGCCAAATTTAGTAGCATCATCATCATCATCATCATCATCATAATAATGACGTTTAATCTGCTTATATTTTAACTTCCCTGGTTCCTTTGTTTCCCCTTCATCAAGGTGCTAATGAAATGTAATAAAACCTTTCCAATTTCATCACCTTTTTCTAGATACAGTGACATCATCATTTATTCTCTGTGATACTCTATGCAATGCAGGCAGATCATGGCTGATGGGTGTGGCCAGCAGGGAGCTGTACACAGCTAAAATATCACAGCACCTTGCTTCAGTACCACTTAAGAACCATCAGCCCTGGTGCAAACAGTGGCTATTGGGGGGGGGGGGGGGGGGGGAGTTATGCAAATGTAAAAAAAGTCTTGATCTGTTGATGTCAGTCTGGAGGAATATTTTTTGCTAGGCAGGCTGCATACAGTCTTCCATAGATAACTTTTCATTTGTGAACACTGGACTGTTTTTAATTACATTTTTGAAACTTTTCTTTTCTATTTTTGGTATTTTTGTAACAGCTATACTCATAGTTTTGTCTGGATTTGTTTATATATGGAGTTATGAATAGTTGTATTTTGTTATAATTTAAACTGAATGGTGTTATGGAATCACTAATTAGTGATTAGCTGGCAACACACGAGAATTATTTTAGTTTTTTTTAGCTATTTGTAAAGTATCACACAGAAATTGTGCTGATTGTGATTAGGATTATTATACTTCCATAGATAATGCCTACATGTATGGCTAAGCTCTAATGATTTAAAAAAATTGGCCAGAGCCAGTAAAGTTGGGGAGGGAAAAGGTTAGAAGACGCTGGACATCCTCCAGTCAGAACATGAGGCAGACTTTCTGCACTGTCTAAAGCACAATATAGGAAGCTCACAGTGTGCAGTAAAATAAGAGTAAACAAATTTAGTACAGGTAAGGCAGCTGTACAACTCAAGAATACTATCGGTACCTCCAGCCAAACCAGAAAGGCAGAGGGGGATTAGAAAAGTAAACAAGTGGCTGAGGAGCTGGTGTAGTAAGGAGGGGTTTGGGTTCTATACTATAGAAGGGACGGACTGCACCTGAATGAGGAGGGTGCAGATCTGCTGGGAATGAAGATGGCCGAAAAGTTAGAGGGGTTTTTAAACTAGGCGACGGGGGGGGGGTCCAGAGGCAGAGATAGTCAGCGATGAGCATATTCCAGAGGGTAGCTGTCAAATATCCGGTGTGACCAGAGCTATGTGGACAGCAACAGAGGAACAAACGCAGGTAAGGTGAAAATATATGATTTATTAAAGATAAGTGACTAAATATAAATACAACCACCTCCAATGTCACTCAGTTCACAACAACCAATACCAAACAGAAACCCACAAATAATAATAGTAACAGACAAATATATACAAGTAAAGGGGAATACCGAGATCATAAACAGAGCCAGGCCAGGGTCATCAACGGGAGGTCAGCAGCTGGGGAAGGGAAACAAACAGGACAATGAGAGGATGGATGGATCACAGGAGGGACGGGTCAGGTACAAGGCTCAGGGTCCAGGGTTCAGGTAACAGACAGGAACAGGATCAGGTACAGGTACAGATGCAGAGCTTCACAGGGTAAGGGTGCAAGGAAGATACCAAGGCAAGGCATCATTGTGTCTGCCGGGTACTTATACATACCTCCTGAAATTACTCAGGTGATGCCTAATTGCAGGAGATGATGTCGGCTTCACACTGCCAGGAACCACCCACTGGTGGACGCCAGTACTGCGGCCCAAGGATCATAAAATACTACTAACAGGGGAAGGCTCCCCAGGCAGTTCCAGACTGCCAGGAGACACCTGCTGGTGGACCACAGTACTGCATGCCAAATGTTAGACAGTATCATTAGCGGGTGGAACCTTTCCTGACAGTAGCATTGGGGGCATTAGTGGTAGGTTGACTAAAACACATAAACCCGAGGTAAGTATAGTAACAAGTCCTATTTTTAATCTCGGAACACCCAATAAGAGGACAGTATGCGACCGGTCTAAACTACGTTTACCAGTGTCAGGAGCCTGAGGGACAAGATGGGTGAACTATAGATAGATACTGTTGAACGAGGAGGATTTAGATTTTGTGGGAATTTCAGAGACCCGGTTCAACAGCTCTCATGATTGGCTGATAACCATTCAAGGGTATTCCCTTTATCACAGGGATAGAGAGGGTAAAAAAGGGGGAGGGGTATGCCTATAGAACAATGTACAAACGAATGTGAGAGATGACATCAATAAGAGAGCTAGGAAGGAGGTGGAATCCTTATGGGTAGAGCTCCAAAGGGATAAAGCTAAGGGGAAAAACAATAATGGGAGTATGCTATAGGCACCCTAACCTGAGGGAGGAGAGGGAGACGGACCTCCTATCACAATTTGGATTAGCAGCAAGGATGGAAAGTGTTATCATAATGGGGGATTTTAATTATCCAGACATAAACTGGGCGGAGGGAACCACACATTCCTCGAAGGCTCGCCAGTTACTAAATGTCTTGCAGGACAATTTCATGGGTCAGATGGTAGACGCACCAACTAGAAACAAGGCGTTACTATATCTACTGATTACAAACAATACAGACCTAGTCATGGATGTGGAAATACAGGGCAATTTAGGAAACAGCGATCACAGGTCAATTGGCTTCAGTATAAATCACACAAATAGGAAACACAAGGGAACACAAAGACACTGAAGTTCAAAAGAGCCAACTTCTCTAAACTACGAACCTTGCTAGAAGATATAAATTGGGATAAAATCTTAGAAACAAAGAACACGAAGGAGAGATGGGTTTTCTTTAAGAGCATATTAAATAAGGGCATTAGCCAGTGCATCTCATTGGGAAATAAATTGAAAAATGCGAACAAAAGTCCTGGATGGCTTAACTCTAATGTAAAAATGCATATAAAAGCAAAGGAGAAGGCCTTCAAAAAATACAAGGCTGAGGGATCATCATCAGCATTCAGACTTTACAAAGAATGTAACAAGATATGTAAGGGTGCAATTAGGGCAGCTAAGATAGAACACAAAAGACACATAGCGGAGGAAAGCAACAAAAATCCCAAGAAATTCTTTAAGTATATAAACAGTAAAAAAAGGAGGACAGACCATATTGGCCCCACAAAGAATGAGGAAGGACATCTGGTTAAAAAGGATGGGGAGATGGCGAAGGTATTGAATTTATTCTTCTCCTCAGTCTTTACGAGTGAATCGGGGGGGCTTCAGTAACCAAAACTGCAGTGTTTATCCTCATGTTTATCCTCATGACACATCACAGGAAGCACCCTCGTGGCTAAAAGAGGACAGAATTAGAAATAGACTTGGGAAACTTAACATTAATAAATCACCGGGATGGCTTGCACCTGAGGATACTTAGGTAACTCAGTCAAGTATTTGCCAGACCATTGTTCCTAGTTTTTATTGACAATCTACTGACTGGAATGGTACCAGCTGATTAGAGAAAAGCCAATGTAGCACCAATATTTAAAACAGGGCCAAAATACATTGCGGGAATTACAGACCAGTTAGTCTAACATCAATAGTATGCAAGCTCTTGGAGGGGATGATAAGGGACTATATACAAGATTTTAGTAATGAAAACGGTATCATTAGCAGTAATCAGCATGGATTCATGAAGAATCGTTCTTGCCAAACCAATCCATTAACCTTCTATGAGAAGGTGCCATCTAGATAAAGGAAAGCACATAGACATGGTGTATCTGGATTTTGCAAAAGTATTTGACACAATTCCCCATAAACGTTTACTGTACAAAATAAGGTCCGTTGGCATGGACCATAGGGTGAGTACATGGATTGAAAACTGGCTACAAGGGCGAGTTCAGAGGGTGGTGAGGTGATAAATGGGGAATACTCGGAATGGTCAGGGGTGGGAAGTGGGGTCCCCCGGGGTTCTGTTCTGGGACCAATCCTGTTTAAGTTGTTCATAAACGACCTGGAGGATGGGGTAAACAGCTCAATCTCTGTATTTGCGGACGACACTAAGCTAAGTAGGGCAATAACTTCTCCGCATGATGTGGAAACCTTGCAAGAAGATCTGAACAAATTAATGGGGTGGGCAACTACATGGCAAATGAGGTTTAATGTAGAAAAATTAAAAATAATGCATTTGGGTGGCAAAAATATGAATGCAATCGACTCACTAGGGGGTGAACCTCTGGTGGAATCTAAGATGGAAAAGGACCTGGGGGTCCTAGTAGATGATAGGCTCAGCAATGGCATGCAATGCCAAACTGCTGCTAACAAAGCAAACAGAATATTGGCATGCATTAAAAAGGGGATTAACTCAAGGGATAAAGTGATAATTCTCCCACTCTACAAGACTTTGGTCCGGCCTCACCTGGAGTATGCAGTTCTGGGCACCAGGCCTGAGAAAGGATGTACTGGAAATGGAGTGAGTACAAAGAAGGGCAACAAAGCTAATAAAGGTTCTGGAGGATATTAGTTAAGAAGAAAGGTTGCGAGCACTGAACTTATTCTCTCTGAAGAAGAGGTGCTTGAGAGGGGATATGATTTCCATTTACAAATACCATACTGGTGACCCCACTATAGGGATAAAACTTTTTAGCGCGTGGGAGTTAATAAGACACATGGCCACTCACTAAAATTAGAAGAAAAGAGGTTTAACCTAAACTGTGTAGAGGGTTCTTTACTGTAAGATCAGCAAGGATGTGGAATTTCCTTCCACATGCGGTGGTTTAATCAGGGGCATTGATAGTTTCAAAAAACTATTAGATAAGCACCTGAATGAACGCAACATACAGGGATATACAATGTAATACTGACATATACAGTGTCTTGAAAAAATATTCATACCCCTTGAAATTTTCCACATATGGTCATGTTACAACCAAAAACATAAATGTATTTTATTGGGATTTTATGTGATAGACCAACACAAAGTGGCACATAATTGTGAAGTGGAAGGAAAATGAGAAATGGTTTTCAAAATGTTTTACAAATAAATATGTGAAAAGTGTAGCGTGCATTTGTATTCAGCCCCCTTTATTCTGATAACTAAAATCTAGTGGAACCAATTGCCTTCAGAAGTCACCTAATTAGTAAATAGAGTCCACTTCTGTGTAATTTAATTTCAGTATAAATACAGCTGTTCTGTGAAGCCCTCAGAGGTTTGTTAAGGAACCTTAGTGAACAAACAGCATCATGAAAGCCAAGGAACACAGCAGACAGGTCAGGGATAAAGTTGTGGAGAAGTTTAAAACAGGGTAAGGCTATAAAGAAAATATCCCAAGCTTTGAAGATTTCACGGAGCACTGTTCAATCCATCATCATCCGAAAATGGAAAGAGTATGGCACAACTGCAAACCTACCATGACATGGCCGTCCACCTAAACTGAAAGGCCGGGCAAGGACAGCATTAATCAGATAAGCAGCCAGGAGGTCCATGGTAACTCTGGAGGAGCTGCAGAGATCCACAGCTCAGGTGGAAGAATCTGTCCACAGGACAACTATTAGTCTGCACTCCATAAATCTGACCTTTATGGAAGAGTGGCAAGAAAAAGCCATTGCTGAAAGAAAGCCATAAGAAGTCCCGTTTGCAGTTTGTGAGAAGCCATGTGGGAGACACAGCAAACATGTGGAAGAAGGTGCTCTGGTCAAATAAGACCAAATTTGAACTTTGTTGCCTAAAAGCAAAAGCTATGTGTGGCAAAAAACTAACACTGCACATCACCCTGAACACACCATTTTTTTCAGCAGGGACAGGGAAGTTTGTCAGAGTTGATGGGATGGTGGATGGAGCCAAATGCAGGGCAATCTTAGAAGAAAACCTGTTAGAGTCTGCAAAAGACTTGAGACTGGGGCGAAGGTTCACCTTCCAGCAGGACAACAACCCTAAACATACAGCCAGAGCTACAATGGAATGGTTTAGATCAAAGCATATTCATGTGTTAGAATGACCTAGTCAAAGTCCAGACCGAAATCCAATTGAGAATCTGTGGCAAGACTTGAAAATTGCTGTTCATGGAAGGTCTCCATCCAATCAGAGCTTGAGCTTTTTTGCAAAGGATGGGCAAAAATGTCACTCTAGATGTGCAAAGCTGGTAGAGACATCCCCAAAAAGACTTGCAGCTGTAATTGCAGATGTAGCGCACTACCCATGTAGGAGCTGCTGGGTAGTTCATTCCTTCCTGAAGTGTGTTCCCGTTACCCCCTTTCCCTCACAGATTGACACGACAGACAGTCTATAAACATTTAAACTTTATTTCGCTTCTGGTATTCCTTGCAGTATTGCATTGGAGAGCCACTCTGAATAACTCCCAAAGATTTATGCAATGAGAACACAACACTCAATCCAGAACATGTAAAGCCTCTGTGAACAACTTCTATCCTGCACTGGTTCCAAATGTGTAATGCAGCTTTTCTTCCTCCTGTTAGTTACTATTTCCTGACTGTAAAGCACTTCCAATTTAAGCTCTAAGGACGATACTCTGAATAAAGTCCAGAGAGATTACTTTTTGGATTCCTCCAGGGTGTTAGTTCTTTAAGGCCCACTTCTATACCTTTTCCTCCTGGACCCACACTCTAACCCATTTAAAGTCTCTTAGAAGCGCTGTTCCCCAGGGTTACACTCACGTGTGCTCCCGAGCGACCGTCCATGCCTGTCATGGAGGGTCCTCTCCCAGTCCTTGTGTCTGTTAGTAATAGCAACCTTCTCATTAAATCTTCTCCTGGAGTCTCCTCCCCACATGGCCTACTCCCCTCCCCCGCAGGGGAGAGCACCCGAGCTGCACCAGTCTCTACATCCTCTTCCCTGTGTCTCAACTCCAACCTTAAAAACAAAAAAAACAAAGAAAAACCACTCCTGGAACCATGTGTCCTTGTCTTTTATAGAAGTCCCGCCTCTGCCCAGGCAAATCAAAGATTGGCTGAGAGGGGTCTCCAGAAGACTACCTGCCACTCTAGTCCTTCATTCCTCCCACTTCTCAGATCAAGTCATAGAAAATGAAGGAAATTACACAGGCAGAGTGTAGGTGGCCACACCTTCCTCTACTCTAACCAACCTCCCAAAGAAATCAAACCCACCAGCTTACACCTCAGGGTAAAACACTGGTAATTTGGCCTAGCTTTAATCCTAACTGTCTAATCTAGCACACACCTAAGTAGGTGGGCGCTACACGGAAATAGGTGGTTCTACAAAGTATTGACTCAGGGGGGCTGAATACAAATGCATGCCAAACTATTCACATATTTATTTGTAAAATAATTTTGAAACCCATTTATCATTTTCCTTCCTCTTCGCAGTTATGTGCCACTTTGTGTTGGTCTATCACATACAATCCCAATAAAATACATTTACGTTTTTGGTTGCAACATGACAAAATGTGGAAAATTTCAAGGAGTATGAATACTTTTTCAAGGCACTGTAAACACACACATAGGATGAACTTGATGGGCTTGTGTCTTTTTTCAACCTCACCTACTATGTAACTATGTATGTAACTGTGAAAGACTGAATATAAATCAGGAGGTTAGCTTTAACAATAACAATTGTATACCTAAATCATATATCTCATATATACAGGTGCATCTCATAAAATTAGAATATCATCAAAAAGTTAATTTGTTTCAGTAATTAAAAAAAGTGAAACTCATATATTTTATATAGATGCGTTAGACACAGAGAGATATATTTCAAGCATTTCCTTTCTTTTAATTTTGATGATTATGGCTTACAGCGAGTAAAAACCCAAAATTCAGTATCTCAGAGATTTGGAATATTACATAAGACCAATAAAAAAAAAAAAAAAAAAAAAAAAAAAGGATTTTTAATACAGAAATGTTGGCTTACTGAAAAGTATGTCCATGTACAGTATAGTATGCACTCAATACTTTGTCTGGGCTCCTTTTGCATGAATTACTGCATCAATGCGGCGTGGCATGGAGGCGACCAGCCTATGGCACTGCTGAGGTGTTATGGAAGTCCAGGTTGCTTTGATAGTGGCCTTCAGCTCATTTGCATTGTTGGGTCTGGTGTCTCTCATCTTCCTCTTGACAATACCCCACAGATTATCTATGGAGTTTAGGTCAGACAAGTTTGCTGGCCAATCAAGCACAGTGATACCATGATCATTAAACCAGGTGTTGGTACTTTTGGTAGTGTGGGCAGGTGCCAAGTCTTGCTGGAAAATGAAATCAGCATCTCCATAAATTAACTTTTGGATGATATTCTAATTTTATGAGATGCACCTGTGTGTATATATTATATATATATATATATATATATATATATATAATATATTATATATATGTATACACACACACACACACGCACACATACAGTGCCTTGCAAAAGTATTCACCCCCTTTGGCTTTTCACCTATTTTGTTACATTACAGCCTTTAGTTCAATGTTTTTCTAATCCGAATTATATGTGATGGATCAGAACACAATAGTCTAAGTTAGTGAAGTAAAATTAGAAAAATATATACATAAAAATATTTTTCAGAAATAAAAAACTGATAATTGGCATGTGCGTATGTATTCACCCCCTTTGTTATGAAGCCCATCAAAAGCTCTGGTGCAACCAATTACCTTCAGAAGTCACCTAATTAGTGAAATGATGTCCACCTGTGTGCAATCCAAATGTCACATGATCTGTCATTACATATACACACCTTTTTGAAAGGCCCCAGAGGCTGCAACACCTAAGCAAGAGGCACCACTAACCAAACACTGCCATGATGATCAAAGACTCTCCAAAGTAAGGGACAATGTTGTTGAGAAGTACAAGTCAGGGTTAGGTTATAAAAAAATATCCAAATCTTTGACGATCCCTAGGAGCACCATCAAATCTATCATAACCAAAATGGGGAAGAACATGGCACAACAGCAAACCTGCCAAGAGACAGTCGCACACCAAAACTTACGGACCGGGCAAGGAGGGAATTAATCAGAGAGGCAGCACAGATACCTAAGGTAACCCTGGAGGAGCTGCAGAGTTCCACAGCAGAGACTGGAGTATCTGTACATAGGACGACAATAAGCCGTACGCTCCATAGAGTTGGGCTTTATGGCAGAGTGGCCAGAAGAAAGCCATTACTTTCAGCAAAAAACAAACACAGCACATTTTGAGTTTGCGAAAAAGGCATGTGGGAGACTCCCAAAATGAATGGAGGAAGGTGCTCTGGTCTGATGAGACTAAAATTTAACGTTTTGGTCATCAAAGAATACGCTATGTCTGGCGCAAACCCAACATATCACATCACCCAAAGAACACCATCCCCACAGTGAAACATGGTGGTGGCAGCATCATGCTGTGGGGATGTTTTTCAGCAGTCGGGACTGGAAAACTGGTCAGAGTTGAGGAAAAGATGGATGGTGCTAAATACAGGGATATTCCTAAGCAAAACCTGTAACACTCTGTGTGCGATTTGAGGCTAAGATGGAGGTTCACCTTCCACCAGGACAATGACCCTAAACACACTGCTAAAGCAACACTTGAGTGGTTTAAGGGGAAATATGTAAATGTGTTGGAATGGCCTAGTCAAAGCCCAGACCTCAATCCAATAGAAAATCTGTGGTCAGACTTAAAGATTGCTGTTCACAAGCACAAACCATCCAACTTGAAGGAGCTGGAGCAGTTTTGCAAGGAGGAATGGGCAAAAATCCCAGTGGTAAGATGTAGCAAGCTCATAGAGACTTATCCAAACTGACTTGGAGCTGTGATAGCCGCAAAAGGTGGCTCTACAAAGTATTGACTTTAGGGGGGTGAATAGTTATGCACATTGACTTTTTCTGTTATTTTGTCCTATTTGTTGTATGCTTCACAATAAAAAAAAAAAACATCTTCAAAGTTGTGGGCATGTTCTGTAAATTAAATGATGCAAATCCTCAAACAATCCATGTTAATTCCAGGTTGTGAGGCAGCAAAACACGAAAAATGCCAAGGGGGGGTGAATACTTATATATATACATACATACATACATATAAACATACACTGTATATACACTGTAAGGAACACCTTTAAAACACATTAGGTCCCAATGGGGAAAAATATCATGCTGGATATCTATACTGCTTATGGACTGGGTAATGTGTTAGGAAGGAAAGGATGCCACATCGTTTGATGGAAATAAAAATTATCAGCCTACAGAGGGCTGAATTCAAAGACACTCAAAAATCAAAGTGAAAAAATGATGCAGCAAGCTAGTCCATTTTACTGAAATTTCATTGCAGCAACTCAAAATGGTACTCAGTAGTTTGTATGGCCCACGTGCTTGTATGAATGCCTGACAACGTCGGGGCATGCTCCTAATGAGACGACGGATGGTGTCCTGGGGTATTTCCTCCCAGATTTGGAAAAGGGCATCACTGAGCTCCTAACCACTTCAATACAGGGCACTCTCCCCCCCCTTCCTGCCCAGGACAATTTTCAGCTTTCAGCACTGTCGCACTTTGAATAACAATTGCGTGGTCATACAATACTGTACCCAAACTAATTTTTTATCATTTTCTTCCCACAAATAGAGCTTTCTTTTGGTGGTATTTGATCACCTCTGGGTTTTTATTTTTTGCTAAACAAAAAAGACCAAAATTTTTGAAAAAAAAAAGTTTTTCTTTGTTTCTGTTATATAATTGTTATCTCCTTCACTGACGGGCACTGATGAGGCTGCACTGATAAGCACTGATATGTAGAATTGATGGGCACTGATATGCCCCGTACACACGGTCGGATTTTCCGATGGAAAATGTCCGATCGGAGCGTGTTGTCGGAAATTCCGACCGTGTGTGGGCTCCATCGGACATTTTCCATCGGATTTTCCGACACACAAAGTTGGACAGCAGGAGATAAAATTTTCCGACAACAAAATCCGATCGCGTCAATTCCGACCGTGTGTGTGGCCTGTTCCGACGCACGAAGTGCCACGCATGCTCAGAAGAAATTCCGACACGGGACAGCTCGTTCTGGTAAACTTAGCGTTCGTAATGGATAAAGCACTTTCGTCACGCTGCAATGTAAAAAATGGTTTAATACAGCGCACTCTCTTCTTCTTTATAATGTGACAAGAATTAAGTCGTTTTGATGCTCATATTCACACACACTTCTCCCAAACTTTTTTCGTTACTATTTATCGGGATTCCCTCAATATATTTTGATTTCTCACATCTGACAACATATTTTTTATTTTTTTTTTTTTTACTTTAATGTAGAATCTTTTTTTGTGTTTCTCTTTTTATTTATTTTTTTTTGTTGGTGATTTTGATTTGTACTCCCGAAAATGTTTGTGTGTTTTTTGTGACAAGTTCCCACAACACCATTGATATGTTGTTCTATTTAATCTGTAGGAGGAGATTGTTTGGTGTTGTTGTCCCTTGTTAATTTCACATTGTACTTTAGAAATGTACCTGAATCGTCACCAACAAACTGTCCTTTTTGGATGAAAACACACACAGGAGAGTAGAATTTACCTAAAAATATTTTATTAAGGGGTCACAACTATAAACAAAGAGAGAGGCAACGCAGGAGAAACTGCAGAAGTGGGCGAAGCCTTGGACCCCCAGGGCAGACATCAATTATTTAAAAGCAAAATTGGTGGCCTGAGGAGTCCATATCTAAGGGAGTGCAGACTGGTCCAGAAGTCCCAGAGATCCGGAAAGCAGCAGATGACATCTGTGTCCCCAGGCTGTGGTCATACGAGAGACTGCATCTTTTGTCAGACCAGACTGAACCCAGGGCAATCACTCTTTGGTCTTCCTTCCACGCTTCCTTCCAGCCTTTGGCTGTGGTGGTGGAGTTGTGGCAGCAGGAGGAGGAGGAGGAGGAGGAGGATCGTCCCTCTCCATGACATCCGTCTTGGGTGTCAGTTCCCCACTCTCCCCCTTACGAAGGACTTTATAAATCAGGTCCTCAGAAATCTTGCGTTGGCCCTCCTGCATGCCCTGCAATTTGGTGGCAGCCATGCAGGCAAAGGCCTCTTCAGGACTGGGGAAGGCTCTGAGGGACGCCGAAGCCTCCTGGATCAGCCTTTACGCTGAAGCATGCACAGGACTGGGAGTGGCCTTCCTGGCCCTTTTATATGGCAGGCGGAGGGGAGGGACCTGAGACTCAGTCAGGCTGCGACTTGTCCCTGGCTTCTCTTGGCTGACACTTAGCCCCGCCTCCTCCTGGCTGCCACTAATCCCCGCCTCCTCCTGACTGCCACATTCCACAGCCTCCTCCTGGCTGAGGTCTTCCTGTGTATGAAAAAGGGACATAGTTTTAGTATTGTTTTCATCAATCACACACAATTTTCACCTCCTGACTGCTGCAAATTGAATGTTAACAAATATAACAGACTATCCTTCTGAGCCCAGCATTTTTCATTCTTGTCCCAATTTTGGGTGCCCACTACTGTCTATTGATATGTAAAACACTTTCAAGCAGCAATTAGTGATCAATAATAACATCTAGTAAACATAATTTCTTTATTGACAAGAAATCTGTAGAAGAATGCTATACCTGACTCAAGCTGGGCTCCTCCACTTCTTCCTGGCTGGAAGGCCCAGGTTGGATATCGGAAGCCTCAGCTGGGGTGGAAGGAAGAGTGGAAGGAAGAGTGGAGAGGGATTCCCTGACTTCAGTGTGGTCTGACAGAAATCGCAGTCTCTCATAGTACCACAGCCTGGGGACATAAACATCATCTGCTGCAGCTCCGGACCTCTGGGAATCTGTGACCTTCTTACGCTCCCTAAGATAAGTGCTCCTCAGGCCACCAATTTTAGCTTTTAAATAAGGGATGGTTGCTGTGGGGACCACCGGCTTCACCAACTCCAGCAGTTTCTCCAGTGCTGCCTGCCTTTTCTGTTTGTGATTATAGTGGGGGTGTCTCACTTGCCACAGACAGGGCAGCTCCCTGTACTTGTCAATGAACAGGGGCAGGAAATTGTGGTCATTGAACCCATCCATTTTCTCTGCAAGACACAACACAAGACAAACCCTAATGTCAGGCCAAACTCCCCTAATCTTGTTACAATATAGGCTTCCATTTCGAAGCAGTATAGGCCCAAGTTTAGATCCTACCTTGGTTAGCACGATCGGCGTCTCTGATGCTCCTTCCTCCGCTCACAGATCGTACGTAAGACACGCGCGTTACGATTTATACACACTGCGCATGCGTATAACTCCGCCCGCCCCTGACGTTCTTTCTATTCTATTCCCCGCCCCTTTTTGTTCGGCGCAGTGAAGGAAGAGCACATGGCGGATAGACAGCAGGATCGTGCAGGTCGGACCTGAAATTACGAGAACATGAGCAGTACAGAAAGATCCGGAGAGTGCTGCAAAAAAGTAAGTAGTTGTGCTGTGTTCCTATTGTTCTTGTGTTTATTACGTTCGTGCTGCTCCATGTGCTTTTAGGAACTGTTGTACAGTTTAAAATGGCAACTTTCATGTTCATGGGCACATTATTCGTTCGGATCACACATTTTTTTTTCGGACTATAAAACACCATTGTTTAGCCCATATGCATTTGGCCACCATTTTGAGGCCCTATACTTGTCTTCAAAGAATTGGGTTGTGTAGATGGCTTTGTTACTAGAATGAAATGCAAACTAGATTGTGTGTAAGGAGAGGACACTGAGCAGCTGTTTTCACATCTGGACACTGGAGCACTAGTGTGGGACCCCAGAACACCATTTTTATTAGGGGGGCCACACAGGTGCTCCAGTGTATACTATAGGGGGGGCTACATCTGTGAAGCTTGTACAAAACAGGTAAAGTATTGCAGCTTGACAAAGGACACTAAAAAAGCTACATCTTGGAACTCTGCTAAAATAGACAATTGTACCCCACTTCCAAGCAATGTTTCATCTTTAGAGTTCTGCCATCAAATATCTGTGTGCTAATTATACCATTTTTGTTTTACATAGGGGAGAAAAGACTCGGAGGACACCCCTCATCCCAGGAGACCAGAGACCCCCCCCCTCTGGAAGAAGGGGAAATCCCCCCAACACAAGCTGAGCAGGAGGAAGAAGACGTGGTGGAAGTAGTCACCACAACAGGTGAGTGTCTGCGACCACAGGCTCAGATAAGAGATGGATGGCGGCATTTTTTTTTTACCTAATTTATTTTGGGTTTCCTTTCTTTTTAGGTGATCGTGAGGTTGTGGATGAAGATCCTTTCACATCCGAAAGTGCCCAGATCCTGATCGGGGAGATCATGGGGTGTAATTTACAATTGGAAAACATCAAAGCAAAACATCAATGATGTTATTCCAAAATATAAAAACATCATTGATGTTTTGGGGCGAGTTTAAAGCCCCTCCAAATCACTTTCTTCTTTTGTGTGCTACAATGTGCGAAATGTTTTTGTGATTTTTCCCAAAGCCAAATTTGGAGGATGCACACAGTGTGCCAACATGTGCTATCTGCCATCACGGGAGATCAATGGACGCGTTTTGGGGGTGCAACCCCTTCCTCAATAATAAAGTAGCGGTGAGGAAGGGCTTTCTCCCCCAAAACACGTCCCTTGATCCCCCGTGATGGCAGATAGCACATGTTGACATTGGGAAATTTGTGTGCATCTTCCAAATTTGGCTTTTCCAGGGGTGATTTCCCCCCATCTGAACGCAATATCAAACACAGTTCCTAAATACTCATGTCTGATATTGCCTTCAAGTTCTACCTAATGTGAACTTTGTAAGATCGAGATTTGTGTCTTTTCTTGTGGGTTTTACACAGGCCTGTTTTCTATAAAATGCACATTTTGATTTTGGATAATGACACCACAAAATATGTTATACAATAAACATGTTGGTTTGTCAGAAAAACCTTTGGTAAATGCACATGTGATTGTGCTGGTATTAAAAAGATTGTTCATCAAGAATGTGTGGATTATTGTCTCAACGCTACAACACTTTTGGGGTGATGTAATTGTTGTTTGATGAGAAAATGGGGGTTATTTCCTAAGGGGAAATCCTCTTTGCACTACAAGTGCAGTTTCAGGGCAGTTGCAAGTGCACTTGTAGTGAAAAGTGTCTTTGCATTTAGTAAATAACAGCCAACAGTGCTTTGTATAAGGTTACACAATCACGCCATTTTCTGGACTCCACACATTTCTGTCAGGGTCAGCTAAAACAAACACAAGCAGTAAATGTCCACAAAGAAGAGCCTGGGGGGAGATGCCTGTCGAGAACTTGAGGTCCTGCAGACTTCTCCCTGTGGCCAAATACCGCAAGGTAGCAACCAACCTCTGCTCCGGAATGATGGCTTGCCTCATGCAGGTATCCTGCCTGCTGATATAGGGGGTCAGCGAAGCCAACAAACGGTGAAACACGGGGTCCGTCATCCTGAGAAAGTTCCTGAAATCCTCAGGATTCTTCTCACGGATCTCACGGAGCAAAGGCATATGACAGAACTGGTCACGCTGAAGCAACCAATTCTTGGTCCATGAACTCCTCCCCACCCTGTTCATGGACTGGACTTGTGTCAAGGTCAGGACCCCAACACCAAGCCCCCGCACAGCACGAACTGTACGAGGAGTATGCATACGAAACATGGCTAGAAAACGGTTGGCTGCTCAGAACGAAGTAACAGAACGCACTGAAGAACAGCAAGGCCTGTGAAGAGCGACCTGAAAAACAGCAACGAGCGGACAAGATCGCACAGAAAACTCCGATACGAACTGACTGCACGCACTGAAGAGCAGATACAAACCCACAAGCACAAACTGAACGGCAGAAAACGATCTGAAAGCCACGAGTCTGAAAAAGCGCGAATCGTCTCTCACCAAACTTTTACTAACACGAGATTAGCAAAAGGAGCCCAAAGGGTGCTGCGCTTGGTTCTGAACCGGCCTTTTCTAGTCTCGTCGTACGTGCTTGACGTCACCGCGTTCTTGGCGATCGGAAATTCCGACAACTTTGTGCGACCGTGTGTAGGCAAAACAAGTTTGAGCCAACATCCGTAGGAAAAAATCAGAGGATTTTGTTGTCGGAATGTCCGATCAATGTCCGACCGTGTGTACGGGGCAATATGCAGCACTGATAGGCACCGATAGGCTACACTGATAGGCAGCACTGATAGATGGCACTGGATAGACAGCACTGACGAGGAGCTACTGACAGGCATTACTAATTGGCATCTGAAGGGCACTGACAGGCTTTACTGATGGGGCACTGATTGGCACATGTATGGGCACTGACAGGCGTTCCTGATGGGGCACAGACTGGCAGCTGATATGCACTGAATGGCAGCTGATGGGCATCTCTCATGTGGGTTGCGCTGATAATCAATGTGCTGATTATCAGCACAGACCAACCTTCTGACAGGTAGTGCCGCCGATCGACCTTCCCTGTCAGCACAAACCGAGGAAAGCCGTTTACCGGCACTTCCTGGTTCACGCTGTGATTGGTCACAGCTGATCACATGGTAAGGAGCCTCCGTCAGAGGCTCCTTACCACAATCCGAGATGCGGTGTGTCAGAGTTACACACAGCACCAACAGCCGGCATGTTATCCTGAAAGACGTCATATGACGTCCAGTCAGGATAACAGAACCACCGCCCGGCCGTCATTCTGCTATAGGCCGGGTGGGAAGTGGTTAAACAGACTGAGGTGCAACTTTGCAGTGTTGGATGGACCGAAACGTAATGTCCCAGAGGTGTTCTATTGGATTTAGGTTAGGCAAGTGTGGGGGTCATTCAATGGTATCAATTCATTCATCCTCCAGGAACTGGTTGCATTGTAAAAATTAATTTCTCCTCAATGCCTTTAGATACAGCGATGAATGAGGGAACATTTTTAACTGCTTTTCAGAATATGTAAATACTGATTTGGGCACAGGTTCCCTTTAAGTATTATTATGTAAATTTATAGGATAAGCTTTGCTGACACATACATCTGTTTATTAATCTCAAGCAGGTTATACTCAGACAAATGTTGGTGAAGCTCTTGCTGCTGTACATGGTTCCGAATTCAGCCAAACAACCATTTGCCGCTTTGAAAACTTACAGCTGAGTTTTAAGAATGCCTGCAAATTAAAATCGATCTTGTCAAAATGGTTGGAAGAAGCAGAACAAGTTGGAGGTATGAACACATTTGCCTGTGGATAGTGATAATGCCTAAAGGAAAGCCACACTGCTATATCCTCTCCTGTATGGCGTTTGCTTTTCTTATTCAAATAGCTGGTGCTAAGAGTAATCATACATTTCTGTGCAATAACAAACTCCATGTGAATACGGGTGGTATTGTACTGGACTGATAGTATCCCGACCAGATATTAGGCTTCTATTAGCATGTGTAACCGTGGGGAGGGCTGTTACTGCACAGTCAGTGATCACTGGAGAAGCTGTATGACAATTTTATGGATTTTTTTAAAGCTTTCTACCAGCTTTAAATTGAAAACATGGCTTGTAAATGAATACAGCCCAGCTATAAAGTCTATTAAACAGATGGCCAGAGTCCAGGGTACTAGATGAAACAAGCAATGATGGTCATAAGCAGCAGTAACAGGCCCATAATCAGGTTAACCACAGACAAGTACAGTGTAAATGTGGTTCAAACAATACATCAGAATAATCCAATATTTGTGATGTAGGAGCGCTGAACCTTATGCGGATGCGCTTTAAAAGGATGGAGGATCTATGATCCCAGAGGCTGCTCACCAGCAACTGTGGGGTTTTGCTGGACCCCCAAAGGAGTTTATTGAAATTTTGAAAGGACTTTTAAAAAGATTTTTATTTTAGCCCATCATTAGGGCTAAAAACAGGATGATGTGGGCACTTGGATTGGAGAGGCCTTTATAATCCAAGTGCCTGCATCATCCTGTTTTTAACCCTGATGAAGGGGGAGTGCTGAGCCCCCAAAACTTGTTTTCTGTTACAAAATAAAAATCTTGTAAAAAGTCTGTACGAGCTGGTGTAGCGCTCCCATCCTTTCAATAGGAATAATCCAAGGCATGAACAGTCAGTCAGACAGAAGTATATGACAGACAGACTTCTATCCAGGGCATGAGCAAACTGGGAAATCTGTTAATCAGGTGTAGGCTCTTGGTTTCTTAAAGCTCACTATTTAGGTCAGATGAACACGGCAGAGACCTGGGCTGCAGGGCTGAGTAAAGCCCATAAATAACTTGATTATCTTTTCTTCCACCACGAGTGTAAAGAAGGAAAATTGCTTGCTTCCCCCCATCAACATAGTCAGTGATATTGCGCTCGGGGGCGGGGGGCCATGGGTAACCTTCCTGGCTGGCAGAACACGATTACTGCTTGTGGCTATAGCCTCCAGTAGTAATAACATGCCAAAAATACGATAGGCTGGTTGTACCTGAGTCCATCGACTTGGGTACAGTCAGCATGCCCATACATGGATTGAAATTTGGTTAGATCCTGCTAAACTGGCCAAATTTGAACCATGTATGACCAGCTTAATGACCAGCAGATGGCAAAGGCTTTTAAGGCTGGTCATTACAACAGTAATCTGGTGGAAAACACATTCAAGTTACAATGGACCAGGGGACTGTGGTAGAAATCCAGTCAAACCAAGGCCATGCCAAGTGAAAGTATTTTGATCATTTTCCACTCCAATTTTGATAGTTTGAGAATCGAAGCTAGCAAACAGATAAAATGGGTGGGAAATTGTAGTCGGTCATTTACTATTATTCAATCATGTTTTCAATCAACATCTGATGCAAAGGTTCCTATATTCACTTCTCTATTTATCCAATATTAAAACTCTAGATATCTAGCTTGCACTCTTGTATTTAGAAAATGCTCAAGAAAATCTATAACTGAAACAAGATGGTGAGGAGTTTCTCTTTGCAGTACTGCCTTCCACTATAAATTCTTGGAGGGTTTGTCTCTGCTACTACAAAGCAAGTACAGTGAAAGAAAATGTACTGCAAAAATACAATGCTGGTTCTTCCACACCCCTGGATCTGTGAATATGGGTATTTAGATATATATTGGGAAAGAAAAAGAAAAAAAATAGAAAATGGTGTACAAACTTACATGTATATACCATGCTTTCAGGGTAAACTGTTGATTTAACCCTAACCCATAGTACAAAGTCATAAAGAACTATTGCTTAGCTATAAACAGCAAAGATCAAGAATAACATGTTGTGTTGTCTCTAAACAGCATTGTACAATGAAAAAATTGGAGGAAATGAGCGTAAAAGAAAACGTAGAACAACTATAAGGTAACAATGACTGCTTTGATTGCCTCTTGAAGGCCTTTTTTTAAAAATCAGTACAGATATGTTCACTGCAAATTGAAATGTTCTCACTTCTCAAAGTCTGCATCTTATTATACAGTATCTAGCAACAAATTATTTACCACGAATATGGCTTTTTGTAATATTTCAAGAATAGTTACCAGCCCTTTAGTTCTCACATCCCCTAACACCTGTCTGTTAGACAAAAATCTATGTGATGGGTGCCGCACTAAAAAACTTAAGTAAGCCCCAATAGCTTAAAACAAATATGCAAAATTAACAATATTTACAATTATGCGTATAAAAAAAATACATAAACAAATCCATGTTTTACTATTCAACAGTTCTGTGCAAACCTCTGTCCCATATCTAATTATTCACCTCTATGATATAGTATTCAAAATAATTAATGACAAATATATACAGTATATAAATATTTTGTGCTTCCTATTTCCTGGTGAAATCAGCACAGGTAACACTGGGACTTGAAAGATTATTATTTTTTGCGAAAAAGTTTTTTGCACACATGGGTTATAATACTGTTAACAGTTTCACAAAATGTTTAAAAAAAAAAAAAAAAAAAATTATATATAGATATATATATATATACACACACACAGTATCTCACAAAAGTGAGTACACCTCTCGCATTTTTGTAAATATTTTATTATATCTTTTCATGTGACAACACTGAAGAAATTACACTTTGCTACAATGTAAAGTAGTGAGTGTACAGCTTGTATAACAGTGTAAATTTGCTGTTCCCTCAAAATAACTCAACACACAGCCATTAATGTCTAAACCGCTGGCAACAAAGTGAGTACACCCCTAAGTGAAAATCTCCAAATTGGCCCAAAGTGTCAATATTTTATGTGGCCACCATTATTTTCCAGCACTGCCTTATCCCTCTTGGACATGGAGTTCACCAGAACTTCACAGGTTGCCACTGGAGTCCTCTTCCACTCCTCCGTGAGGACATCATGGAGCTGGTGTATGTTAGAGACCTTGCGCTCCTCCACCTTCCTTTTAAGGATGCCTCACAGATGCTCAATAGGGTTTAGGTCTGGAGACATGCTTGGCCAGTCCATCACCTTTACCCTCAGCTTCTTTAGCAAGGCAGTGGTCATCTTGGAGGTGTGTTTGGAGTCGTTATGTTGGAATACTGCCCTGCGGCCCAGTCTCCGAAGGGAGGGAATCATGCTCTGCTTCAGTATGTCACAGTACATTTTGGTATTCATGGTTCCCTCAATGAACTGTAGCTCCCCAGTGCCGTCAGCACTCATGCAACCGCAGACCATGACACTCCCACCCCCATGCTTGACTGTAGGCAAGACACACTCCTCACCTGGTTGCCACCACACACGCTTGACACCATCTGAACCAAATAAGTTTATCTTACATAGTTACATAGTAGGTGAGGTTGAAAAAAGTCCATCAAGTCCAACCTATGTGTGTGATTATGTGTCAGTATTACATTATATATCCCTGTATGTTGCGGTCAATCAGGTGCTTAACTAATAGTTTCTTGAAGCTATCAATGCTCCCCGCTGAGACCACCGCCTGTGGAAGGGAATTCCACATCCTTGCCGCTCTTACAGTAAAGAACCCTCTATCCTCTATTCGATCCAATCTTGGTGTCATCAGACCACAGGACATGGTTCCAGTAATCCATGTCCTTAGTCAGCTTGTCTTCAGCAAACTGTTTGTGGGCTTTCTTGTGCATCATCTTTAGAAGAGGCTTCCTTCTGGGACAACAGCCATGCAGACCAATTTGATGCAGTGTGCGACGTATGGTCTAAGCACTGACAGGCTGACTCCCCACCCCTTCAATTTCTGCAGCAATGCTGGCAGCACTCATACGTCTATTTCCCAAAGACAACCTCTGGATATGACGCTGAGCATGTGCACTCAACTTGTTTGGGTGACCATGGCGAGGCCTGTTCTGAGTTGAATCTGTCCTGTTAAACCGCTGTATGGTCTTGGACACTGTGCAGCTCAGTTTCAGGGTCTTGGCAATCTTCTTATAGCCTAGGTCATCTTTATGTAGAGCAACAATTCTTTTTTTCAGATCCTCAGAGAGTTCTTTGCCATGAGGTGCCATGTTGAACTTCCAGTAACCAGTATGAGAGAGTGAGAGTGATAACACCAAATTTAACACACCTGCTCCCCATTCACACCTGAGACCTTGTAACACAAACGAGTCACATGACATCGGGAGGGAAAATGGCTAATTGGGCCCAACAAATTTACTCTGTTATACAAGCTGTACACTCACTACTTTACATTGTAGCAAAGTGTCATTTCTTCAGTGTTGTCACATGAAAAGATAGAATAAAATATTTATATACTGTATATATATATATATATATATATATATATATATATATATATATATGTGTGTGTGTGTTTATTTATTTATGTCATTAATTATTTTCAATACTATATGATAATGATCAATAAATAGATAGGAGATAGAGGTTTGCACATAGCTGTTGAATAGTAAAAGATTTTATTATTATTATTCTTTTATGCACATAATTGTTAATTTTGCACATTTGTTTTAGGTTGTCGAGGGTTGATTTAAGTTTTATTAGCACAGTACCCATCACACCCATCACATTGATTTTCATATGCACTGGTGATCCCACTATTAAGGGGATTCACACAGTTTGGTGCCTCTCATTTGGGAGAAAAACCTCCACTTAACGCTGATGAGCACAGGATCTGTCTTATTTTAAAACCTCACATAAGGCTCAAATGATAAAACAGACATTTACTGTATGAAAAGCTTTCTTAAAACGTGAGCATGTTTTATTAAGTATTTATATTCATATTACATTGTGACAACTAAATTACAATCAGAATTATGTCAAATAAAAGATACAGGAAATGGAATAATGGTGTTGGCAAAAATTACAATGGGTATGGAAAAGAATCACCCCCTCTCCCCCCTTTAAAATAATCACATTTTGTTGCCTGGAATTAAGACAGGCACAGTTTTTGTCTTATCCAGCTGTATTTACTCAGTGCAACTTATAATATCCAAGTGAAAGATATAACACAAGCATGTCAGAAAAAAACAAAAAACAAAACAAAAACTGAATCACTGAGTTGGAAAATGGATCACTCCCCTCCTAAAAATAAAAACAAAGAAAAATTCCCAGCTCAACTTACCAGCCAGCCTGCAACAAACCAAAATGCCCTGTCTAATAGTTCATATTAAAAATTAAGGGTTGAGTTTGCACACATTTGCAAATACATGCATAAGCTGCAGGGGCCACAGCAAGGTTTCCTGGAGCATTTCAGTCCTTGGTAGTGCAACTGAAGCAAACAATCAACTATAGGTGGCAAGGCACTGTCAAAAGATCTCTGGAAAGAGGTTGTAGACAGGTACAAGGTAAGAGATAGCTACAAAAAAAAATCCAAAGGCTTTATCAATGTCTAGAAGCACAATGAAGTCTATTATTAACTATTATTAAGAAGTGGAAGGTATTTGGTACAAAAGAGACCCTCCCTGGATCAGGACGTCACTCCAAACTGGATGAAAGACCCAGGAGGAAACTGGTCAGAGAGGCTACCAAGAGGCCTACAGCAACTCTGAAGCAGTTGCAGGAGTTTATGAGAAAGAGTGGTCATTGTGTGCATGTGACAAAAATATCACAAATTCTCCACAAATCTGGCTTGTATGGGAGGGTTACAAGAAAAAAGCCACTCCTCAAGAAAGGCCACAGACTGAGACTGAGCTTTACCAAAACACACCTTGAAGATTCTGAGGCCACATGGAAAAAGGTGTTATGGTCTGATGAGACTAAAATTAAATTGTTTGGTCTCAACACCAAACAATATTTCTGGAGGAAATCCAATACAGCTCACCATCCAAATAACACCATTCCTACAGTAAAGCGTGGAGGTGGTAATATCCTGTTATGGGGTGTTTCTCTGCAACAGGGACTGGAGAACTTGTCAGGATAGAAGAAAAATGGATGGGGCAAAATACCATGAAATTCTTGAGGAAAGTCTGCTGCCCTCTTCCAAAAAATTCTGAATGAGAAGGTTTACCTTTCAAGATGACAATGACCCAAAGCAGACAGAAAAATGACCACACAGTGGTTGAAGAAGAAAACTGAGAAAACTGTAAATGTCCTTGCATGGCCAAGTCAGAGCCCAGACTTAAACCCCATTGAAAATCTGTGGAATGACCTAAAGAATGCAGTCCACAAATGGTCACCATCAAATTTAACTGAACTTGGGCAGTTCTGCAACGAAGCGTGGCCAAATATTACAAAGTCTAGATGTGCAAAGTTAGTAGAGACATATCCCAACAGACTAAAGGCTGTAATTAAAACAAAAGGTGGTTCAACAAAATACTAGCACAAAAAAGGGTGACCCTTTTTCCAACTCAGTGATTCTGTTTTGAAAGTTATTTTTTTTTTACCTGACATGTTGGTGTCATATCTTTCATTTGGATATTATAAGTAAATACAGCTGGATAGAAGAAAAACTGTTGCTGTCTTCATTTTAGGCAGAAAGGCAACACAATTTATTACTTTAAAAGGGAGGTGACTCTTTTCTATAACCACTGTACATTCAACAACAAGCAATCAGAGATCTGATTTTCTAAACTTCAGTAAAACTTGATGATATACAGAACTAAAGAAGAGGGGAGGTGGGTGGAGTTTGAAGTGCTGCCAGCTATAGTCTGTTGGAAATGACTAAATGACGCAAAGGCTAGACAAAAGCATGACAGGCAGGGCAGCACATTTTGGACTATGTATAAATCTGGTTTGGATTTCGACAAACCAGTGGTTGGGTGATTTTGCTTTTATTTTTGATTCAAGAATATTGTTAATTATCCCGAATACATCACAGACAACAAGAAATATAAAGCTCCTGCATTTGCTGTCTGATGTGAACTCACTGTATTTAGCTTTTAGGGCTTTTTTGTGGGTCTGTGTTTTATCTGTTCATCAGTCCATGCTGGTGTAAGTCGCTACTTAATCTTGCACTTCAGCCCCTTTGTTCTGCATTTGGGTTAGGCCTCTCTGGCTTACATCACAGAGAATAGGTCAGCTCACCTTTTGCTTTAGGATTCACTAATTAGAATCTAGGAGTGTGCGCTGTCTTGTATAGCATGACCTTAACTGTATTGGTGTTGGTTTTTGATCCTATTTATCTGTCTGTACCAGTTTTGCCTTTTGTGCCGGTCTTTTTGCTTGTGCGTCCTCTGTTTTTCCTTTCTATGAGTACTGGGAGTTGTCCTGCTTCACAAGTCTATCTGAACCTTCAACAGCCTTGGGCAAAAGCTCCTGGTGCCTGCACCCCAGTTAGAACCATTCTTTGTCAACTTACAAAACAGTTTTGCCTATCCAAACCTGTACCTGTTCTCTTGCTGTGCACAGGATTTCCATTAGAGGCCCAGAGCCACTAGATACAGTAAGTCCAGTAGTCCTCCATTGGCAGTGACACTCTGCACTTGGGATCATCAATTATCACCAAATAAGTAGCTCTAGGGCCCCTGTTTTGCTTGCAGTGAATCAGTTTTCTTAGGTGCAAGGGTAGTCTGGCTGAGGCACATACTGATGGTATGCCACACATCTGGAGGGCTATTTAGCATAGTTTTTTTACAGTTTCTGATTGCACATCTCTTCCACACAGTGGTTATTTATATACAAAAACTGGGAAAGAAAGCAGATGTGTTGAATACATCAACCAATTCAATCACACAAGATTTTCTTGTGTTGTTTAAAACATGAAATCAAGTATCTGATTGGTTGCCATTAGCAATACCTCAATATTTTTCAAAAATTCTTGAATTTTTTGTACGTGATGTCTGTTATTACTTTCTGTGGTTTCCCAAAGAGCTCATGCATTGATTTTAACATGAACAGCATAGCTGCGAAAGAGGCCCTGGAATCACATTTTGGTGAACAAAGCAAACCTTCATCCCAAGAGATCATGAGGATGGCCGAAAGTCTCAATCTTGAGAAGGAAGTTGTCAGAGTCTGGTTCTGCAATAGAAGACAGAGAGAAAAGAGAGTGAAAACCAGCCTACACCAGAATAGCTACAGCACTTTCACAAAAGATCATCATGAATGCAGATGAAGGACACCTGTAAAGAAATGCACCTTATAATTATTTCATGTCTACAACTGTGCCACTCTTAAGCTATGATGACTTTATTTGGGAATGCAGATCTCTTTTGTAGTGCATTTACTATTCAGCGACTAGCCGAATACGCAAAATTTTACTGCATGTGATAAGGGTATCATTTTACTAATTTGCATAAATTCTTGCATGTAGTAAATTACGGTAAGTCCAATTCATAAAAAATAAAAAAAAATTTATTTACCGCAAAAAAAAAAAAAAAAAAATGCCAGTAAATATCGCTTTAAAAACTCTTAAGTCCAATTCACAAACAGACCAGAGAGTAAAAAAAAACATGCAATATTTACAAACAGGGTTTTGCTGGTGGTATCACATGCGGTATTTGTCAAAAAACATTGTGGGGGTCGAGGGGACCTCCACACTGTTTTTTAACAAAAAGTTGGTTGCTAAGGAGTGGGCTGGGAAGCCAGCCACCAAGTCCTTAAAAATGAATGACTCATGAGCTGGCAGCTGAATGTAAAAAAAAGAAGCCGACAATTAAAAATTATAAATATATATATATATATATATATATATATATATATATACGGCATTGGGGTCTCCCCCAGTCCAAACCAGGCCCTTTGGGTCTGGTATAGAGTCCAAGGGAAACCCCATGCCAAAATAAAAAAAAGCAAAATGGCGTGGGGGCCCCCCCCCAGAATCCATACCAGACCCTTATCTGAGCATGCAGCCCGGCAGGACAGGAAAGGGGGTGGGGGGGACAAGCAAGTGGCCCCCCCTTTCCTGAACCATACCAGACCACATGCCCTCAATATGGGGGTGGGTGCTTTTAGGCAAGGGGGGTTTGCCCCCCCACCCAAAAGCACCTTATTCCCATGTTGATGGGGACAAGGGCCTCATCCCCAATTGTGGCCGGTGGTCTGTGGGCAGGGGGCTTATTGGAATCTGGAAGCCCCCTTTAACAAAGGGGGCTTCCAGATCCAGCCCCTCCCCAATGTCTAAGAGCAGTCCTTATTTAGGGCAGCCATGTTTACTCATTACATAACAGGCTGTGCTTCCCTCTTAATAGTGCCGTTCAGTAGTTTTATCTTACTGTTACCTTGTTTCACAATATGGTCTGATCTACTAAACATTTACATCAAAAAATGTATTGTACGCATGTGAAACTGCAATCCCTAGTAGACTGATGAGCTTAAATAAATAAATATATATAAATATATAAATACATTGTTTGAAACCACTTTAAAAAAATATTTCCACAATGAAGGGAGCTTACCATGTGACAATTAAGATGCCATGTTGCTTTATATTCCATAGCTGGAATGTAAAATACACAGTTGTAGACCTTATGGTTTTTCTGTTAAATGTCAGATATGCTTACTTTGCTGTATTTATTCTTTAGCTTATCCTGTTACCTGCACTGGACTGTTTTTTATTTATTTATTAAATTTTAATAAATGTTGGTGTTCTCAGCACTGTATTTTTTGTTCCACCTATTGCAAGTTGCAGTTATACAATATCACCACAAGGTGCCAGCATTATTTATCAATTTGCATTGTTACTACAGTTCTACAATATCACCACCAGATGTCATCATTGTTTCATCGATTTCCACTATTGCTATTTGCAAAAAGAAATTCATGCTTAGTAGAGGAGTGCTAGCACTAAGACATTAATAAAATACCACATGTGCTACCTAAATAATTTGGAACCAGAACCCGAGTTTAATTTTCAGACCTGGTCTGTGGAAAAATGTAGATGAAAACCAAGGTATGTTTTTTTTATTATTTCTAGAGTTTAGGTCAACATGAAACAAATTCAGATTTGATTTTCTGTTGGCTATTATTACTGCACACAGTAAAAGTATGCTATCTGGTCAGAATCCATCTTGTATTGTTCTAACTTCAAAGACAATTCTACCTTAATGTAGATTTTTCCCTAATAGCTCCGTTGTCCTATAGAACCTCCTTCTACTTACTTCAGGTCAAGTGATGAGTTCCTCCAACAGATTTTGGGACACATTTATGCAAAACAAGACATGTTGTCATTTCAGTCAAGTAAATTCTGATTGGTTGTATGTGAATTCTATAATGGTCATTACAAGTAAAATATAACCAAATAAAATGTACTGCAAAAATGTAAAATAAAATATTAAAAATAATTAAATAATAATATAATTTAAAAAATATATATATATATATATATATATATATGATTGAAAACACATACATGTGTAGCATGCTTCCCAGTGCACACATTTTCTCCAATAACCACTATAGGCCTTATTTATTAACAGACAATAAATACCGCGCTGTGATACAATAACCAGGTAATTGTGTTGACAAAAAACTAAAAATTAATTAAAAATTAATAATATACCTAAAAAGCTGCTGCTATACGTGGGATACACACAGTAAAATTTAGATACTACATTGTATTACAAATTACTAAATTGTATTACAAACAATTACAATTTTAATAAACGAGTGACTATCAGGATTACGCTATGTCGATTCCCTCTTTTCTCTTGGGGAACCTCTGAGCGGTAACTATCCCGGTGCCTTGGAGGTGCATATTAAGTGTTTTATGCTGTGATCGATCCCTCTGTGTGGCTTGGTGGATCATTGCCTTCCAATTATTCTCTCTGGATAAAGGCCCCGACCGGGTTAAGGTCGCAAGCTTTTTTGACTTGCCTTGTGGTAAGCGCACAATTTTACTGGTGTTATCACAGCGGTGCGGTGGAGGAACCATTTACTTACATATTGTATCCAATATCACTATGAAGATTGTGATCTGGGTTTTGGACTTTTTCACTTACATCTAGATGGACTTTTATTATTGCCCATTTAGTGTTGCTTTTGATTTGTTCAATTTCACGCTTATACAGTTTATATGATAGTTCAATCTCATATATACCTAATCCTTCATGTCACTAGCACTTTCACTTCTTTACATCATTTAATATTATTGGTGTATGGTATTTAGTTTATTGAGCACTGCTATTTATTATCTTATTTATTAACCACTTCCTTCCCCGCCCATAGTTGAATGACGTCCCGCCGCGTCACTCGGGAGCCGATGCGCGTGCCCGGCGGCCGCATGTCCGCCGGGAACCCGCGATCGGCGGTAACAGAACAGGGATGTGGATCTGTGCGTGTAAACACACAGATCCACGTCATGTCAAGGGAGAGGAGACCGATCGTGTGTTCCCAAGTACAGAGGAACACAGATCGGTCTCCTCCCCTTGTGAGTTCCCTCCCACTACCAGTTAGAATCACTCCCTAGGTAGCACAGTTAACCCCTTGATCATCCCATAGTGTTAGCGCTGGCAGGACGCTAAAAAAAGTCCTGCTAGCAGCATCTTTGGAGCGGTGTGTATACCACTTCTCCACCGCTCCTGCCTCTTGAAATCAATGGGCAGCGGGGCTATACCGCCAGCAAAGCGCTGCCGCAGCAGCGCTTTACAGGTGGTTTTAACTCTTTCTTGGCCGCTAGCGGGGGGTAAAAGCGCCCCGCTAGTGGCCGAATAGCGCCACAAAATTGACGGTAAAGCGCCGCTAAAAATAGTGACGCACCCACCGCCCCAGAGTGAAAGGGGCCTAAATGTGAATGGTCCCAAAATAGCGTTAAAAGTGTCCAATATGTCTACCGCAATGTCACAGTCGCGATAAAGAGAGACACTATAACTTTTGCACAAACCAATCAATATACACTTAAAAATATGTAGAAGAACGAGCGGGACAACCTTGTGGACCATACCTCTACCTTTCAACCCTTTTTCTTCTTTCTCTTTCCTTTTCTCCACCTTACGATTAAAGCTCATTATCAGAATTTATTTGACCTATATACACTCTACTTGTAAACAATATGTATAGTAGGTATAAATCATTTAAATACCTACAAAAGTAACTAAGGAAATGATATATATCTTTAATTTAGGTTTACGTGAACCCAATGTTTAATATTTGAAATTTCATGATATTTACCTATATAAACCCTACTGTAAAACAATGAGCTTACTTTATAGATCCTTGTAAACTTACTTTATGTATCTTTATAACATTGTATACTCAATAAACTTCTTTTGACAAGGAAAAATATGTAGAAGAATACATGTCGGCATAAACTGAGGACATTTTTTTTTTTAAATTGGGATATTTATTATTTATTTATTAATTTAGCAAAAAGTAAAAAATAGTGTTTTTTTTTCAAACTTGTCACTCTTCTTTTGTTTATAGCACAAGAAATAAAAACTGCAGAGGTGATCAAATACCACCAAAAGAAAGCTCTATTTGTGGGGGAAAAGAATGCTAAAAATTTCATTTGGGTACAGTGTTGCATGGCATCGCAATTGTCAAAGTGTGACAGCGATGAAAACTGAAAATTGGCCTGGGCAGGAAGGGGGTGAAAATGCCCAGCATTGAAGTGGTTAAACAAAGCAGTTCCCTATATCAAACAGATTTCAGATCATTATTACTGGCCTATTATTATTATTACGAGAAGCCTCACTGACTACAGAATTATGTAATATAGTCTTTATAGTACATGTCTGTATAGCAAGATAACTAGAAGTTTATTTATATTGGGTAAATACCTTTATGTGTGGTGCAGCCCTGCCTCTTCCGGATTCCTCACCTATCAGAGGATGACATGGGGCTCACCCACCCTCTGCTTTCTGGGGTGCCTGATGATGGGGCAGCATTTCAGTGATGGGCTAGATCACTCAATTTTGATCCAGTTTGATTCAAGTAATTAGGGAGACCTGCAACATGTGTACCCCTGTATATTAGGAAATAAAAGAAATGTAAAAAAATATATATATATATCACCCTGGAGACAGGAGTTTCAACTGACAGTATGGAAGAAGAGCAGAGAAGAAGAGGAGAGAAGAGCAACACAAGGAGAACTTTGGCTGCATGGACAAACAAATATATATATTTTTTTTTAATTATAATACAGAACAGGGACATTCCCTCTGATGATGACACGTATGCCCTGTGTCGAAGACGCGTAGGGGAGGGGCCAAGACGGAGTGATAGGCAGCAGCAGGTGTCTGTGCTGGGACGGTCTCCATAACCTCACTGCTACATCTATTACCTCATTGTTTTGTTTTATCCAGATTTTATGCCTCTTCTGAGTGGTGCACTGACACACCCTCAAAATGTGAGTACCCCCTTCTGGGGGAGAGTTTTTTATCTGACCTTGTTAATAAACACTTTTTAAACGTTATCACACCATATGGTTCCTTTCTCTTTTTACCTATGATTTGAGCCTATGCTGGAGCCTGTTTTCCTGTGATCCACACTGAGCCCTGGGTGGCTCATAAGCGTTTCCTGACTCTGTCTAGCGACTTAGTCACATTCCCTAAGGTGAGCGCTTTACCTTGGGGGGGGTCACCTTTCATTTCACCATCGCATGATATGTGGCACATGGAATTGCAGCACGTTTGAAAACATCATCACTGAAGCACAGTTGTCATCACTTTCATTAAGGACTTTTGTGTTTAATATATGTCTATTTTATGATGGATGATTAAGTATATGTATTGTGTGACACTCTGCACTTTTTGGCTGGCACATGTAATTTTTCAGCTTTTGTTTGCATATATGAATCATTTATGAATTAACGTTATTTATTTTATTATTTATTTGTTTATTGCACTTTTAGCACCTGGTTTGCACTGATTCAGTTTGGAGCATTTTGTTGATATTACCATTTTACATGCTCACTGCACTGTTTGTGCACATTAAGTTTGTTTATCTTGGGGGATATAGCACATATTTGGGTTAAATTATTTTATACTCTGTTGTATATGCACTGTATCTCTGTGTGCCAGGATTAGGGCACGGTTAGCACACTCTAGCGCATCATATTTATTTGTTTATTTAATATTTCACACGCATTACAAGGGGTGATTCATGTATGCGGCTGTGTAGTGCTTACTTTTAGCACTAGGTTCATTTTGGCTCGTAGGAATTTTTCTTTGTTCAAGAAAATATTAATAGTCTGTAGCACCTTATGCTTGATACTACCATCAGAACAGGCTTAAACCTTCACCTGGATGTAACAAGATAAAGAGAGGATGCATGGCACATAGTACTTCCCATGAATTAATTTCCTTGCTTTGCACAAAAGCAAAAAAGGCTTCAAGGTGAAATGGTATACTTTCCAGAATGTTGCCTATTTTACAAGAGGGTAGAGATGCTCAAGCTCGCAGGCTCCTGTTGGTTGGGACCTGGGCTTTAACAACCATGCCAAAGCCAGCAACTGGGAATGGATGGTATACAGGCCCTGAGGACACAAGGTCCATACAACATGGGAAGGTCCACAGAGAGTTTAAGGAGGAGTTTGAGTATGCTCAAGTACCACATTCTCCTGACCCATTTGGGTGCGATAAGGAATGCAATCAATCCTGCAGCAGAGGGGTGAAAGACATATAAAATTGAAATGACTGCATGCACTGCTTCCTATGAGGATCAAATATGCTCCTTTTTAAGTGGCACGATTTCTGGTGTCTCCTTGATAGTTGATGTAGGCCACAATGCTCCCTTTTAAGTGGCACTGTACCCATATTCTCATGGGGCCCTCACAATTGTGGGGTCCAGCATTGAAGTGAGAACTAGTTCTAGGTTATTGATTGGAAGATGGACTTCCTCCAAGTGTCCAAGTGTTCTGCTCTGAGAAGACATCCAAGGCTCCTCCCAAGCCCAATAGACTAGCATCTGTCATGATAGCCATCATCTCAGGGACAGCCTGTCCTTGTGCGTCAAAGAACCAAGCCTGTTTGTACCACGCTGACAGAATGCTGTGTTACAACAGTCTCAAGTGTAGTTGGGCATAAGGTATAGCCTTGTAAAAGACAATCAGCAGGCTCACAAACATCATGCAGTTACAAAGCAAGGGTCTCCTTTGGGCCCTGATGGCCCACGCATGAGAGTGGAGGGACAGAATTTTTTTGGGGGTAGGAAGATCCTGAATAGGGCGGTTTCCAATGCCAGGCCCTCCTATTTATGAGACTGTTCCAGCAATGACTGCTGCAGGCCGAGGATCCAACTGAAGCAGAGTCCGCACTGTCCTCTGAACATTGGGTGATAGGGTTATGGGAACTGATCCCCCATCACATGAATCCCTTGAGCCCAGAGCAGAGATAAGACTGGGGAAAGAACCAAGGTGAAAATGTAAATTGTGCAATGGCGAGAAAAGATGGGAAGGTTTAAGTAAGCATCCTGAAAGTCTACTGAAGCCAGAAAGTCTTCCGGAAGGAGGCAGTGACTAACCTGACAGTTTCATGTGGAACTTTTGAACTTGCAGGAAAAAATTTTAGATTCAGATGCCATTTGGTTTGGGAATCATAAAGATGTTTGAGCAGAAGTCTAAAGAGCATTCCTGTTTTGGTCCTGGGGCAAAAACCCCTAAGACAGAAGCTGCTGAATGGAATCAGCAAGTTCCATCGGTCTTAGCAGGGAGAGAGGAAAGTATGAAGGAGACAAACTTTAAAACTCCAGTTCATAGCCTCTGGAAATGACACTCTGGACCAAGACATCTGAGATTTCCTGGGACCAGAAAGTTGAGATGGACAACAGAGGACCCCCTTCAACTCTGAGAAGGAGGGGCACCTTATCACTGGACAGGCAGCTTGGCACTTAGACTTAGCTGGTTCGGAGGGCCACGTTTTTCATGAATTAGATTTGAACCTGGAGACCTGAGAGGGATGAAAGGAGTGTCTCCTGCAACAAAGTTCTACTTGTCGAAGCACAAGTTTTCCTTTCCTGGGGGAGGAAAGTACACATTACCCTCCTTAAAGCGGAAGTAAACCCATCCATAGAACAGTTTCATTTCCAGCATGTGCCAGAAATGTAACACTCATTGGTTGTGCTCTCAATCAAAACAAGGTGGTAATAACTGTAAGCGCAAGTACATAAGTGCACACACTGGCTGAAATGTTTCGCTAAATAAGCAATAGGTCTATAAATAGTTCAAGGGTTAATCGTGGCAGATAAATGGCAGCTGCTGTCCTCAGAGAGCTGTGTTTAGAAAGAAAGTAGAGAAGGAAGCGCCACCTGAGTGTAGTATTAGAGACAGCTTTTAATGGCACAGATAAAAATCACACTTACAGAAAACAAGAAATACAAAGGCTCATCTGTGGGTCAGTGGTCCATAAGGAAGCATCAGATCAGGATCCATTTTTCTATTCAGAGATTGGAAGCTGCAGTCGTTGTTGCTGCCCAGCCTGGAGCAGATTCTGTGGCCATCAGGAAGAAACTGGGGCTGAGGTCACGGGATCACTTGCAGGGGAGGACTCCACAGAGTGAGAAGGGTTGGATAGGCAGGCTGCTGCTCCTTCTATTGGCCTGAGGTGGAAGTGGCAGTATGGTGCTATTTATATGCTGGTGCTGTGGAAGAACAAGTCCCAGAGCAGGCCATAAAGAGCATAAAAATGGGCATTTATGCTGGGCAATATAATAAGGAATATATAGAGAAAATTGAGTACTGTCCGTGATACTTTTTTTATTTGCACTAACATACAATTTTTCAGGACAAGCTTTCGGGGTATGTCCCCTTCTTCAAGGTCCAAGCAGTACTGATTCACAAATTTTTAAGCAGAATGTTAAAGAAGAAAAAAAAAAAAAAAAAGAAGAGAAAACCAAACACATACAAATCAATGGTAATAAAGATAGCAGCAGAGTTAGTGAGATAAGACAGAGGGAGAGCTAGGGGTGAATGCAGGGGGGGGGGGGGGGGGGGGGTACTAATCACAGAGCGGTCGTAAAACTTTAGCATAATGTGTAAGGAAACCAATATCTAAATTCAGGCCATTATTCTTCGTGTCAAAAAGAAGTATCATTCTTAGTTCAAACGTTTTCCTTTCCTGGATAGTTCTGAAATTCCCTTTAAGAACTAAGATTTAGATATTGGTTTCCTTACACATTATGCTAAAGTTTTACGACCGCTCTGTGATTAGTATCCCCCCCTGCATTCACCCCTAGCTCTCCCTCTGTCTTATCTCACTAACTCTGCTGCTATCTTTATTACCATTGATTTGTATGTGTTTGGTTTTCTCTTCTTTTTTTTTTTTTTCTTTAACATTCTGCTTAAAAATTTGTGAATCAGTACTGCTTGGACCTTGAAGAAGGGGACATACCTCGAAAGCTTGTCCTGAAAAATTGTATGTTAGTGCAAATAAAAAAAGTATCACGGACAGTACTCAATTTTCTCTGTCACAATTGCACTAATACGGCTACAACAAATCAAGTAATAAGGAATATATAAAATGTATAAATAAACGATTAAAAATACAATTTAAACATATGTAAAGAATGCAGTAAAAATAATAACTAATGGAACACTATACTTGTGGATATTTTATAAAAGCAGGATTGGGGCTATTTTAGTGATTAGGCATGCATGCAAAGAGAAGAAATAGGTAGGTAGAACGTATGTAAATGTGCCTAAGCACATGTACGCATAACCTGCGTAAGGATGCACACGTGCGGGGATCTAAGTCTCATCTAGCAAAATGCAGGTGGGCACCATGTAAAGGGGCAAGGTGTGTCATATAGACATGTATCTAAAAGATACACATATATACGCATGTATAGATGTGATAAAACATGTGTGCATCTTTATGCGCACAAACACGCACACGCATAGATACACGTATACATGGCTATTGGAAGATATTTGAGAGAACTTCTTTACTAAAAACTTTATGGATCTTAGGCTATGGTACTTACTATGACTGTAGATCAAAAAAGTATAGGGGATGTCAGTTATAAATGAAGGGACAAGGGAATATTAATTGGTTAATAAAACATACATATAAAGAATATACACATATATGAACATGTACCCATACGTGCATGCGCAGAAGGATATACATACATGTGCGGATAAACATACATGCATCTAAGCATGCATGCATGCACAAACAAAACTGTATGATGGGGATATACAAGACAGGAATACAACTATTGGGGGGATCTCACGAGGAAACAAGGTTACTCATAACAATGTATACACTTCAGTGTCCTTGTTTAACGCCCCTGGCGTTAAAGTACCTAAAGAATAAATCCAATATGTTTCCTGCTGACATAATCGTTTGAATCACTCGGCTGCAGGGTATGTAACTGGGATGGACTCGATTACTCACACTCCAAGACCAACCGAAGATTGGCCGTGGTGTGTTAGGAAGTGTTTAGGGATGCTAAGGTGTACTTCTTCCCTGTGACAGTGAAGGTTTTCTGGCCATGATGTACAAACTGGCAGGTTAAGCAGAGGGTTTTTTTGCATTGATACATCCCTATAAGTGGGAGGAGAACAGGTTGTGATGAAATGGGTTAAACAGACTTGATTTTGATGGGTGCGATTTTACGTTTTATATTTCTAGATTTTCTATAGGCCACTTTGGGTTTGGTGTCAACTGTGGCCCTTAGGTGGGGATCTTCTAGTAGGATAGACCAGTGTGCGGCTAATATTTTTCCCATTTTTCTATATTTCCCATAAAAGTGCAATGAATCTTGTTGGTGCTTTGATGGCAGATGTTACGGTACGAGAGCCTGTGGGTAAATTACGGTAGTTTTCGAAGGCCTCATCTATGAGTGAGGTAGGGTATCCTTCGTCTAGGAATTTTTTGGAAAGAAGTTGGCCATGGATGTCGTAGTCAGAGTCTCTGGTGCAATTTCTACACAATCGGCAAAACTTGCTTTGAGGGATGTTATTGACCCACCTGGGATGGTGGCAGCTATCGTAGTGTATAAAAGAATGGCCTGCAGTGGGTTTGATAAAATTCTGTGTATATTATTCCATTGTCATGAGAGAGTTCAAGATCTAGAAAATGCTAGCGTATTGGGATCAGCCACATGAGTAAAGGGCCCAGGGTGTTGAGATTGCAATATTGCAGGAAAGTAACAAGGTCATGAAGAGTGCCGCCCCAGATGATTACTATGTCGTCAATACATTGACCATAGTACATCACGTGGGCAGAAAAGGGGTAGTCAGCTGCAAGATACAAGTTTTCCCAGTATCCCATCATAAGGTTGGCATAACTGGGGGCAAAATTGGCCCCCATAGCTGTGCCGTTGATCTGTAGGTAGTGCGTGCCTTCTGACTTAAAATAGTTGTGTTTAAGGCAGAATGTTAGGGCCTCAAGGATAAAATGGGCTTGCCTTGAGTTGGTATGAGGGTTGTTGACCAAAAAAGTGTTAGACGGCACGTACTCCTACATCATGAGGAATAGTTGTGTACAGAGATGACACATCCAGGGACAGCCACCAATAGCTATCTTCCCATTGGTAAGGTTTAAGCATGTCTAGTAGGTGGGGTCCATCACATATATATATATATAGGTTTTGTGCCAGAGGTTGGAGAAATTGGTCAATGTAAATAGAGGAGCCACTAGTGACACTATCCATTGCTGTTACTATTGGACGGCCCAGGGGATTGGTAAGATCTTTGTGAATTTTTGGCAAGTGATAAAAATAAGGCACTTTGTGGAAGTGCAAAGCTGATCCTCAGCACACTTACACTAAATCCAACCTTTCACCACTAGAACACAAGGCACTTGAACAGCTGGCCCAGAACGAGTCCATTGTCATCAAACCTGCGGATAAAGGGGGTAGTATAGTGATCCAAGACAGGGTTGATTATGGCCTTGAATCACGCAGACTACTCTCTGATACTAAGACCTATCAAACCCTTCCCAGTGATCCTACACCCCAGCTTGCTCTAGAAGCCACCACACTTGTCAATAAAGTCCTTGAAGATAAAATCTCTAAAACCAAAGCTTCTTTCTTGAAGAAAAACTTCCACAAAGTGCCTTATTTTTATCACTTGCCAAAAATTCACAAAGAACTTACCAATCCCCCGGGCCTTCCAGTAGTAGCAGCAATGGATAGCGTCACTAGTGGCTTCTCTATTTATATTGACCAATTTCTCTAACCTCCGGCACAAAAAACCTCCCCCTCATATATACGTGATGGGCCCCACCTACTCGACATGCTTAAACCTTACCAATGGGAAGATAAGCTATTGGTGGCTGTCCCTGGATGTGTCATCTCTGTACACATCCATTCCTCATGATGTAGGAGTACGTGCCGTTGAACACTTTATGGCCAACGACCCTCATACCAACTCACAACAAGCCCATTTTATCCTTGAGGCCCTAACACTCTGCCTTAAAAACACAACTATTTTGAGTCAGAAGGCACGCACTACCTACAGATCAACGGCACAGCTAGGGGGGCCAATTTTGCCCCCATTTATGCCAACCTTACGATGGGATACCGGGAAAACTTGTATCTCGCATCTGACCATCCCTATGCCACCCATGTGATGTACTATGGTCAATATATCGACGACATAGTAATCATCTGGGACGGCACTCTTGATGACATTGTTACTTTCATGCAATATTGCAATCTCGACACCCTGGGCCTATCCTTTACTCACGTGGCTGATCCCAATACGCTAGCATTTCTAGATCTTGAACGCTGTCATGACAATGGAATAATATACGCAAAGAATTTTATCAAACCCACTGCAGGCAATTCTTTTATACACTACGATAGCTGCCACCATCCTAGGTGGGTCAATAACATCCCTCAAAGCCAGTTTTGCCGATTGCGTAGAAATTGCACCAGAGACTGACTACGACATCCATGGCCAACTTCTTTCCAAAAAATTCCTAGACAAAGGATACCCTACATCACTCATAGATGAGGCCTTCAAAAACTAACGTAATTTACACACAGGCTCTCGTACCGTAACTTCTGCCATCAAAGCACCAACAAGAGTCATTACACAATTTCATGGGAAATATAGAAAAATTGAAAAAATATTAGCCGCACACTGGTCTATCCTACTAGAAGATCCCCACCTAAGGGCCACAGTTGACACCAAACCCAAAGTGGAATATAGAAAATCTAGGAATTTAAAAAGTAAAATCACACCAAGCAAAATCAAGTCTGTTCAACCCATTTCATCACAACCTGTCCTCCTCCCACTTATAGGGATGCATCAACACAAAAAACCCCTCTGCTTAACCTGCCAGTTTGTACATCATGCCCAGAAAACCTTTACTGTCAAAGGAAAGAAGTAAACCTTAAAAGGAATTCTACAACTGTTCCACAGACATATACTGCCTTACCTGTCCGTGTGGACAATTTTATGTTGGCAGAACCATCAGAGCACTTAGGGCACGTTTTGGTGAACATAGGCGCTTCATTGAAAAGGGCCGTGATCATCATAGCGTGCCTAAACACTTCCTAACACACCACGGCCAATCTACGGTTGGTCTTCGAGTGTGGGTAATCAAGTCCATACCAGCTACTTACCCTTCAGCCAAGCAATACAAACGATTATGCCAGCAGGAAACATATTGGATTTATTCTTTAGGTACTTTAACGCCAGGGGGGTTAAAGAAGGACATTGAAGTGCATACATTGTTATGAGTAACCTTGTTTCCTCGTGAAATTCCCCCAATAGTTGTATTCCCGTCTTGTATATCCCAAATCATACAGTTTTGTATGTGCGTGCATGCATGCTCAGATACGAGTCTACGGTAACTCATGCATATATGCATGCATAGAAGGAGCAGCAGCTCAGAGCGCGTAGCCTACCTATCCAACCCTTCTCACTCTGTGGAGTCCTCCCCCGGAAGTGATCCCATGACCTCAGCCCCAGCTTCTTCCTGATGGCCACAGGATACGCTTCAGGCTGAGCAGCAACGACTGCAGCTTCCCATCTCTACATAGAAAAACAGATCCGGATCTGAGGCTTCCCTACGGACCACAGACGAGCCCTTGTATTTCTTGTTTCCTGTAAGTGTGATTTTATCTGTGCCATTAAAAGCTGGCTCTAATACTACATTCAGGTGGCGCTTCTTTCTCTACCTTCTTCTGTGCGCTCAACTAAACTGTCAAATCATCCAATGGCTGGTGTCATAACTGATCACATGTGCAGCATCATGGCAGTTGTAGATTAAACAGAGGCAAAGATGGCAGCTTTCTTGGCTGAAAACGATAGAGGGAGGGGCAGGGGTTTACTTACACTGTAACATGTCCTTGATTGGCACCTCCTTACAGAGACATCAAATGGAAAACCTAGTGCCAAAGTACCTCAATAAGCAGGGTGACTCTGCAGGTACTCAGTAACAATTTGTGCCAACGTCCCCAAAAATCGGATTATAGATAAAAGAAAAACTCTAGGCATGGGACTTTAGAGGCACAATAGTATTAGACTACAAAAAATAAATTAGATAAAAGGTATTTTATTGGAAAATTATAAAAGACAATGGACACACATAGATTAATTAAAAACAATTCAGGCTAGATGTGGACCCTAATAATCATACACCGTGAGAGTCCTAACCTGCATATTTGTATAACATAAAGAAGGTTATAAATGTATACATATATCACTTAGTCCATATATAGGAGAAATACTTCCCCAGAGTATTGAACAGTAGATAGGTACACAATTGTGGCAGACAAAGTGCAGCAGGTTTGGTAATCCACGGTGAGATATTCTCTAGTTGCTCTACATGTTTCGCGTTACGCAGAACGCTTCCTCAGGAGCTAGAGATTCAATTAGGTTTATGCAACCTTACTTTACCTATCAGTAGTGATTGTAATGCAAATGATCACAATTTGATCATGGGTATAAGATATCTGAATTGAGTTGGAGACAGCAGTCGGCCACAGCCTGGAACCTCTCAAAGAAATGTAGCATCAAGTATCCATAAGAGGGAAAGCATAGGCTTTGTCATTGTAGTGCCTTAGATGGATGAGAGGGAGCAAAGGAGCCGTCCGATCTGGCAGGGACCGGTGCTGTGGCCACAGCACCGGTCCCTGCCAGATCGGACGGCTCCTTTGCTCCCTCTCATCCATCTAAGGCACTACAATGACAAAGCCTATGCTTTCCCTCTTATGGATACTTGATGCTACATTTCTTTGAGAGGTTCCAGGCTGTGGCCGACTGCTGTCTCCAACTCAATTCAGATATCTTATACCCATGATCAAATTGTGATCATTTGCATTACAATCACTACTGATAGGTTTATGCAACCTTACTTTACCTAATTGAATCTCTAGCTCCTGAGGAAGCGTTCTGCGTAACGCGAAACATGTAGAGCAACTAGAGAATATCTCACCGTGGATTACCAAACCTGCTGCACTTTGTCTGCCACAATTGTGTACCTATCTACTGTTCAATACTCTGGGGAAGTATTTCTCCTATATATGGACTAAGTGATATATGTATACATTTATAACCTTCTTTATGTTATACAAATATGCAGGTTAGGACTCTCACGGTGTATGATTATTAGGGTCCACATCTAGCCTGAATTGTTTTTAATTAATCTATGTGTGTCCATTGTCTTTTATAATTTTCCAATAAAATACCTTTTATCTAATTTATTTTTTGTAGTCTAATACTAATACTATTGTGCCTCTAAAGTCCCATGCCTAGAGTTTTTCTTTTATCTACCTCCTTACAGAGATACAACAGGGTAATTGCTCAATGTCTGGCAACATTAGAGGCTACTCCCATTTCTTCAATCTTGTGAGGTCCAGATATGATCCACCAAGGCTCAGCCAATGAGCCAACCAGGAAGCTGCAGAAGGAGCCATAGTAGCTATCTACTCTTGTAATCTTGTTAAAAGAATCTTGAAAGGGGGGGGGGGGGGGGAACGAAAAACGAAGGTTTGCTAGATGTTGGAGAGTTTACATAGGGGATATCCCTGGAGCTTTTAAATTTTCCTAGTGACCAGTCACCTGAAGGCAGCAGCGTATAACCCATGAATAAAGACTAAAGATCATTTCACCAAATGATTATGAAATTCTTATCATTACAGGGAATTAGCAAAATAACAAAACGCAACACAAGCATTAAAAAGATGGTTATGATAAGGCTTTAATTTACAAAGGCACAAAATTAGAGGCTGACAGCACAAGGAAATGGAATAAAAACATGATTCCCAGTTCCCCAAAACTTATCAACAAGCTATTAGAGTAAAGCAAATGGCAAAGTAGTAAATGCAAAAACACAATTAGGAGTCTTTCAGCTTCCAAACTGGGACATGTCACACAAGCAGCTTTACATACACTCAGAATCAAAATATCACTTCCAAATTCCAAAATTCTACCTTAAAGTAGATTTCCACTTTTGCAGTTCAGTTTGGGAAACCCCTACTTTTCACACAGCACACCTTAAAAATCCTCACAATCCTGCTTCACTTGGAGTATGATTATGCATAGGGGCTATATTGCTTTGAATAAACGACAATGGGAAGATAAGGGACACACACACACTTTTTTTTTTTTTTTTTTTTAGTGCATCAACATACAATTCACCACCCAAGCCCTAATATCTTTAACCCTTTGTTAGGAGAACCAGTGTTTGCATAACTCTCTGGGCCACTCATAAATTACATATAAAAAGGGAGAACCAAGTAGAAAAAAAAAAAAAAAAGTGTATGTGAAGAGACGAGCAGGAGCTATATGCAAGAATAAATATTAAAGCAAAGTAACAAATATAAAGTAGGAGTTATCCCAATTTGACTGCAAACATGGAAATACACTTGAAAATTCTCAGTTATAAATGTAATATGAATACACTGAACCAATAATTTTCCTTATTCCCTTTTTCTTCTGTTTTGATAGATTTTCACACTTGCAGCTGGAAATGTGTCTTTTGAATAACCTACAGACAGCTTTCCCTCCAATAGTTTTATTAGTGATGTTTAACCCTTGTGACTGCACCACAACTTTCTCTTCTCTTGTATGGCAAAAAACATAAAATGTTACTGTAACTTCAAACTAGGTCATCAAATGTGCAAACTCCTGGCCATTGATAAAACAAACACATAATGTCATATTAGGATCTCTAAAGAGGAAGAAGATGCATGGCTTGTGACAACACATGTGTAAAACGTAAGGGAAATCTTTCACCATGTAGACCAAAATCTTTAGTACATTTATTTTGGGCAGGGTGGCAGAGTTTTAGAATAATGAGCACTTAATTTTTAAAGAACCTATTGTTTGTTAGCATGTTTTCTGAAAATAAAACCCAAAAAACGACTGAACAATGCTCTCAACTTCAGCAGCATTAAAAGTGCACTACAAAATCCATAAATTAAAATAAGCCATGGTGTATGGCAAAAAGCTAAAGCATCAATGGAAACTGCAAGTCACTGACATGCTTGCTTACCATGCAAATGACTGAAAATTCATTAACATTACAATGTTTTAGGTTATTACTACAAACCAATGAAGTATAGAAAGCTTACAATTTATAGACCTACTTTAACATGGGAATTTTTTTTAAATAACTGTTCATTACAGATGATCCAACATATCTGTGTTTGGGTGAAAAAAAAAGAAGAAGGAAAGTCTGTACATTAAAGGAATTGTTGTCCTATATACAGTTTTTACTATTATACAGCTAACTGTAATGTCCGTTAGGTAAAAAAAAAAAAAATATTATCCCCTCAAGTCCTTTAAAAATAAGTCACTCTTCTCCAGAACAGATGTTGTGTAGTTCCAGGTAGCCAGAATGAATACAAGTCCACACAGGGCAAAGGTCTTATTATTACCAGCTTGTTAATCTACTCCTAAAGCTTTGAGTTGGCGCTCAATATCTTCATCAGATATGGTTGATTTTTTGGATGAGGCTGCGGAGGGAATGCCTTTGTCAGCTGATGGAGCATGTGCCATCTGCAAAAAAAAAAAATAAATAAATAAAATATGAACATTGGAGATTTAAATAATTAGGAACTACAGATCATGCCTAGTTTCTAGAAAAGCCCACAGACATCCTGTCCGCTAGATGTATGTGAACTTAAAGAGACTTGTTACTTTGCCGATTTCATCATAGGCAGGAAAGGTTATTATACATGGGTCAAGGGGGTAGGCTTTAAAGCTGAACTTCAGGCAAACAGCTAAATACACAATGAAATACATACATACATGGGAGCTGTTTTACCTACCAAAGGATTTTTCCATTTCTGTCCATCCAGTCTTGATTAACATAGATTTTCCACACACCAGCTCTACAACTGGATTTCTCTCTGTAGCATTTTTACTTTCACTCCCTAAGTTTCCTCCCCATCATCGCTCTGACTGTATAGTGAAGGAGTAGCAACACACTGATAAGCTCTCTCTGCTCTCTCCTCCCATTACTTGCACTGAAGATCAAGTTACTGCTTCCTCGTGCTGCTTCTTCCTCCCATTTTCTGAACTCTGCTGCCAGGACTGTACCATGGACTGCAAGAGGCTACCAGCAAGTTTAATTAAAGCCCAACTTTATAAAACTTGAAAATTCTCCTTTGCAGAGGGCTGCACCCACGCTGCAAGGGTCAACTGCTCATTTATGTCAAGGGGGCATAGAAGTTAGTAAACCTGCAGCTTTGCACTAAACAGGAAAAATCAAGGGTTATTTTAAAGTACACAAAAGCTGGAGAACTATTAGAACCATCATTTAACAATTACAAAAAAAATAAATTAAAAAAAATAAATAAATAAAAAAGGGGGGGGGTGAGTTGTTGAGGACAAGTTCTGAAATACCACATACTTTTCCTGAGATTTCAATTCCTATTTCATCCAAAACCTGATTCACAATGTCCTGGCTTTCTTCTTCGTCGTCTGAGGCATCAAAAATATCATCCAATGTGTCATTTACTGTGAAAATTAAAACGCAGAGGTCAGATGAAAGGTGACAATCTTGTCAAAGACCAATAACTCATAACATCCTAAATCCCTACATACCAATATCTTAGCATCAATTGCCTATTAAGATAAATGATCCTTCCATGAAAATTAGGTCAATACATTTAAAATACAAGTAAAGTCTATTTTTTTTATATCAAACCATTCACAGTACAGATCCTCTACAGAGCTCCAGGAGGATGGGAATAGAGCACTCAGGAGGTACCGATTAGGAAATATAGGGAGCAATTGAGCTTTTTGCGGGTTAAAAAAAAAAAAGTTTATTTACTTAAAGCCTGTAAAGCTTTACACCAATGATCAGCATATCACTGGTACCATGCAGAACTTCTGCAGACCTGTCTGTGTATCTGCCTGCTTTTACCTTGGTTAACAGTACCTTTATAAATACGGATCACAGAAGCTCAGCTGGACCTAAATATAAAAAGTACCGATGTACCAAGTCTCCATTGTGGAGCCTGGCAAAGATGTGTAACAGAGCGAGATAAAAAAGTGTCTTACTCATTTCTTCTGTCATTTCCATTTTCATATTTTCTTTCTGGAAATTTTGCATCGTTTGAAGGGTTTTTTGTGGATCCATCTTCTTGTTTACTGCTTGCATGGTCTAAAAACAAACAAAAAGATTACATTGTTAGAAAAGTTTTATTATTCCCAACTGATTGCAGGATTTGACATGGACACTTCCTATTGGCCATCCAGCAGATGCGGGTTCTCAGGATCCAGAAGCAGAATGACATGTGCATGAGAAGAAGCAGGGGACTGGCGAGCAAGGGGCCATCTGCAATGCTGGGTTAGCAGTCTTTTGCACCCAGGAACAGCCCCAGCAAAGGACCTGGGTGGCATATTTAGGCGTGCGTACCTTGCTTCACCAGGTAAGAACAGAAAAGAAAAAAAAAAAAAATTTGCAGGATAGGTTAGAGGGTGGTAGGCGGGAGAGAGTTCATACTTTGTCCGAATCAGGAATCAGAAAAAAAAAAAAAAAAAAAAAAAAGTGTAAAAAAAAAGGAAGGAAAACTATCATCGATTAAATGTTACAAAGAATATAACAGAATATGTAAAAAGGAAATCAAGGACCTAAAAATCCAAAAATGAACGACAGATTGCAAAAGATAGGACTAACCCCAAACATTCTTCAAATATGAAATAGTAAAAAGGTCGGGTCGGAGCATGTAGGCCCTTTACAAAATAAATCTAGAGTGGGTGACTGGGGACAAAGAGAAGGCACATTTATTAACCACTAGCCGCCCGCCATATAGCAAAATTACAGCGGCAAAGTGGTTTCGATATCCTGGCTGGGCGTCATATGACGTCCTGCAGGATAACAGCCGCCGCGCACCATCGGAGGCTCTTTACCACATAATCAGCCGTGACCAATCATGGCTGATCACGATGTAAACAGGAAAAGCCTGATCGGTTTTTCCTCACTTGCATCTGACAGACGCGAGTAGAGGAGAGCCGATCGGCTGCTCTCCTGACAGGGGGGGCTGTGCTGATTATCAGCACAGCCCCCCCTCAGATCCCACCCAGGACCTCCATCATGCTGTCCAGGTCCACCAAGGATAGCCATCCACACTGGACCAGTAGGCACAATGCCTACCACTGTCAGTGTCACCAGGGATGCCCATCAGTGCCACCCATAAGTAACCATCTTTGCAGCCTTTCAGTGCCCAGTGTCACCTATCAGTGCTGCATATCAGTGCCACCCATGAGTGCCACCTCATTGGTACCCGTCAGTGAAGAAGAAAAATGTACTTATTTACAAAATTTTATAACAGAAACAAAAGCAAAACTTTTATTTTTTTCAAAATTTTCGGTCTTTTTTTATTTGTTTAGAAAAAAAACAAAAACCGCAGAGGTGATCAAATACCACCAAAAGAAAGCTCTAGTTGTGGGAACAAACTGATAAAAATTCTGTTTGGGTGCAGTGTAGCATGACCGCGCAATTGTCATTTAAACAGCGACAGCGCAGAAAGCTGAAAATTGGCTTGGGCAGGAAGGGGGGGGGGGGGGGGGGGGGGGGGAGAGTGCCTGGTATTGAAGTGGTTAAATACCGTCTTCTGCTCTGTGTATACAAAGAAGCATAGGGGAGCTCATGTCCATAATGGGGATGGTATTGACACAGCCCCAAATGATCCACAATGGCTCAAAATTGATATGGTCCAGAAATATTTAGACAGAATAAACGTAGATAAGGCACCTGGACCAGATGCCATCCACCCACGGATCCTAAAACAATTGAGCTCTGTCATTTCAAAGCCATTGTTTCTAAGTTTTAGGGACTCTTTAACCACTTCAGCCCCAGAAGATTTTACCCCCTTCCTGACCAGAGCACTTTTTAAAATTTGGCACTGCGTTGCTTTAACTGAAAATTGCAGTCATGCAACGTTGTACCCAAACGAAATTTGCATCCTTTTTTTTCCCACAAATAGAGCTTTCTTTTGGTAGTATTTGATCACCTCTGCGGTTTTTATTTTTTGCGCTCAGAGAAAAAAAAAAAAAAACAATACTTTTGTAAAAAAACAAAAATTTCTTCATCAGTTTAGGCTTATATATATTCTACATATATTAAAAAAAAAAAAAAAAAAAAAAAAAAAAGATATTATATATTTTATTATTATTCAATAAAGTGTACATTAACTGGTTTGCGCAAAAGTTATAGCATCTACAAACTATGGGAAAAATTTATGGCATTTTTATTATTTTTAATAGTAATGGCAGTGATCTGCGATTTTTAGCGGTACTGCGACAGATTGGACACTTGACACATTTTTGGAACCACTGACATTTATACAGAAATCAGTGCTATAAAAATGCACTGATTACTGTGTAAGGCTCGATTCATATCTATGCATGTTGCTTTTGAGCGTTTCTGCAGTGCTTGCCGCGTTTTTGCTTTTTTTTTTTTTTTTTTTTTTTTTTACACTGTATATAGCTGGTTGCTAAGGAGGGGGCCAGGAAGCCGGCCGCCGCATCCTTAAAGAGGAGCTGCACCTTAAAAAAAAAAAAAATTATTAAAAGCCAGCAGCTACAAATACTGCAGCTGCTGACTTTTAATAAATGGACACTTTCCTGTCCCAGGGTCCAGCGATGTCGGCAGCCGAAGCCGATCAATCACTCGGCTCTCGGCTGCCCCCGCCACCATCCTCAGTCAGGGAATCGGGAAGTGAAGCGATGCGGGGGCATCTGTGGATATTCTGCGGCTGTCTAAGCCCGGAAGTGGCTGCAAATACCTGTATTAGACAGGTATCTGCACCCCCCTCCCCCCTGAAAGGTGCCAATTGTGGAACCGGAGGGGGGGGGGGGGGGGGGGGAGTGGGAGGAATCCGATTGGAATATCCAATTGTCTCTGGATCAACTGTGGGTATAGGATTGTGTACATGGGATTGTATAATTCCCCCCCCCCCTTTATTGGTTGAACTAGATGGACTTTTCTTCAATTTAACTACGTAACCACTAAAATCTAACACTGTTCAGTCAGTCGTGTGGCTCACCAGCTCTGCAGGGCCAGGGTGATGCATATGCTATTCTGTGTTCTTAGCCTTCACTGAACTACAATTAAACAACAGAACACCACAAGGCTTCTAAACACACAACCCTCCAGTTCTCAATCCCTGAAGTTAGATTATTAAAACATCACTAAAAGTAGATCCTGACTAGAGGTCGACCGATATGGGTTTTTCTCTGGCCGATGCCAAAGCCGATATTTAGAAATCGCGGTGGCCGATGGCCGATATATGATGCCGATTTTTTTTTTCCCCTTCATCTCATAAAATCTAACAGTTAGACCCCTTTCACACTGGGGCGTTTTTCGGGCGCTTTTGGGCTAAAAATAGCGCCTGTAAAACGGCTCCCCTGCAGTCTCAGTGTGATATCCCGAGTGCTTTCACACTGAGGCGATGCGCTGGCAGGATGTTAAAAAAAAGTCCTGCAAGCAGCATCTTTGGAGCGGTGTATACCGCTCCTCCACCACTCCTGCCCATTGAAATGAATACGCACCGCTGCCGAAACGCCTGCAAAGCGTTTCGGCAGCAGCGCTTCAGGGGCGCATTTAACCCCTTCTTCGGCCACTAGCTGGGTTATAAGTGCCCCGCTAGCAGCCGAATAGCGCCGCTAAAATGATGGTAAAGCACCGCTAAAATTAACAGCGTTTTACCGTCAACGCATGCCCGCTCCAGTGTGAAAGCAGCCTTAAGTAATAAGTGATACAGAAAATTTTTTATATTTAAACATTTATTAAACAAAACAAACCTCCAATCAGTTCACTTGTATGTAGAATTTAGATTTAAAAAAAAAAAAAAACGATATCTTAAATATTAAATACACAAAAACAGGTAATCAAAACTTTTGGACGAAAAAAAATGGGCTAACTTTACTGCTTTTTTTTTTTTTTTTTTTTTTTTTTTTTTAAATTTCATTAGTGTATTTTAAAAAAAAAAAAATTGTGTTTGAAAGACCGCTGCGCAAATACCGTGTGACATAAAATATTGCAACAACCGCTATTTTATTCCCTAGGGTCTCTGCTAAAAAAATATATATATAATGTTTGGGGGTTCTAAGTGATTTTATAGCAGAAAATACAGGATTTTTACTTGTAAGCAACAAGTGTCAGAAAAGATTTAGTCTTTAAATGGTTAAACTGAAAACTTCTCCATGGAGTTCAGTCTATTGATAAAACAACCTGAAGAGATACAATGTATCTTCTTATCAGACTTGGCAGGCTGCCCAGAGGAGGAGAGAAGAAAACTTCAGACAACTTGCAATTGACTTCTATTACAGAAGTCATTTGCAAGTCCCCCTGAATCGGCTTTTTTTTTTTTTATCAGCACAATCGGCCGATGCCGATTAAGTAAAAAAAGCCAAATATCGGCCGATATATCGGTCGACCTCTAATCCTGACTAGCACATACTTTAAGCTCCCAAATCAAAACTGAAATCTGCTATGCAAGGAATTGTGGGGGGGGGGGGGGGGCTAGAACAAGAGCAAATGTGCCTATCTATATATGGTATGTATTTAAAAGGGCATTTTTATCTTTATCAAAAAGTACACAACACTGTCATATAGTGCGTTAAACCTACCGCCCAGCCTCACCTTCGGTTCAAAGAATTTAGGCAGAAACCACATTAAAATCTTCGGCATCCAAGGCTCTGTTCTGAGTTATTGTAGGGATGGAGCAGCTGTTGGGATCAGCGCCCCCAAGTGCAGAGGGAGAGAGTGTGATCTTGTTCCTTCAGGTCACACATGTGTAGTGTTGTACTCTCTACTGTCATCTAGGCTGAGCACAGAGGCTGAGACAGGAGAGTGTGCACACTGAACATGTGCGCCCCAAAGGAACAGGTTTAGCACACTATGCTGCTATAACCATATCAGAGAGCATCCTGTGCATTTTGGTGAAGGTGAACTTACAGCAGTAACCTGAAGGTAACCATATAGATGTGAAAGATAGCATATTACAAATTAAGAACACTTGGATGTTACATAGCATTAGGCCACGAATACTGGAACTGAAACACTTTTTTTTTTTTTTTTTCTTATGTGTCTCTAATAATGCTGGTATGTTATTTTTACTTAACTGTCTGTAGACCTGTCCACATTACAATGCTTTATTATCTCACTTGTCTTACCCAAAATTATGGCCCTCTGAACTTTAGTGCCCTCTTGCTAGTCTGTTTGTGAATTAAGAATTTTGCCCTATTAACCAGCCAAGCTTTATAACCTCTTGATTGCTAATTGAAATCCGCCCACACCCTACCCCTATCAGTATATATTTAAGCTTCTCTTGGGGGGAAGCATTTGCAGGGGGTACACATTTGCAACTTGGCTCTTTCTCAAAGTGGCGATTTCTACAAGTGAAATGCACTTCTGACTCTGCACTTCAGCGAAGGCACAAAGCGAAAGGACACAAGATAAACATTTTGAAAAACAGCACACAGACATCAGGTGAACTTGTTTACTCCTTTAGCTCTTTTTCCTTGGAACATGCCTTCTCTACCACTGCTTTTGACAACTCTGTCCTCCATCCTTAAACTATCTCTCCTTCACCCCTCTTCTCCCCCCCACAGCATATATATATCACCCTCACTCCTGTCCTGTCCTTATTACTGCACCCACCAACTCCTGCTAATTCTAAATCCACATACACTAAAAATCTCCAAGACCCTGGGGCATGTCACTTCATATAAATCCCACTCCCATATTACCTCCCTCACCCTCTTGCTTCTCCTAACCTCTGGAGATATATCCCCAAACCCTGGGCCTCCATCATTTAACTGTACCCCATGCGCCCATCACCCTGCACCCCCTGGCAGCAGCCACCGCAATCAACACAATTTAATTCCCATTTCTATTCTTCCCAAATCCAGACTCCCTTTCTCCTGTGCCCTTTGGAACTCGCGCTCTGTCTGCAACAAGCTCACCTCTCTCCATGACCTCTTTATTGCCAACTCATTTAACCTACTCGCCATTACCGAAACCTGGCTCCACGAATCAGACACTGCATCTTCTGCTGCCCTATCCCATGGTGGTCTTCTCTGGACTCACTCCCCCAGATCCCGCGGACGTAAAGGAGGAGGTGTCGGAATCCTGCTAGCCCCACATAGCACCTTTCAGGTACTTCAGCCACCTCCCTCTCTGTCACTCTCCTCTTTTGAAGCACACTGTATTCGCCTTTTCTCTCCAATTTCTCTAAGGATAGCTGTGATCTACAGGCCCCCTGGACCAGTATCAACCTTTCTTGAAGACTTCTCTGCCTGGCTACCCTACTTTCTTTCTTCTGAAATCCCCACTATCATTCTCGGGGACTTCAACATCCCTATTAATACTAACACTCCTTCCACTTCCAAACTTCTCAGCCTAACATCCTCCTTTGACCTGAAGCAGTGGATACATGCTCCAACTCACTCAGAAGGCAATATCCTTGACCTCGTGTTCTCTCGCCTTTGCATTCCATGCAACCTCTCTAACTATCCATCCCCTCTCTCTGATCACCACCTTATTAGTTTCACTCCCTCCCTCTCCTTCACCTCCTCTCCCTCCAACCACCTTAAAGTTACCCGCAGAAACCTACGTCATCTCAACCCTTCTCTTCTCTACTCTGCCATCAACAACCTCTACGACAAAATCTCTCCCTATCCTGCACCAACCTAGCCACTTCTGTGTACAACGCTTCACTGAACTCACTTGCCCCCCTCACTACACACAGAATCAAGCCCAGACCCCTTCAACCTTGGCAAACAGATGATACTAGAAGTCTTAAAAAACAGTCGTGCTCTGGAGCGCCTGTGGCATAAGACTAAGTCCCAGAGAGATTTCTACCAATATAAATCTGCCCTCCAAAAATACAACTCCAGCCTCCTCTCTGCCAAGCAGACCTATTTTACCACTCTCATTAGCAACTTATCATCCTGTCCCCGTCAACTCTTCTCCACCTTCAACTCTCTACTTCGTCCTCCACCGCCTCCACCCGCCAACTCACTCACTGCACAGGAGATCGCCAATCACTTCAAACAGAAGATTGATACTATTCGCGCTGAGCTCTCTACTGTGCCGACACCCTCCACGCTTTACACTTCATGCCCACAGGCACAATCATTATTTCCCTCTTTCAACCCCACCACTACAGACGAAGTTGCTAAACTACTTGCTAATGTCCACCTTACCACCTGCCCTCTGGATCCTGTTCCCTCACAAATGCTACGCTCACCCTCTGGCCCTATACTACACTCTCTAACCCACATCTTCAATCTCTCCCTCTCTTCTGGCATCTTCCCTAACTCTGTAAAACATGCACTTGTCAGACCCATACTTAAAAAGCCCTCACTGGACCCATCCAATCTTAACAACCTACGCCCCATCCCCTTGCTCCCCTTCTTATCCAAACTCCTCGAACGTCTGGTCTACAACCGACTAAGCGTCCACCTCGCTGATAATGGCCTTCTCGATCCCCTTCAGTCTGGATTTCGTCCTCAACACTCCACAGAAACTGCTCTCCTAAAACTAGCAAACGATCTACTAACGGCCAAAACCAATCGACACTATTCTGTACTCCTACTCCTGGACCTCTCTGCTGCCTTTGATACGGTTGACCACCCCCTCCTCCTCAAAAAACTACACGCCTTTAGTCTCCGTGACTGTACACTTCGCTGGTTCTCTTCCTACTTATCCAACCGCACCTTTAGCGTTTCTTATAACTCTACTTCCTCCTCTCCCTTTCTCTGTTGGGGTCCCTCAGGGTTCTGTTCTTGGACCTCTACTATTTTCAATCTACACTGCCTCCCTGGGTCAACTGATAGCCTCCCATGGCTTCCAATACCACCTCTACGCTGATGACACCCAAATCTATCTCTCTACCCCTCAGCTCACTCCCTCTGTCTCCTCACGTATCAGTAATTTACTCTCAGATATATCAGTCTGGATGTCTCACCACTTCCTTAAACTCAATCTAGCCAAAACCGAACTTCTAATTTTCCCTCCCCCCCATGCCTCTTCCCCTGATCTCTCTGTCAAAATCGATGGCACAACTATAAGCCCATCCCCACATGCGAAGGTTCTAGGTGTAGTCCTAGACTGTGAACTCTCCTTCAAGCAACACATCCAATCACTGTCCAAATCCTGCCGCCTCAACCTCCGCAACATCTCCAAAATACGCCCCTTTCTAACCAATGACACAACAAAGCTCTTAATTCACTCGCTGGTCATCTCTCGCCTTGACTACTGCAACTCCCTTCTCATTGGCTTACCTCTACATAGTCTATCACCTCTTCAAACCATTATGAATGCCGCTGCCAGACTCATCCACCTTACCAGTCGCTCTGTGTCTGCCACTCCTCTATGTCAATCCCTCCACTGGCTTCCGCTCGGCCAAAGAATTAAATTCAAAATTCTAAACAACTACGTACAAAGCCATCCACAATTTCGCCCCCAGCTACATCACTTGCTTAGTCTCTAAATACCAACCTACTCGCTCTCTTCGTTCCTCTCAAGACCTCCTGCTCTCTAGCTCCCTTGTCACCTCCTCCCATGCTCGCCTCCAGGCCTTTTCCAAAGCCTCTCCAATCCTATGGAACTCCTTACCCCAATCTGTCCGCTTATCTCCTACTTTATTAGCTTTCAGAAGATCCCTGAAAACCCTTCTCTTCAGAGAAGCCTATCCTACCCACACCTAACAACTATACTCCCCCCCCCCCCCCCCCCCCCCCCCCCCCCATCAGCTCATCACCCACAGTTATTACCTTTTGTCTCCACTTGACCCTCCCTTCTAGATTGTAAGCTCTAACGAGCAGGGCCCTCTGATCCCTCCTGTATTGATTTGTATTGTAAGTGTACTGTCTGCCCCATGTTGTAAAGCGCTGCGCAAACTGTTGGCGCTATATAAATCCTGAATAATAATAATAATAATAATAATATTTTACAAGCTGCAGAAGAACCCATGCTGAACACTGCACATTAGTTCCTAATTTGTGCACAAATTTCCAGTTACAGTTTTGCATGAATGTGGGGTGTGGGCACTGTTGAAAAGAACTGCATTATAAGCCAGGAGCTTTTTGTTAAAGCCTTTGTAAAGGTTCCATTTTTTTTTTTAATTAACAAACATGTTATACTTACCTGCTCTGTGCAATGGTTTTGCACAGAGCAGTCTCGATTCGCCTCTCCCCAGGTCCCAGTCAGTGCTCCTTGCCCTCCCCCCCCCAGCTGAGCGACCCCATAGCAAACTGCTTGCTCTAGGGGTACTCGTGCGTGCTCGCCCCAGAACCGCCTGTGTGTCTATGGGGCCTCGCCCCTCGCTTCCTCCTCACTGGCTATGATTGACAGCAGCTGGAGCCAATGGCTCCCATTTCAGTGTCTCAGCCAATGAGGGAGAGACCCAGGAGAACGTCTGCTCTCGTGCTGGATCGGGCTCAGGTTAGTATAGGGGGGCTACAGGGGAACTGCACACTGAAGGTTTTTTACCTTCATGCTAAAATGCATGAAGGAGAGAAAAAAAAAAAAAAAAAAAAAAAAAAAGCCTTCAGCCTTTAGAACCACTTTAAGTTACCACCATCAGGTTTCATGTAACTACTGTAAGTAGCAACTGCATGGTCTCACCTTAGCTGTAGTAGACATTGCACCGGCCATCTTCATCTGGGAGCTCATGACTTTTGTCTGCGTAGACATGGATGTGACTTTGGAACTCACAGCATAGGTTCGAGTTTTCTGTTTACGAAGCTGAACTAATTGCTTTGCCAGTATCCGGCAGGCATCTTTGTTTCCTGTCTTTGCCATCTTTTTTATTTCCATTTCCTGACAAGATTGAGTAAACGTAAACTCATAAAAAAGGAGAAAGACATACACAGCACTGCTTATATTATACATACTGCAATGAAACACATGGGGAAACGGATACCTCCTTACTAAACACACAATTAAACTTCAGAACAGAAAAAAAAAAAAACAAAAAAAAAAAAAACACAACATTAGCAAATAAAAAGTGAAAGATATTTCCAATACAAAAACAACTCTTACTGTGCCTCATAATCACTTGTACAAGCATCCTCCCTCAAACAGTGCAAGAGTAAATTGCTCAGTGCAGTAACCTATACCAATCAACCTGAGGTCACGTCAGTAAACTCAGACTAGTACATAATGAATTCCAATTACCTGTTAAGATGCTTACAGGAAGTGCACTTTAACCAGTTGACATCTGCGCTATAGCCGAATGACAGCTGCAGCGCGGACCTGAATTCCCGGGAGGCCGTCATGACAGCCTCCCCTGTGCACGCGCCCTATAGGGCGTGCACGCAGCGCGATGTGATCAGCGAGTCACTGAGACTCTAGTGATCACCGATTCGAGTAAGGGGTCGGTCCCAGCCCCTTACCATGTGATCAGCTGTCATTGGCTGACAGCTGATCACATGATCAAAACAAAAGCTCTGATCTTTTTTTTTTTTCTCCTCGCGCTGACAGGAAAAATTTTATAACAAAATATTAAAAAAAAAAAAAAAAAAAAAAAAAAAAAAAAAAAAAATTTGCCCTTTTTACATTTTTTTAACAAAAAATAAAAAATGCAAAGGTGATAAAATACCACCAAAAGAAAGCTCTATTTGTGGGGGGAAAAAAAAATGATAAAAATTTCATATGGTTACAGTGTTGTATGACCGCGCAATTGTCATTCAAAGTGTGTCAGCGCTGAAAGCTGAAAATTGGTCTGCATAGGAGGGGCGTTTAAGCAAGTGGTTAAACTACACACTCTGCTCTTTGTCCTGTTTTTAATGCTATCTAATATCACTGCTAAAGTAAATCTGTCTGATAAATGCTTGCTAAGCTGGCTATAACAAAGCAAGTATGAAGAAGTTCCTTCACATACTCTCAGATGTGCACTTTGGATACCCTAAATCCTGTGAAGCTAACAGGTGAATTACAATATTCACTGACATTTCCTAGCTTGCCTTTCCTGTACCCTCTATTGAGCATTAAGGAAACCCATTACAGTGAGGAGACAATAAGCAGTTAAAGGCAGGCAGGAAGAGGCAGGCCAGCTGAGGACTAAACCAGGAAGTGTTTAGTACCAGAAGAGATAATTGTAAAAGAGTTTCACAAACCAAGTGTAATAAAGTCCATGTTTATTGTTTAAAATGATAAGTTTACATTTGTAAAATAAAGAAATGCACAGGCAAAAAAAAAAAAAAAAAAAAAAAAAAAAAAAGTGCATTATCTTTTTACTAGGAGTCTGCAAAGCATTGCACCTGATTAGCAGATCGTGGGTACAATCTCAGGCTCTTGCAGACTGTCAGCATATCTGCCTGCTCATACCCAATACGGGCAGGCAGTTGCACGACGGGAAGCATCATTGAACTAACTGGAGCGCTCAACAGCGCCCTGGTAGTTCATAAAGAACTACACAAGCAGGCAGCCGCAAAGGCTGTCAGTACTTGTAGTTCTTCCATTTACAGAACTCTGTGAATTAATTTTTTAAAATTGTGACAGCAGGTGTAGGGAGAAGATCCCAAGCCCACTGTCACAATAGGGTAATGGGGTAATGGGGTGGGGCAGGTGTAACGGGTTACAAAAGGTGAACTTCTCTTTTAAAGGCATAGGCCACCTTTTGAAAAACATTATAAATTTGCACCCATATTGATAAAAAAAGAAAATGAACAGTTATTAATTTCTGAATCCAGGAACAACAATCAGTGGATTAGGAATGCAATGCACCTGTTCTTGCAGATTCCTCCCCTATCCCCTGATCTGTAACAGCACTGCAACTGTACTCCAGTGACATGTAGGAATCCCATTATGTAGATAGGATTTGTAGTTTTTCCACTCACAGATTCCTATGAATGCAGCCACACCAAACTGAAAAAAAACAGAATGCTGCAGGGGATTTAAAGTGACACTAAGGCTCGGTTCACACTGGGGCGACTTGGGATCCGACTTGTACGTCCTCAAGTCGCCCCAAGTCGCTCCAGAAATAGTTTCAATGGGAGTTAACGCTAGCGTCTTAATAGACACTACTGAAGTCGCTCCGACTTCAGAGCGTACTCCCTGTACTACTTTGATCCGACTTTGATCCGACTTCAGCCTATTGACTATCATTGAAGTCGGATCGCCGTCTCGCATGATCCGACTTCGGCATGCGACTTGTGCTCAAATGATCTTGAGGGGAACTCCGCGCCAAATTTTAAATAAAAATCCGGCATGGGTTCCCCTCCAGGGGCATACCAGGCCCTTGGGTCTGGTATGGACCTTGAGGAGAACCCCCTACGCCGAAAAAACGGCGTGGGGGTCCCCCCCAATCCATACCAGACCCTTATCCGAGCACGCAGCCCGGCCGGACAGGAATGGGGGTGGGGACGAGCGAGCGCCCCCCCCCCCCTCCTGAACCGTACCAGGCCGCATGCCCTCAACATGGGGGGGGGTTGGTGTCCTTGGGGGAGGGGGGCGCGCTGCGGCCCCCCACCCCCAAGCACCTTGTCCCCATGTTGATGAGGACAAGGGCCTCTTCCCGACAACCCTGGCCGTTGGTTGTCGGGGTCTGCGGGCGGGGGCTTATCGGAATCTGGGAGCCCCCTTTAATAAGGGGGCCCCCAGATCCCGGCCCCCACCCTATGTGAATGAGTATGGGGTACATGGTACCCCTACCCATTCACCTAGGGGAAAAAAAGCGTCAATAAAAAACACAGTACACAGGTATTTAAAATAATTTATTAGGCAGCTCCGGGATCTTCTTCCGACTCCGGGGGTCTCTCCGGCGTCTTCTCCCGGTGTCCGCATCTTCTGCCGGCTCCACCGCTATCTTCTGGCGCTCTTTTGCCAGCGGTGGTCCGGACCTCTGGATCATCTTCTTCCCTCTTCTCTTCCAGAGATGTTGACACGACGCTCTCCCCAGCCAGAATGGTTTCTGTGCGCTCTGCAAGGGACTTATATAGGCGGTGACCCCGCCCCCTTATGCCGTCACAGTCCCTGGGCATGCTGGGTCTGTGACGTTTTAGGAGGCGTGGTCACCGGGTGATGACCACGCCCCCTTATGACGGCACAGCCCCAGCATGCCCTGGGACAGTGACCTCATAAGGGGGCGGGGTCACCGCCTATATAAGTCCGTTGCGGAGCGTTCAGAGACCATTCCAGCTGGAGAGAGCGTCGTGTCAACATCTCTGAAGAAAAGAAGAAGGCAGAAGTCCGGACCACCGCTAGCAATTGAGCTGCAGAAGATAGCGGAGGAGCCGGCAGAAGATGCGGACACCGGGAGGAGACGGCGGAGAGACCCCGAAGTCGGAAGAGGACCCCCGAAGTCGGAAGAAGATCCGGAGCTGCCTAATAAATTATTTTAAAAAACCTGTGTACTGTTTGTTTATTGACGCTTTTTTCCCCTAGGTGAATGGGTAGGGGTACCATGTACCCCATACTCATTCACATAGGGTGGGGGGCCGGGATCTGGGGGCCCCCTTATTAAAGGGGGCTCCCAGATTCCGATAAGCCCCCCGCCCGCAGACCCCGACAACCAACGGCCAGGGTTGTCGGGAAGAGGCCCTTGTCCTCATCAACATGGGGACAAGGTGCTTTGGGGTGGGGGGGCCGCAGCGCGCCCCCCTCCCCCAAGGCACCAACCCCCCATGTTGAGGGCATGCGGCCTGGTACGGTTCAGGAGGGGGCGCTCGCTACGTCCCCACCCCCATTCCTGTCCGGCCGGGCTGCGTGCTCGGATAAGGGTCTGGTATGGATTGGGGGGACCCCCCATGCCGTCCTTTCGGCGTAGGGGGGTTCCCCTCAAGATCCATACCAGACCCAAGGGCCTGGTATGCCCCTGGGGGGGGAACCCATGCCGGATTTTTATTTAAAATTTGGCGCGGAGTTCCCCCTAAGATTCATACCAAACACAGTGGCGGGGATCCAAGTCGGATCCCCGTTCATTGAAAGTCGGATCCACAAGTCGTGTTGAAGTCGGGTTGAAGTCGCGTTGCAAAGTCGGGTTGAAGTCGTGTTGCCCCTGTGTGAATCGAGCCTTAAGGTTTGAATATTTTTTTTTTTTTTTTTTTAAATAACAAAACATGTCATACTTACCTCCACTGTGCAGCTTGTTTTGCACAGAGTGGCCCCGATCCTTGTCTTCTAGGTCCCTCGGTGGCTGTCTCGGCTCCTCCCCACTTCTGATAACCCCCTCTGGGAAGCGCTCTCCTGTAGGGGGGGGGGGGTTACATTGCGGGCGCGCTACCGAGTACTGTATTCGGCATCCATAGCCGTCGACTACAGGACTCGGCCCCGCCCCCCAGCCCTTGCGTCATTGGAGTTGATTGACAGCAGCGCGAGCCAATGACTGTGCTGCTATCAATCTATCCAATGAAGAGCCGAGAAGACCAAGCAAAGGAAGAGCTCGTTCGTGACGCTGGACTTTGCAGGGCTCAGGTAAGTAAAACGGGGGGGCTGGGGGGCAAATGATCGTAAGATGTTTTTTCACCTTAATGCATAGGATGCATTAAGGTGAAAAAACATAAACCTTTACAACCCCTTTAAGGGAGAAGGGTTTAGGACTGCGACCAATTTCCAAGTTACTAATCTAGGTGTAACATAAAACATGGCCACAAAGGTGGATTAGCCCTGGATAGAAGCCAAAATTTGTCTATTATACCTAAAATGTCTTTTAATTTTGTGCAACGTCTTCCACAACAGCAGAAGGTTCACCAACACATCTGTGTGCTCTTTTGCAGTATACAACTGAATGAAAGCTACTTTTCTGTAACTGGGATGCTCAGGCTAGGACACAAAGAACATCCATGACCAATCTTTCACACTTTAATCTGGTACTTGGCTACAGGACTGTGGTATATTTAGATGCTATGCAGTTAACATACTGTATTAGAGATAAATGGAAAATAATGCAGCATAAAAACAAAAAGAAAAAAGGAATTCCCTTCCACTGAAGAGATTTGCACTATATCATGATGAACATAAACAAAGACACTAAAAGGTTTAGGAGTGTTTAGTTCACTTACCAGCTGTTTCTCCTGCTTCTCCAAAGCTGCTCGATCTCGGGTTATAGTCCTCTGAGTGCCTCTTAACTCCTTATTCTGCTCCTTTATTATGTCTGCAAGGAGAACAAACAAGTTTACACATAAAAAACTGTCCACATAAATGAGTAAGGACATTTCTTATAACCTGTGTGCGCCCTTCTTCCTCTCGCTCCGTAGTGTTAATGTGCGAGGTCAGCTATGTGATTGCTGATGAGAGCAGCAATAACCGGCCGATGCTAAAGGAAGACTTGTACATATGAATATTTCATAGCAGACCTTGTATTTCACATCTAGTGGCTGATGGAGCAGGTCACCTAGAGGTATGGGGTCTGCTAAAACACATACATGTGTTATACAGTGATGGGGTGTACTAAATCCAAGTAACGGCTGTTACAGGCTCATAGAAATGCTGAAGTACCAATATAATTACAGCTATTACTATATAATGCAGCTTCCTAATATTGATTTTGTTTTGACTTTTTAAAACTATTATCCATTTCCATAGGAGCCAGTTCAAGACAGCTCTGTAAACCACTTCACCTCCCATACCTATGGACAGAGCAGTTTTTTAAATTTCTGCTATGGACCCATTTATTCAGCAATTAACTTTGTCATTACTCAAGCTATCAATTGTTTCTTTTCATGATATTGTTTTGAAACCATGATTTTTTTTTCCTGCAATCCTTAGACAATAAAGCTCAGCAAGACTAAACAAAATGTGCTTTTGAACAGTGTTAGTTTAAAACTAAATCGTGTTACAGTAGATAAAAAAAGTGTGCACTTCATTTTGTAATCTGTCCTGTTTAAAGTGGAGCTCCACCACAAAAAACAAAAAACCATTCTGGCAATTATTGGTTAAGGAACGGGGCCAGCGTGTCCTTAACCAATCACATGTCACCGGGCTCAGGGCCGCATGTCCATGGACCTCAAGTTCAGGAAACTGCCTGCTATTATTTTATTTTTTATCAAATTTATTTTAATAAAATGGTTTTGGAGTAAAAAATCTAATCGATAGTTTTCTATTTAAAATACAATAATAATTTAGTTTATTTAGTATGAAATGGAGCTTATGTATAGAGGTCGACCGATATGGGTTTTTCTCTGGCCGATGCTGATGTTTAGAAATATTGGTGGCCGATATAAGATGCTGATTTTTTTGGGCCGATATATTAGGCCTTTTTTTTTTTTTTCCCCCCCCCTTATCTCATAAAATCTAACAGTTAGAACCCTTTCACACTGGGGCGTTTTTCAGGCGCTTTTGGGCTAAAAATAGCTCCTGTAAAGTGCCTGCAAAACGGCTCCCCTGCAGTCTCAGTGTGATATCCCGAGTGCTTTCACACTGAAGCGATGCGCTGGCAGGATGTTTAAAAAAAAAGTCCTGCAAGCAGCATCTTTGGAGCAGTGTATAGCGCTCCTCCACCACTCCTGCCCATTGAAATGAATGCGCACCGCTGCCGAAGGGCCTGCAAAGCGTTTCGGCAGCATCGCTTCAGGGGCGCATTTAAACCCTTCCTCAGCCGCTAGCTGGGTTATAAGCGCCCCGCTAGCAGCCGAATAGCGCCGCTAAAATGACGGTAAATCGCCGCTAAAACTAACAGCGTTTTACCGTCAATGCATGCCCGCTCCAGTGTGAAAGCAGCCTTAAGTAATACAGAACATTTTTTACATTTAAACATTTATTAAACAAAACAAACCTCCAATCAGTTCACTTGTATGTAGAATTTAGATAAAAAAAAAAAAAAAAAAACACACACACAACGATATCTTAAATATTAAATACACAAAAACAGGTAATCAAAACTTTTGGACGAAAAAAAAAATGGGCTAACTTTACTGCTTTTTTTTTTTTTTTTTTTTTTTTTTAATTTCATTTGTGTATTTTTAAAAAAAAAATTGTGTTTGAAAGACCGCTGCGCAAATACCGTGTGACATAAAATATTGCAACAACCGCTATTTTATTCCCTAGGGTCTCTGCTAAAAAAAATATATATATATAATGTTTGGGGGTTCCAAGTGATTTTCTAGCAGAAAATACAGGATTTTTACTTGTAAGCAACAAGTGTCAGAAAAGATTTAGTCTTTAAATGGTTAAACTGAGAACTTCTACACAGGGAGTTCAGTCTATTGATAAAAGAACCTGAAAAGATACAATGTATCTTCTTATCAGACTTGGCAGGCTGCCCAGGGAGGAGAGAATCCTCTCCACAGATAACTACAGGAAACTTGCATTGGCTTCTATTACAGAAGTAATTTGCAAGTCCCATTGAAGTTATCGGCTTTTTTTATCAGCACAATGGGAGGATGCCGATTAAGTAAAAAAAGCCAAATATCGGACGATATATCGGTCGACCTCTATATAGCGATATATATTTTTTTTATATTAATTATTCAGACCCCCTTAACCACTTCAATACCAGGCACTTAGACACCTTCCTGCCCAGGCCAATTTTCAGCTTTCAGCGCTGTCGCAATTTGAATGAGAATTGCGCGGTCATCCAACACTGTACTCAAACAATTTTATCATTTTGTTCCCACAAATAGAGCTTTCCTTTGGTGGTATTTGATCACCTCTGCAGTTTTTATTTTTTGCGCAACAAATTAAAAGAAAGAAAAAAAAAACAAAAAAACACAGATAAACAATCAGCACAGACCCCCTCCCCCCACGTCAGGAGAGCCGCCAATCAGCTCTCCTCTACTCGCGTCTGTTAGAAGCGAGTGAGGAAAAGCCAATCAATGGCTCTTCCTATTGACATCGTGATCAGCCGTGATTGGACACGGCTGATCACGTGGTAAAGAGCCTCCGGCGGAGGCTCTTTACCAAGATTGGTGGAGCACCGATGGGCACACGGCAGCATGTTATCCTGCTGGAAGTCATATGACGCCCAGTCAGGATAACTGAACCACCGCCCGGCCGTCATCTGCTATGGGCCAGGCGGGAAGTGGTTAAATTTTTCACTCTGTTATATTGCAGCCATTTTCTAAAATCATTTAAGTTAATTTTTTTTTCCTCATTAATGTACACACAACACCCCAAATTGACAGAAAAACACAGAATTTACATTTTTGCAGATTTATTAAAAAAAGAAAAACTGAAATATCACATGGTCCTAAGTATTCAGACCCTTTGATGTGACACTCATATATTTAACTCAGGTGCTGTCCATTTCTTCTGATCATCCTTGAGATGGTTCTATACCTTCATTTGAGTCCAGCTGTGTTTGATAATACTGATTGGACTTGATTAGGAAAGCCACACACCTTTCTATACAAGACGTTACAGCTCACAGTGCATGTCAGAGCAAATGAGAATCATGAGGTCAAAAGGAACTGCCTGAAGAGCTCAGAGACAGAATTGTGGCAAGGCACAGATCTGCCAAGGTTACAAAAAAATTTCTGCTACACTTAAGGTTCCTAAGAGCACAGTGGCCTCCATAATCCTTAAATGGAAGACGTTTGGGACGTCCAGAACCCTTCCTAGAGCTGGCCGTCTGGCCAAACTGAGCTATCGGGGAGAAGAGCCTTGGTGAGAGAGGTAAAGAAGAACCCAAAGATCACTGTGGCTGAGCTCCAGAGATGCAGTCGGGACATGGGAGAAAGTTGTAGAAAGTCAACCATCACTGCAGCCCTCCACCAGTCGGGGCTTTATGGCAGATTGGCCCGACAGAAGCCTCTCCTCAGTGCAAGACACATCAAAGCCTGCATGGAGTTTGCTAAAAAACACCTGAAGGACTCCAAGATGGTGAGAAATAAGATTCTTTGGTCTGATGAGACCAAGATAGAACTTTTTGGCCTTAATTCTAAGCGGTATGTGTGGAGAAAACCAGGCACTGCATTAATAAAAAAAAAAAAAAAAAAACACACACACACACACACACACACACACACACAACACACACACCCCCAGCACATCCCCATTGTGTTTACAACACAGATCTCTTTCCTGTCACTCGCTGGAACGATTGGCAGGTTCCAGCCATGAATCATTGGCCGGGACCCAGTGATTGGCATGCAAGGGAGCCAGCGAAACCACAGCCGGGTGGGCGCATAGGCGCCCCCTACCCACTAATGCAGAATCACAAATTGCTCAAAGTGAATAGGCTGACAAAAGCCCAGGTGCCAGGACGCAATTTCTAGTCGCCATGGCGACCTGGGATTTATCCCAAACTTAAAATATTGTAATTTACATATTCCTATGAGCCATTTCTCATTTATTTACATTTCTGTTTTAATATATTAAAATTCAACTCTTAAAAAAAAAAAAGCAGCAACCACTGTATTGTCCTACAGAGTTACAAAGAACTTTACACAAATACTTTTGGACTCACTGAAAACAAAGTACAGATACTTCCTCTTTCCACAATGCAAAATGATTTGACAAGCTTATAGTGTCCCCCTGGCACTTGCCAGTCTAATAAAATGCAGTATGGCACTACAGGGACTGGCTCTAGCCATAACATCGCAAACAGGGAACACAGCTTGTGCTACTAATTAGCTTTGTCACCCTGTCATGAGAAATATGTCACAAAGTATAGACTGACTTATTCTTCCCAAGTCACCTACATGCATTTGTATTAACTTATTGTGTTACTATGTGTTTGGCGCTGTAGCAGACACTCATGTGACTTGTATAGCAGTCAGCAGTGTTTGATTTTCATGTATATATCTATATAGTCTGCAGTAAGAAGACAATGCAGACACAGAGATTTGATGCAATGCAACACAGAAACGCTGTAAGATCCAGACATTCCACAAGAGGGAGCAGCCAGGCGAACGTCACTATTCCTCAGAACCAACACTGTATGCCAGGGAATCAGGACAGTGCATACAGAACATGTCATCATTCACAATGAACTAACATTCTTGTCTGCCAATTACTAGAACACCTTCATTACCACCTAGAATATATTTCTAAAGTCCTTTTCTCTAATCTGTACACAAGTTTGTTCCAATGACAAACTGATCTGTACAGAGGAAATTGCACAAATCTATTTTATGCCGTTTAAAGAATTTAAATGTCACTTTTGTGCTTTTAAAAACGTATTAGCCATTTAATTGAATTTGCACCTATGCATTTTTTCCCTCTGATTCTTTTTCCATTGTAATCATTGGAAGCCAATGAAGATGCAACTCGGTGCGCATTAACACATCACATATTTTGAACATGCATTGCAACACATTGTTTTGGATGTGAACACGCTTTATAATGCATCAACACACACTGACATGTGCCACGGTCCCCTATGTGCTTTATGAAATGTCAACCTGCGTCATCACATGCATCTTAAGGCATGTGTTTTGATACCCTTCCATAGATTTCAATGAAAGGGCATTAAATTGCATGTCAATGTGCGTTGTAATGCAAAGTCATGGATGTCAATGCCCATCAGCTCAGGTTCACAGAGATCATGGAGCAATTATGTACGTTATTAAACATTGGCATGTGCCATGACATAATTCTTAAGGCATGTGCTGAGCAGTGTTAATATTGGCAGCAAATTTCAATTAAGTTTAAAGCCCCATACACACCATTAGATTTTCTGCAGATTTACCAAAACCATGTAGAACAAGGGCCTGCCTGATTGTATACAAATTGAAACTCTTAAGGTTTGACCTCATATTATATGGTTTCGGTAAATCTGAAGACAAAAATCTGCAGAAAAATCTAATAGTGTGTATGGCAGGGGTCTTCAAACTACGGCCCTCCAGTTGTTCAAGAACTACAATTCCCATCATGCCTAGTCATGTCTGTGAATGTTAGGAGTTTCACAAAGCCTCAACAGCTGGAGGGCCGTAGTTTGAGGATCCCTCTTATTGGTTGGGCTCTTATTGGTCTTAGGACTAAAATTTAGTCCCATTTTTAGTCTTTTGCAATTGTTTTAGTCCACTAAATCTCTAGTACATTTTAGTCATCTAAAATCGAATGGGTGTAATTAAATTGTAATGCATTAGTTAATATTTCTCTACAATTTCCAAAGTCATCATATACTGCTGGACTGAAATCTAATATGCTATTATTGATGGTATTGAAGTATGAACATGCACTACAGACCAGTGTTAATTTTGAAGTCAAATTTAAATTTAGTTTTAGTCTTAGTCTTGACTAAAATGGCATTTTAGTTTTAGTCTCATTTTAGTCTTTTGACTAAAATGCCATTTTAGTTTTAGTCATCTCAATTGTTGTAGTCGTATTTTAGTCAACTAAAATAGTATTCATTTAGTCGACTAAAATGTTTTAGTCGTCAAAATTAACACTGGTGCCGAGATGTGATTTGATGCATTTCTACTGAATTCAGTGGCAGTGCATCAAGAAACGTTAGAGCATCTTTAACGTACAGTGCAATGAATTGTATTGGATCTCAAGGTGTATCACAATGGGGCAGCAGAGTGGCTAAGTGGTTAGCATTTCCACCTAGCGGTATTAAGGATGTTGGTTTGAATCCCAACTATTGCACTACCTGCCTGGAGTTTGCATGTTCTCCCTGTGTCTGTATTGGTTTCTTCCAGGTACTCTGGTTTGCTCTCACACTCCAATGACAAGCTGATAGGAGAAAATGCCCTACTATATGTACAATTGTGAATTGGGGACCCTTAGATTGTAAGCTCCTTGAGGGCAGATGTGAATGTACAACATGTATGTGTAAAGTGCTGCGTAACTTCACAGCGCAATATACGAACCTGTAATAAATAAATATTGCACATCAATGTGGGTAGACGCATGTCATTGTGCATCTTCTGTACGTTTCCATTTGTATCATGGCACAAATCTGAAGACATGCGCTGAGTTGCGCTTCTATTAAATTTCAATGAAGGATGCATCATTCCAAAATGTAGGATGAAAATCCAGCCTTAATAAACTGGTACAAAAGAGTAACAATAAAACGTCATTCATTTCAAGAGTTTATGTATTAGCAGTAGAAAGCAGGGACAGCGAAGCACTAAGGTTTCTATAGGCAGTGACTCTGCTGTTACAATAAAGGGCTCAATGGTTTTCTCTGTGTATTTGTGTGAAGTTTTTTTTGCAAGTCATAAATATGTATATAAAATATCTAGTAAACTCAGAAAAAAGGTAAAAAAAAAATTCTACAAAGACTTCAGCATTTATAATGACTATAATGCTTACAAGTGGAGAGATTAGCATGTCTAACAATGAATGCGAACATAAGGAAACCCAAAAAAAAAAAAAAAAAAAAAAAAGACGATGCTCTGTGACTCAGTCCATGAATCAGCTTCTCTGCCCCAACCCCTTGTGATCACCTGATACGCCATGACATCAGTTTCGAGTCATACGCCGTGTCACGTGAGTAAATAATCATTGGGAGCTTCCGTGGGAAGTTTTCTAAACATAGAAACTAGCTCAATGTAACGAGGGGCATGAATATTTGCATTGAAAAAAAAATAAATAAAAAGTTGATACCTAACCAAGCCATTAATTGCTTTTTGCAAAGTACAGTCAAGTTTAATATTTAATTCACTTCACACTAAATCAAATAGGGAAATCCTCTCTGATGAGAACTGTCACTATCCTAGAAGGTAATGTATGCACAGCATGGCAGATCTAGCACTCTGCAACGTCTCCAGCATATAATCCTAAACTTCTAAAAGACATTTATAGGGCAAATTTACAAAGTCAGAATATTGATGTCACAGATCAGAGTCCTCGCAGCAAGTAATGAAGACATGATTTGCTGATCTGTGGACAAAGCAATTCAATGGGAAAGGTATACAAGGAAATAAAATGTAGGAGAAATGTAGACACTGCAGTAATAGGAGGAGGAGAGGACGGCTGAGCAGACACTGAGACATAGACATAGACAGGACAAGTGAGATACACAATGACATCTATAGAAAGGGGGGGGGGGGGACACTGGCCAGGCAAAAACATGTGTACTGTGACAATGACAGTATAGAGGGGGGAAAAAAGGGGGCCTGAACAATATGTATACAATTATGATGTTTGAGCCAAGTTATACATGAGTGGAGGTTTGTTTTGCTATCCAAAGTAGTGAAAGGTAATACTGGGGGACATAACATTGTGGACATTGGGGAAGGGATAAGGAGAGGTGGCCAGAAGAAAGGACAACCGAGAGAACGGGACATAAAGAGGGGGAGCACACACAGGGGAGCAGGGGGCACAGTTACAGAGACAGAGATTTGGGGGGGGGGGGGGACACAAAACAGAGCAAGAAGAAGAGACACACAAAAGAAGGGAAGACTAGGGAATGCAATATTGTGGACATCAGGGAAGGTATAAGGAAAGATGTCTAGGAGAGGAAAGGACACCTTAAAGAGAAAATAGAGTGATGAGAACAGGACAGAGAGGGCACAGGGGGGCTACAGAGGGCAAGACAACAGAATGGAAGACACACACACACCCCACCCCAGGACAAGGACAGACAGAGAGCAAGAAATAGACACACAAAACAGGAGAGAAAGAACAGAACATAAAAACCAAGAGAGAGAAAACAGGGGACAGAGAACAGGGCAGAGAGAGGGAGGACGGGGAGAAGAGGACGAGGAATAAGTCCTATGTAAGGCTGACATCCAGCTGTAGGGTCCAGGTAAGGACATGCAGGCAGAGAAGAATGGAGGTGAGGGGGGGAGGGGACACTGTACAGGGTATACAGTGAGCTGCACAGGTGAGCTGTGGCTGTCCCATTGTTGTGATTGGGGGGGCCTTTTAAAAATAGTGAAAAGTGAGGGGGGGGGGGGGGGGCACAGATGTGAAGTGACCAAGAGAGATGATCAGAAGAAGAATGCACAATGTACAGAGAGAACAGGGGAGGGGGAGAGGCCAGGGAATAGGGGGACAGGGGAGAGGTAAGGCCTCCATCCAGGTGAAGTGGTGACAGTGGGGTCCAGGTATGGGGAGAGGGATGGAGGTGATTCAGGTACACCGGTAATCCAGGGATGTCCTGCTGTGGAACTACAAGTCCCAGACAGACCATTAGCCCAAAGCTCCAGGGTGGGGTAACTGAAAAACCATAGAGATAAGAGGAAAGTGACAACATGGGCAGATAAAGGTGATGGTAAGTTGAGGGGTCACCTGAAGATCCTGGGATTGGGGGTAGGAAGGTCCTGTGGTGGGGTGGGAGGTGAGAAGATCCTCGGATGGGTGGGGGTGGGGGGGGATGACACAGCACAACACCATTGGCAATGAAAGGTCCAGACAGACAGAATTTGGGGGGTCTGTGTGGATTTTGGGGGGGGGGGAGCACACTGCTGATCATACATAGGCTGCCATAGAACTACAAGGCCCAGCACGTCCTATACGTCCAGTAGTGAGGCCTTCTCTGACCTACACCGCACAGACCAGCACAGCATTAGTCCGGGGTCCCCCCTGTGCTCAGACCAATGACCTCTGGAGGGGAGGTCACCACCCAGGAGCGGGCCCGGTGAGTGTCCCCCCCCGCAGGAATGACATGACCTCTCACTCACCGTCCACCGTCTTCTTCTTGAACAGGGAGGCCATGGCTGCGGCCGCTCGCTCTATTTCCTCATTCACTCTGCAACCAGGAACCGGTTACACTACTTCGCCCCACCACGTGACCAGCCCTCCGTCCCGCAACCGCCCCTCCCATTCCGTGACGTGTCCGTCACCCTGGAGATTCCGCCCACTTCTCCTCCGGAGTCACATGACTGGCTGCACTCTCCCCTCACCTGTCCTATTACGTTCAGTTCTGTCCGGAGACCCGCGTCCTCCTGACGTATCATACACAGAGAGCCAATCACGTCCCTCCCACAGAGACTTACCTCACACATTGTCAGGGGAATAGATGGAAATGAGTGTACACAGGTCACAGGGACTTACCTCAGAGGAGGGTCCGTCCACATACATGGAAATGCTTATAAAATGAAAGCTTTTTTTTCTCCCAATAGATTTGCGTTGTGTTAATTATATATATGTAGCAATTACTCACGGTGGAGCTGCTGGTTTATTGCGGGCTGTTACCGTCACCTTCGTTACCTCTATTTCACCAGAACCGGGTCTAGGGTCCCGTTGAGTTTATCACCATACGATGTAGGCACCGGACACTTGAGTATCTTTTCCAATGCTTTAATAAACGTAAACTGAAGGAAGTAGCAGGAAAGAGGTAGAAGGAGAGTTGCAGGGAAGTTCAAATACCTTTTCTTGGTGTAGTATTAGGAAATGAGAGCTTGTAGATGAATGTACTCTCTGTTTATAGTTGAATCTTTGCCCGCCTGGATAGGTTTCTCTCACCAACCTAGCAGCCAGTACGTAGCACAAACAAAAGTCTCTGCCACAGACTTGATTGGAACAAAACCCGTACGATCCTCTGCCACAGGATGTAATGGTTTATGATGAACAGCAAACACAGCACTAGAACCTTTAAGCCGACCCGGCACTACTATGCGGTAGGATTACTTTACGATACGTCCTCCAACTGAGTCACCAGGCCCCTCTCCAGACCAGCACTCTGCATGATCCTTCTTCCCATAGGACAGACAGCCCAGGACTATTCCTCTGCTGCTGTGGTAGGCCCCAGACAGGCTTCTGGGCCACCCACACGCTGCAGCGACGTGGGCCTCCCGGACGGAGGACCACGAGGTAGTACTCCTAGCACATACCTGTCAGCCAGGGGGGCCAGCAGGTGGAATGAAACGAACCCTAAAACATGGCGTCTGTCCCATAAATACCCTCAATACAACTCGGAGGACCACCTCCACCGAGTTATCTCCGGGACAGAGGAGCACTCATACACTTCAACGTGTTGCCTTTCCAACACCGACCCATGGTGACAACGACAACTACAGGCACAGTGTGAAACTACATGCAACTCAGCCAAGCTGGAACAGAGGCTAAATCTGACTATGTATGAACAGATAACCCACTAAATTTACCTATAAGCAGTAGATTGAAAATCTACCAGCACTACATATACTTTATATTACCAAAAGTGTTGGGACACCTGCCTTTACACACACATGAACTTTCATGGCATCCCAGTCTTAGTCCATAGGGTTCAATATTGAGTTGCATAGATCCCAACTGTCCCTGATTTGGAGGGACTGTCCATGATTTGGAGCAATGTCCCTCTGTCCCTCATCTGTCCCTCAGTTTGGTCTGATCTATATAGATGTACATAAAATGCTATTTTTTCTATCAAAAATAGTTTCCCAGTGATAAACCTATCATCTGATTTCTAAATTGCTGTATTTGTAAATTCCAAAAGCCAATATAAAGGAATATTAGTGGTAAAAAAGCACTTGTGGGTTTAACCAATTTGTTTTTTTTTTTTTTTGTACAATTCTCCTTTAAGGGGGCGTGGCAGGGGTGTGTGTCCTATGCCTGCATACTTTTGCTGATAGGTGGCCCTCATTCCCATCTCAGAAACTTGGGAGGTATGGAGTTGGCCCTCCTTTACAGATATAACAGCTTCCACTCTTCTGGGAAGGCCGTCCACTGGGTTTAGGAGTGTGTCTATGTGAATGTTGACCATTCTTCCAGAAGTGTATTTGTGAGTTCAGGCACTAATGTGGATGAGAAGGCCTGGCTCACAGTCTCTGCTCTAATTTATCCCAAAAGTGTTCTATCAGGTTGAGATCAGGACTCTGTGCAGGCCAGTCAAGTTCCTCCACCCCAAACTCACTCATCCATGTCTTTATAGACCTTGCTTTGTGGTGCACAGTCATGTTGGAACAGGAAGGGGTCATCCCCAAACTGTTCCCACAAAGTTGGGAGCATGAAATTATCCAAAATGTCTTGGTGTCTTCAGAATTCCCTTCATTGGAACTAAGAGGCCAAGCCCATACCTCCCAACATTCTGAGATGGAAATGAGGGACACCTACTAACAAATGTATGTAGGCATAGGACACGCCCCCCTGCCACACCCCCTTAAAGGAGAATTAACCAAAAAAAGGATTAATAAATCCACAAGGACTTTTTTTTACCACTACTATTCCTTTATATTGGCTTTTAAAATGTACAAATGCATCAGTTTAGAAATTGGATGAAAGGTTTAGCATTGGGAAACACTGTTTTAAAGATAAACAGTGCTTATTATATCCAACTATATAGATCAGACCAAAATGAGGGACAAATGAGGAGGAAAGAGGGACAGAGGGACATTGCTCTAAATCAGGGACAGTTGGGAGCTATGCAAGCCCAACCCCTGATAAAACAACCCCACACCATAACAGACATCCCAAGTCTCCTGCATTTGGCTGCGGGCTCCTGGACACCCGCGAGAACGGTGCGATCTCCAGCCTGAGCCTGCAGTGCCACAGCAGCCCGAGCAGGTGAACCATTCACGGTGGATCCGATCAGATCCCATCATGCGGGCGATTGCGGGTGGGGTGTGCCAGCTGGCCCAGGTGTGACAGAGAGCAGAGTCACTGAGACTGGGTGTAAGCTGGAAAACAGACTGTACAACAGTCTGCAACTGTCAGTAGTGGGAACCCAACATCTCAATGTCAGTGATGATGACAGAGGTCCTCTCCTCACTAGTAAGACCAGTCTGTGTGAGGAGGAGCAGTCACACTGACTCTGGTACACACAGGCTGCTCCTCCAGCATCTAATTGCCACTGGTAAAGCTGCATTTAACCACCTCAATACTGGGCACTCACACCCCCTTCCTGCCCAGGGCATTTTTCAGCTTTCAGAGCTGTAACACTTTGAATGACAATTGCGTGGTCATGCTACACTGTAACCTGTTTCCTAAAAAAAAAAAAAAAAAAAGACCAAAAATTTTGAAAAAAAAAAAAAAGTTTTTCCTAGTTTCTGTCACTAAATTTTGTAAATAAGTAATTTTTCTCCTTTACTGATGGGCGCTGATGAGGCAGCACTGATGGGCACTGATAGGGTGCACTGATGGGCACTGATGAGGTGGCACTTATGGGCACTGATTAGATGGCACTGATGAGGAGGCACAAATATGCCACACTTATGGGCACTGATATGTGGCACTGATGAGCACTGATAGGCAGCACTGATGGGTGGCACTGGTGGGCACAGATAGGCAGCACTGGTGGGCACAGATAGGTGGCACAGATGGGTGGCACTGATGGGCATTGATGGGCAGCAGTGATGAGCATTGATGGGCAGCACTGATAGCCAGCACTGACTGGCATCACTAATGGCAACTGATTGCTGGCACTTGTGGGCACTAATTGCTAGCAATTGTGGGCACTGGTTGGCACGGATTGCTGGCAGTGGTGGGCACTTAATTGTAATCAGGGCACTGAAGATCAGTGTCCTGATTACATACCTAGCTGTCTCCTGTGAGGAGATGCCGCTGATCGGCTCTCCTCTCCTCACACTCTGTCAGTGTGAGGCGAGGAGCGCCGATTACCGGCATCTCCCTGTTTACATGTGACCCACTGTGATTGGACACAGCCGATCACATGGTTAAAGAGCAGCGGCTCTTTTCACAGATCGGAGTCACGCCATGTTCTCCCCCAGGGGCGTGCGAGAGCGGTCATTCTGGGAGGCCGTCATATGATGTCCACCCAGAATAAGAGCCGCACCACCCAGCTATCATTTGACGGTGGGCAGGCGGCAAGTGGTTAATTGGCACTGGTAAAGCTGCATTTAATTGGCACTGGTATAATTGTGTAGCAAGGTCCCAGGCCTTCTTTGGTCTGATGAGAACCTCTAGGGCCAGAGACAGCTGACATCCTTCTGTATGTAGAGGGTTGTGGGGCATGGTGGGTGCAGAATAGTTAAGTTATTGGGTGCCAGACACTTCTTGAATGCAAAAGAATGTTTATTTCTCTTAACAATCTTTTTTGGGGGAGAGAGGCTTAGGGCCATGACACTCTTAGGTAGTTGCAAGATTGATTGTCTGACTCCGAGACTTCAATAGGAGGACAACCTTGCAGGGAAAGGCCCCAGCAAGACGCCACATCTGCATGTGTAGGAATGTTGTTTCCTATGGTAACAGTCTTTTTCTTTTTTTCTTTTTTTTTTTCTTTTTACCACTCAGCAAGATTATTTGTCTGGGAGTCATTTTTCAGTTGTCAATACTTCAAACTTCTTCCCATTCCTTCTTCTCATCATCGTGGTAATACTGATTACACTTTTATACCCTTCGAAACTTATTTACGTAGTATTTGATTAGTACATTTTACCTCTACACATTTTGTAGGTAATTCTTGGCAAAACAACCATTTTATATATGTTTATTCTCCCTCCCCAAGAAAGTTGTCCTAGGTGAACTCTCCTGAGTTCTTGCTTTATCTCATTAAGAAGTGGTACAAAGTTGGCATGAAAAAGCGCCTCATATGAGGTTGTAATCTTAATCCCTAAGTAGTTTAATTCTTTTTGCCCCCATAAAAAGGGGAAGTGCTTTTGATATGAATGATCTCTGGTTTTGCTGGTATTGAAGCTTAATGTTTCCGATTTGTTTGAATTGATTTTGAAATTAGAATGCTTTCCGTACTCTAACAAGGTTGACATTATGTTCGGGAGGGATATCCTTGGGCGCGTTATATAGAGAAGGATATTGTCCGCGAATGCGGCTATTTTATATTGATCCCTACCTATCGTTACCCCGCTGATATCCGGACACTGCCTGATCTTTTCTAGTAATGGTTCTAGAGCCAATACAAACAGGACAGGGGAGAGTGGGCACCCCTGTCTTGTCCCATTATACATATCAAACGGCTCCGACAGGACTCCGTTTATCCTTACTCTCGCTGTAGGTTCGGAATATAATGCCCCTACCCTTCTACGGATCTTAATCCCAAAACCCATCTCCTCTAGTGTGCCCATCATGAAGTCCCAGTCCACTCTGTCGAACGCTTTTTCAGCGTCTATTGACAAGAGTAGACCTGGGACTCCACTGTTCTTCATCTGTTGCACTGCCAAGAGGGTCTTGATACTGTTATCCCTGCCTTGTCGGCCTGGCACGAACCCGACCTGGTCTGGATGTATGATCCTTTCTGTTATGGGTTTTAATCTATCCGCAATTACTTTCGCATAAATTTTCGTATCTACGTTTAGAAGGGAAATCGGCCTGTAGCTTGAACATAATGGAACTATCCTTGCCTTCCTTTGGGATGACAGCTATTATAGCTGCCAAAGATTCCTTTTTCATTTCTCCTTTTTCCCCAGTATCATTCATATAAGAGCACATTTTTGGTATTAGGTAATCCTGGTATTTTCTATAATAAAGCACCGTCAGTCCATCCGGACCTGGGCTTTTTCCCAGTTGCATCCCTTTGAGCGCTTTTCTCACTTCAAGTTCCGTATAGGGGGCTTCTAAGGCGGCTTGTTCACTTTCTGAGAGATTAGCCAGACCGCAGTCTTTTAGGTACTTTTTAATTTTCCTTTGTTTTTCATCCTTCTCTTCGATACTTGTCTTTTTGTTTATGGCATACAGCCCCCCGTAAAACTCCTGGAAGGTCCTAGCGATGTCTTTATCTTTGTAGGCAATCTCGTCTGATTTAGTTTTTATTTTATCAATGTAATTGTTATTTTTCTTTTTGCTTAGGACCTTAGCCAGGAACCTCCCGGGTCTGTTGCCTCCTATGTATCTTTATTTTTTAACCCGGTTATATACCTTACGATTCTCTACTTCTATGAGCTCACGCATGGCCTCTCTGTTCTTATGTAATTCCACCATTATCTCCTTTTCTCCTGTTTGCTTATGTTGTTGTTCCAGCTTCTGAATGTTTTTCTGTAGGGCTAGTCTTTCCTTAGCCTCCCTTTTTTTCCTTTCTGAGCCCGCCTTTATTATAATGCCTCTAATATATACTTTGTGGGCCTCCCATACTACAGCTTCTGAGGTTTCCCCAACAGAGTTAGTTTTAAAGTAAAATTCTATTCCTTCCTTGATACGCTGATCAATATCTCTATCATGTAGTAGATCCTCGTTTAGTTTCCAGCTATTAGAAGGAGAGTTCCCTTTAGCTAATTTCCACCGAAGACTTACTGGGGCATGGTCAGAGAATGTTATTGACCCAATTCTTGTGCCCTCTACTTCATCTATATACCTATGTTCCACTAAAAAAAAGTCTAGTCTAGAGTACGTCGAGTGTACGTGGGAGTAGTAGGAATAGTCTCTTTCATTCGGATGTTGCAGCCTCCAGATATCTGACAGTTGACATTGGTGCAATTTCTTTTTAAGTTTGTTCATCCATATCCCTCCGGTCCCACGGACACACGACGTACTATCTTTACCTGGGTCAAGGCACATATTAAAATCTCCTGCAATGATGGCCCTCCCGCTCTTGAAACTTTCGAGTTTTGGTAGAATGCCCAAGAGGTACCTTCCGGGGTTGATGTTTGGGCAGTAGATGTTTGCTAGCATGCATTCCACCCCGTTAAGATTGCCCTTGAGAAATAGAAACCGTCCCTCAGGATCAATCATTCTCTCGTCTAACCTAAATCTGGTGTCTTTGGCAAAACCTATAGCTATACCTTTTGAGCTCTTAATTGGGGAATCCCCGTATTCCCACTTCGGAAAGTCCCTCGAGAGTATTCTTTGGTTCTTGCCCACGTAAAAGTGCGTCTCCTGCAAGAAGACCACCTCTGCTTTGAGGAGTTTCAATTCTCTCATTATATTCGCACACTTCATGGGAGAACTAATGCCCCTCACATTATATGAGATTAAATTTATGCCGGTCATCTTGTTATTGTACCTACTTGTGGGCTGAAACTCTCTTCTAATTCTATGAAGCGGGGAGCAGTGCCAAGCGTACCGGTCTCTCCCTCCCCCACCCCCCCTCTAACCCTTGCCCCTCCCTTATCCCCCCCTTGTCCTTCCCCCTACTCTCCCCTCCCTCTCCCCCCCTTTTGGGGTAGCGGACCCTCTCTTGGCCCTTTTAACCGTGGCCCTGCTAACTCCTTCCGACCCCTCGGTTCTCCCACTAGAGGTTGAGCTCGGGGGTACCATCCTTGGATCCACCCGCTTCCCCCCGAATGCCCGGCTCCCCCCCTCCTCCCCACTCCCCCCCCCCGCCCCCGCCCTGGGCCCGCGCCCCCCAACCTCCACCGCATTTTTCTCCTTTTTTTTTTTTCTTTCTTCCTTCCTTTACCCTTCTTTTCCTTTCCCTTCCCCCTTTCTTCTTCCTCCCCTTTACTAATTGGTCCAAGAGTTATCTTTCTATAATCATGATACAGTCTTATATCTCTTATTTATGGTCGCATCATTTTAGTAACTGGTTTCCAAGTAGGGGTCCCCTCCCTACTATCTTGAGTTTCAGATTTTTCCCACCATCCCGGAATTTCCACCAGTGGCACCTCCAAGCGTTGGCAAAATTTTTGTGTCTCTTCGGGGAACCTGAGTGTCGCTGAGCGACCCTCCTTGTGTCCTGTCAGGCAAGCCGGGAAGCCCCATGAATATTGGACATCGTTTGCTCTGAGTTGGGCAAGAAGTGGCTTGAGGATTCTTCTCCTGGCCAGGGTCTCTGCAGATAAATCTGGGAAGATCTGTAGGTTTACCTCTCCATATTTCACTTGTTGGTTTGTTCTTATACTTGATTTGATCCTTTCTTTATCTTGAAAATTATGGAACCTGACAATTACATCTCGTGGGGCGTCCCCCCTGATCTCCACTAACTTTCTTATCCTGTGGGCCCGCTCCAGCTTGATCTTTGGTCTATTGTCAGTTGGATCTAAACGATCTCCAAAGATATGATCAATTATTTCTTGTAGGTTCTCTTTCCCCCCTTCCATCTCGGGCAGACCTCTTATCCGCAGGTTCTTCCTCCTATTCCGGTTCTCCTGATCTTCCAGTTTGTACCGTAGATTTCTTTGTTCTTTCTGGATTTCTTCTATCTGCTGTTTAAGGATTTTTATCTCCATTCCCTGAGTGTCCGTTGTTGTTTCCAACTCTTCCACTCTTTTTAGTGTATGGCCCATATCTTGTCGAATTGTTCCGATCTCTTTTAATTAGTGTTTCTAATCTTGCGAACATTTCTGCCATCTCACTTTTTGTTGCTAGTTGTTTGTCCTCCTGGGGGGCCCTTGAGGCCTCTTCCGTTGTCTCCATACCCACGGTGTGGGTGTCCATCTCCGCTAGTTGTCTTTGTGTGCTTATTTTGGGTAGGGGTTTGGGGGGTTTTGCATTTAGACCCACCTGCCTTTCCTGGGCTCCCTTTATTCCCATCTTGGACCATGTATTTCCTTATAGCACCCGGACTTACGCTTGTTCTATTACTACTGGCCGTACTGGCTGTGGCCGCCTTCCCTCCCCTCCCCTTCATTATACTGTTTGTGCTGGGGGTCTCGTGGAACAGGTGAGGATATCCTGCCGGTGTGGTTCGTATTATACTGTAATGTGTATGGTCGACCCTCTCCGGTACTCTGTTCGGTCAGCCGAGGGATTACTTTCCTCTGGAGTCCCGGCCTCTTTGGGTCGGGTATTTCCAGAAGCCCTCTGGTTTTCCTAAGATTACACCTACGCCCTATATCCACACTATACAGTTGCTTTAGTTTTAAGTTCTCAAGAGGAAAAAAACAGCACACAAAAGAAAAGAGAAAAGGGAAAAACAAGAGAGATCAGATATGAACAGCGGGGGTAACCATCTGGGTTGGTAACCCTCAGAGAGGGGACTTTTTCGCTGATACCAGTCCTGCTCCTATTAGCTGCTATCAATTACTGCTTTAATATGAGTCCCGGTCCCAGTTATCTTCGGGGATATATCTTGTACATGAGCAGGTAATACTAAGATAAGTAATGCAAACTAACATTCCACAGGTTTTACCTACTATTCTTAGTCCATTGCAGAGAAGGGAGATCCTGTATATTATATTCAGAGTAAGACACTTACCCCCTCAGCCGCTTTTACACGATCTTACCCAGCTTTTTTCCATGCAGCATAGATTTTTCTTTCACGAGGTTTCCCTGTGCTTGTCAGCCGCTCCGTTCAGCGCTGCAGCGCTTCAGTGTGACTCATCATCGCCTAGCGACCGTCCTCCTCCTTCACTCCCCGATGTGCCTGAGCACGCCCGAGGTGCTTCACCATTGCTGCGGGGATCCGTGCCTGAGATGACTGCGGGGGTTTGCGGTGCGGTGCGGTGCGGTGTGGGGCGTCAGGCTCCAGGGCGGGGGGCGGACGAGTTACAGAGGGGACGAGGCTGCTCTCGGCCGCACGCCGGAGCTAGAGGGAGAGACGTCCGGCATCCCGGGATCAGCAGCCGCTCCAATTAGCCACCCACATCCGGCTCCTCCCTCTCCCCCCCTATGGTAACAGTCTTTAACAGTTCCAAACACAAGGCTTAACAGTTCCTTCACTTTCACTACAATCTCTTCTTGTAGTTCTTCAATACATTGAGCTCTCAATAGACCCACTGATTCACTGTCACTGAATTCCTTGAGCGCCTCCGATCTTCACTGTAGTATCTTCCTCAAGGGTCACCCCGCTTCTCTGCTGGGTCCCTAGCTTGGCCCTTTAGATACCTTCAAGCTTCTCCCACGCAGGCCTGACACACAAGGCTGCTCTGCAAGTGCCTCCGTTGGCTGGGTCCCTGGCTTGATTCCCAATGAAGTTTACAGATTCTTTACCATCCCCGGTTGGTGAGAATACTGCTCCGGTATTTGCTTCAGTTACTCACTGTGGTCCCTGGTAATAAGGCAGATAGTCTCTTACTGGCGATAGCTTCCCCTCTACCTCCAACCAACACAGGTTCTCTGGCCGGCAGAACCGTCACTTTTGGTTGGTCTGCAAGCCACAATCCCAACCCTATGCTGCTCTCTTGCTTCTGGATAGGCCCTCAGACAGCCTAGCAGCCAGATTTGCCCTAGATAGGCCCAATCTCACGCCTAGCAGCCCGGGCATTACAACAAACATGTCCACCCAGACAGCCATTCAGGTGGCACAGAACAGCGATCACCTGACTCCACCCAAATATATAGGCTCTCCCAGCAGGCCAATGAATTTAAGAAAACCCCTGCCCATTGGCTGAGATACCCCATATACACATAACATGACCTTGTGTTGCCCTTCTCACATCTAGTACCACCAAGTACCCGGCCACCTATTGGTAGAAGAGAAAAGTACAACAAGGCCAAACTTAGGGAGAAATCAATAGATCTCTAGCAATCAAAAAGGATAACTACTCCTAGCAAGTACATTTTTGAGGAGCAACCCTGCCTAAACTCCAGGGTGCTACAGCTGCATTTAATTGGCACTGGTAAAGCTGCATTTAATTGGCAGCTTTGCCAGTGCCAATTAAATGCAGCTGTAGCACCCTGGAATGGGGGGGGGGGGTGTCTTTGCCGGCTCGAAGCGTTACCTCCCTGAAATGACTTTGCTGCCTCCCTGAAATTAGATTTTGCAGGTTGGGATGTCTGCCATAATCCCCCTCACACCAAATGATTTGGACCAATGCACAAAGCAAAGTCCATAAAGACATGGATGAGTGAGTTTGAGATGGAGGAACTTGACTGGCCTGCACAGAGTCCTGACCTCAACCCGATATAACCCCTTTGGGATGAATTAGAGAGGGGACTGCAAGACAGGCCTTCTCATCCAACATCAGTGCCTGACTTCACAAATGCACTTCTAGAAGAATGGTCAAGCATTCTCATAGACATGTTCCCTCAATTAACTGTAGCTCCCCAGTGCTGGCAGCACTCATTCAGACCATGACACTTCCACCACCATGCTTGATTGTAGGCAAGACACACTTGTCTTTGTACTCATCACCTGGTTGCCACCACACACACTTGACACCATCTGAACCAAATATGTTTATCTTGGTCTCATAAGACCACAGGACATGGTTCCAATGATCCATGTTCTTAGTCTGCTTGTTTTCAGTGTTTTCAGCAAACTGTTTGTGGGATTTCTTGTGCATCATCTTTAGAAGAGACTTCCTTCTGGGATGACAGCCGTGCAGACCAATTTGATGCAGTGTGCGGTGTATGGTCTAAGCACTGACAGGCTGACCCTCCACCCCTTCAACCTCTGCGGCAATGCTGGCAGCACTCATACGTCTGTTTCCCAAAGACAACCTCTGGATATGACAAGGGGGACACCGCTGGGGGACACCTGTTGTAAGGGGGACACCGCTGAGGGACACAGGGGCTCCTGATATAAGGAAGGGCTCAAAGTGGGGGACACCTGATGTAAGGGGGTCACCACTGGGGATACCTGATGTAAGGGGGGCACCGCTGGGGGGACACCTGATGTAAGAGGGACTCCGCTGGGGGACACCTGATGTAAGGGGGACTCCGCTGGGGGACACCTGATGTAAGGAGAGTCTCTGCTAGGAATGCCTGGTGTAAAGAGGGACTCTACTGGGAATGCCTGATGTATGGAGGGACTCTACTGGGAATGCCTGATGTAAGGAGGGACTCCGCTGGGGGGACACCTGATGTAATGGGGGGCTCCACTGGGGACACCTGATGTAAGGAGGGGCTCCACTGGGGACACCTGATGTAAGGGGGACTCCGCTGGGGACACCTGATGTATGGAGGACTCTGCTGGTGTAAAAAGGGACTCTACTGGAAATGCCTCATGTATGGAGGGACTCTGCTGGGAATGCCTGATGTAAGGAGGGACTCTGCTAGGGACACCTGATGGCATCTGGTGGCAGGCGACGTGGCAAGTGGCACGCTCAAGTCTCCTACTAATTCTGCATTATGGTGCATTATGGTGAGTTGAACTAATTAATTTTATATTACAATGTAATAAGAGAAAAAAAACACTTCAATCATTCTGACACCATACCAACCATGGTGCCGGGTGATTGAAGTGCTAACACCAGGTGTTTGGAGTATCGTTATCTGCTGATTGTTAAACTTTCTGAAATACACATATTTCTATTGTGGTGTAGGATATGGGCCTGCTGTCCCTCCATCCCTCTTTCCTTTCTTCCTTCTCTCTCTCTTCCTCTCTCTTTCTCCCTTTCTTTCTCTCTCTCTCTCCCTCCATCCCTCATTCATGTCAGGCTCTAACCACGCACCCTTTGAGTCACGCCCCCTTTAAGCCACACCTGCTGTTTAGTTTAAACCATGTCCATTTTTTGCCATGGCGCGCATTCACGCGACACAATTTTCTTTCCCTTCTACGTCACACCTACGAATGAATGCCCTGCCCCGTAATTATAATAAGACTCTGATAACAAACAAAAAAGTGTCCCTATAAATTTTTTTACAATTTTGGTAATTATGGTCACCTCGTGCGATAAAACATGTTGTCACCTCCCCCTCCCCCAATAATTTTTAATTTATAGTGTCCAATATAACACTGCATATAGTGCATTAACAACTATCAAGCTACTAGTACATTTGACTAACAATATCATATGAACATCTGGACTAAATACAAACTTTGCTTTCTTGGCCTTCACAGCTTAAAAATTGTGAATTACATTGTCCCTAGCCTGCTACAGTGCTCTGTCCTGCAGGGGGCGCTGGGCAGGCTAGTTTCGGGCTGGCAGCACACGGTCACAGTGCACACCCCAAACCGGCCATTGTAAATGATGCGGTCGGTGCTAGCACGCTGACCTGTGCGTTGTCACGGATGGGGGTGGCATCATCACTGTCGGACATCACTTCCTACTTGATGGTGTCACCTGGGTGCGGTCCACACCCCCCCGCACACCATAGCGATGCCACTGGAAAATATACAAGTTTTCCTAGGGGACTTACCTCAGTCATTGTCAGAGTATACACTGATTTATTTCCCTGACACTGACTGAGGTAAGTGATATGTATACCATCACATACTGTATACCCATGACCAGGGCCGATCCTGGCCGGGGTGCACGGGGCGCAGTGCACCCAGGCGCCACAGAGGTGGGGGCGCTGTCCGCTGAGTGCTCCCCTCCCTCCTCCTCTCCTTGTCCGTAGGCAGCTCTCTCCAACGGTCACTGCCACTGCCGCCACTGTGCCCACCATCCCCCCTTCCTCCTCCTGTCAGTGGAGGAGAGCGAGACAGCCGGATTCCGGAGCGGCTGTCTCTGTGTTCAGAGAGAGGCCAGCCGCGGCCGCGCAGTGACGTCATGGGGGGGCGGGGCGGTCCGAGCCCGACATGTTCCACTTCTCCTGTGTGTAACTCTGAGTCCCGCCTGCTGCCCAAGCCTGAGCTCTGTTCTTCACCCGGGCGGCGCGGCTGCACACTGTCCTCTCCTCTCCAGCTGCCGCCCGGGTGTTTTTAATTAGCCTAATGGAGGGGGGTCTGTACTAATGAAGGGGGGGTGATTTGTCCTGGGGGGTCTGTACTAATGTAGGGGGGTGGTTTGTCCTGGGGGTCTGTACTAATGTAGGGGGGGGGATTTGTCCTGGGGGTCTGTACTAATGTGGGGGGGGTGATTTGTCCTGGGGGGTCTATACTAATGTAGGGGGGGTGATTTGTCCTGGGGGTCTGTACTGATGTAGGGGGGTGATTTGTCCTGGGGGGTCTGTACTAATGTGGGGGAGTGATTTGTCCTGGGGGTCTGTACTAATGTAGGGGGGGTGGTTTGTGCTGGGGGGTCTATACTAATGTAGGGGGGTAATTTGTCCTGGGGTCTGTACTAATGTAGGGGGAGTGATTTGTCATGGGGGGTCTGTACTAATGTAGGGGGGTGATTTGTCATGGGGAGTCTGTACTAATGTGGGGGGGTGATTTGTCCTGGGGGTCTGTACTAATGTAGGGGGGTGATTTGTCCTGGGGGTCTGTACTAATGTAGGGGGGGTGATTTGTCATGGGGGCTGTACTAATGTAAGGGGGTGATTTGCCCTGGGGGGTCTGTACTAATATAGGGGGGTGGTTTGTCCTGGGGGGTCTGTGCTAATGTAGGGGGGTGATTTGTCCTGGGGGGTCTGTACTAATGTGGGGGGTGATTTGTCCGGCAGGGTTTGTACTAATGTAGGGGGGATGATTTGTCCTGGGGGGTCTGTACTAATGTAGGGGGGGTGGTTTGTCCTGGGGGGTCTGTACTAATATGGGGGGGTGATTTGTCCTGGGGGTCTAAACTAATGTAGGGGGGTGATTTGTCCTGGGGGGGTCTGTACTAATGTAGAGGGGGTGGTTTGTCCTGGGGGTCTATACTAATGTAGGGGGGTGATTTGTCCGGGGGGGTCTAAACTAATGTAGGGGCGGGGGTGATTTGCCCTGGGGGGGTCTGTACTAATGTAGGGGGGTGATTTGTCCTGGGGGGTCTGTACTAATGTAGAAGAGGTGGTTTTTCCTGGGGGAATCTATACTAATGTAGGGAGGGTGATTTGTCCAGGGGGGTCTAAACTAAGTAGGGGCGGGGGTGATTTGCCCTGGGAGGTCTGTACTAATGTAGGGGGGGTGGTTTGTCCTGGGGGTCTGTACTAATGTAGGGGGGGTGATTTGTCCTGGGGGGTCTGTACTAATGTAGGGGGGGTGGTTTGTCTGAGGGGGTCTGTACTAATGGAAGGGGGCAGGTGGTTTGTCGCTGGGGTCTGTACTAATGGAGGGGGGTGGTTTGTCCTGGGGGGTCTATACTAATGGAGGGGGGTGGTTTGTCCTGGGGGGTCTGTACTAATGGAGGGGGGTGGTTTGTTCTGGGGGGTCTGTACTAATGTAGGGGGGTGGTTTGTTCTGGGGGTCTGTACTAATGGAGGGGGTGGTTTGTCCTGAGGGGGGTCTGTACTAATGTAGGGGGGGTGGTTTGTCCTGGGGGGTCTGTACTAATGGAGGGGGGTGGTTTGTCCTGGGGGAGTCTACTAATGGAGGGGGGTGGTTTGTCCTGGGGGAGTCTGTACTAATGGAGGGGGGTGGTTTGTTCTGGGGGTTCTGTACTAATGGAGGGGGTGGCTTGTCCTGAGGGGGGTCTGTACTAATGGAGGGGGGGTGGTTTGTCCTGAAGGGGGTCTATTCTGATAAAGGGGGGTGTTTTGTCCTGGGGGGCTCTATACTGAGGGAGGTGTTTATACTTAGTGGGAGGTCTGCACTGACGGAGGGGGGTCTATACTTAGTGGAGGGGGGTCTGTACTGAGGGGCGACTATAGTTGGTGGAGGGGGGTGACACCATGTTTTACTGCACTGGGTGACACCAAGCCTTGTGACCCCACTGCAGCCGCGGGCTCTTGTTTCCCCTCTCCCTCTCCTCCTTGCACGCGCTGCTATACTGGTGAGCGGCGCACTATGTTTCTTCCCCCGCCTTCATATCGGCCAGGGAAGAAAAAAAAAGGAGCAAAGAAGAGGATTGTGGGACATGTAGTCCCAAGGACTGGCAGCCCCACTGTAACACAGAAACTGCAGCCCACACAGCATGCTCAGCTGAATGGGAGAGAGAGAGCAAGGAGCCCAGGAAAGCTTTCAGGGAAGTGCACCCAGGACTCCAGAGGGAGAGGACAGTGCTGAGGGAACACCACCAGAGAGAGAACCCCGCTGCCCTGCACCACATGAGGGAAAGCAACACAGCCTGGCACCATCCCTGGTGGAGAAAGGAATGGAGTCTTTGCCAGAATATAGATCTGGGCTCTACCCAGCGGAGTCACCTTCAGAGTGAGCTGACTCCTGATCAGAGGAACCGTTGTTGCTGTATCGCTGGGTCAGGTGAGAGGGCCAATCGGCCATTATTTACTAACGTCCACAGGAACTGCAGTCTCCGACCATCTCTTGTAACATGTCTGCACTCTCCGACCATCTCTTGTATCATGTCTGCAGTCTCTGACCATCTCCTGTAGTATGTCTGCAGTCTCTGACCATCTCCTGTACTATGTCTGCAGTCTCTGACCATCTCCTGTATTATATCTCCAGTCTCTGACCATCTCTTGTAACATGTCTGCAGTCTCTGACCATCTCTTGTAACATGTCTGCAGTCTCTGACCATCTCTTGTAACATGTCTGCAGTCTCTGACCATCTCCTGTAGTATGTCTGCAGTCTCTGACCATCTCTTGTAACATGTCTGCAGTCTCTGACCATCTCTTGTAACATGTCTGCAGTCTCTGACAATCTCCTGTAGTATGTCTGCAGTCTCTGACCATCTCCTGTAGTATGTCTGCAGTCTCTGACCATCTCTTGTAACATGTCTGCAGTCTCTGACCATCTCCTGTAGTATGTCTGCAGTCTCTGACCATCTCCTGTAGTATGTCTGCAGTCTCTGACCATCTCTTGTAACATGTCTGCAGTCTCTGACCATCTCTTGTAACATGTCTGCAGTCTCTGACCATCTCTTGTAACGTCTACAGTCTCTGACCATTTCTTGTATCATGTCTTCAGTCTCTGACCATCTCTTGTATTATGTCTGCAGTCTCTGACCATCTCCTGTAGTATGTCTGCAGTCTCTGACCATCTCCTGTAGTATGTTTGCAGTCTCTGACCATCTCCTGTATCATGCCTGCCGTCTCTGACCATCTCCTGTATTATTTCTGCAGTCTCTGACCATCTCCTGTATTATGTCTGCAGTCTCTGACCATCTCCTGTATTATGTCTGCAGTCTCTGACCATCTCCTGTAACATGTCTGCAGTCTCTGACCATCTCTTGTAACATGTCTGCAGTCTCTGACCATCTTTTGTAACATGTCTGCAGTCTCTGACCATCTCTTGTAACATGTCTGCAGTCTCTGACCATCTCTTGTAACGTCTGCAGTCTCTGACTATCTCTTGTAACGTCTGCAGTCTCTGACCATTTCTTGTATCATGTCTTCAGTCTCTGACCATCTCTTGTATTATGTCTGCAGTCTCTGACCATCTCCTGTAGTATGTCTGCAGTCTCTGACCATCTCCTGTAGTATGTTTGCAGTCTCTGACCATCTCCTGTATCATGTCTGCCGTCTCTGACCATCTCCTGTATTATTTCTGCAGTCTCTGACCATCTCCTGTATTATGTCTGCAGTCTCTGACCATCTCCTGTATTATGTCTGCAGTCTCTGACCATCTCCTGTACCATGTCGGCGGTCTCTGACCATCTCCTGTACCATGTCTGCAGTCTCTGACCATCTCCTGTACCATGTCTGCAGTCTCTGACCATCTCCTGTATCATGTCTGCAGTCTCTGACCATCTCCTGTAACATGTCTGCAGTCTCTGACCATCTCTTGTAACATGTCTGCAGTCTCTGACCATCTCTTGTAACATGTCTGCAGTCTCTGACCATCTCCTGTAGTATGTCTGCAGTCTCTGACCATCTCTTGTAACATGTCTGCAGTCTCTGACCATCTCTTGTAACATGTCTGCAGTCTCTGACCATCTCCTGTAGTATGTCTGCAGTCTCTGACCATCTCCTGTAGTATGTCTGCAGTCTCTGACCATCTCTTGTAACATGTCTGCAGTCTCTGACCATCTCCTGTAGTATGTCTGCAGTCTCTGACCATCTCCTGTAGTATGTCTGCAGTCTCTGACCATCTCTTGTAACATGTCTGCAGTCTCTGACATCTCTTGTAACATGTCTGCAGTCTCTGACCATCTCTTGTAACATGTCTGCAGTCTCTGACCATCTCTTGTAACGTCTGCAGTCTCTGACTATCTCTTGTAATGTCTGCAGTCTCTGACCATTTCTGGTATCATGTCTTCAGTCTCTGACCATCTCTTGTATTATGTCTGCAGTCTCTGACCATCTCCTGTAGTATGTCTGCAGTCTCTGACCATCTCCTGTAGTATGTTTGCAGTCTCTGACCATCTCCTGTATCATGTCTGCCGTCTCTGACCATCTCCTGTATTATTTCTGCAGTCTCTGACCATCTCCTGTATTATGTCTGCAGTCTCTGACCATCTCCTGTACCATGTCTGCAGTCTCTGACCATCTCCTGTATCATGTCTGCAGTCTCTGACCATCTCCTGTACAATGTCTGCAGTCTCTGACCATCTCCTGTACCATGTCTGCAGTCTCTGACCATATCCTGTACCATGTCTGCAGTCTCTGACCATCTCCTGTACCATGTCTGCAGTCTCTGACCATCTCCTGTAGCATGTCTGCAGTCTCTGACTATCTCCTGTACAATGTCTTCAGTCTCTGACTATCTCCTGTACCATGTCTGCAGTCTCTGACCATCTCTTCTACTATGTCCGGGGGCTCTTTCTAACAGATTCTCTAACAGAAGCCCTCTCTGTGTGCATCAGAGAGACTCCGCTCCAGGTCTCAATAGTGTACGCTCTTCCTGTATTTTCTTTATTGTTAAAAGATCATGGGAGGATCCCAGGGCAACCAAGAGTTCTTAGGGGAACATCTCTGTGTTTGAGTCGTTGCCATAGAAACATTTGTAAAGGGGAGGAGTTAGTAAGATGACCATGCCCACGTGGGGGCGCCAGAAATATTTCTGCACCCAGGCGTCTGTGACCCTAGGATCGGCCCTGCCCATGACTTTCAGCATAAATCCTCCTCAAACTCCTCTTTCTTACACAAATTATCTTACTAATTTTCTTGGCTCTAAGCACTTTTCTGATGCAAGAAGACTGCATGGGGGGTATGTCAACCTCCTCTCTACATTCCTCTTGTATTAGGAAAGAGCTCTGAGCTGAGACAAGCTGCATCTGTCTCTTTCAATCTTTCCATCTATTAAATCTTCTACCTTTGTTGTTTTAACCTTGGATAGTAAAACATTTTTTTCTGCCAGTAAATACTTTATACAGCTCACTTCCTGTTTCTTGTCTGGTAAAAAGCCTAGGCTATGACATCATGCACAACTCTCTCTCACTCTTTGCCGGGAAGGGAAGGGGGATGAGTCATAAGAGGGACAATGAGAGCTGCAGAGCTGGTGTGCCTCTTTGTGTCTGTGTAAATCCAGGAAGTGATCAGGCAGCAGCTTCAGCTGCCCACAGTTAAAATTGTTGCAGCCAGACTCAGTGGAGGGAGATTTCTGCAGCATATTTGGCAAGTACAGAATCACAGTATATATAAAATAATATGCAAAGTGGTTGGAGGCAAGCTTCAGAATGGCAAAGATGTTTTTATTACAAATTATGTAAGCAGACTGCAGTTCCTCTTTAACCACTTGCCACCCGGCCTATAGCAGAATGACTGCCGGGCGTTGGTTCTGTTATCCTGACTGGGCGTCATATAACAACCAGCAGAATACTGCTGGCGCCCACCTGTGGGGGCGCGCAACGCCGCGATCAGTGGTGCAGCATGTCAGTGTGATTCACCGCTACACTGATCTCAGTAAAGAGCCTCTGACGGAGGCTCTTTACCACATGATCAGTTGTGTCCAATCACGGCTGATCACGATGTAAACAGGAAGAGCCGTTTATCGTCTTTTCTTCACTCACTGTTTATCAGCGCAGCCCCACTGTGCATGCCCACACTGGAATACCAGGGATGCCACTAAGACCACCAGGGATGGCAATAAAGGACGCCCACCAGGTATGCCATCCTAGACCACCAGGGATATGCCAATCAGTGCCCAGGGATATGCCAATCAGCGCCAGGGCAGATGCCAATCAGTGCCCATTAACAATGCCTGCCAGTGCCATCAGTCATGCATATCAGTGCCAGCCATCAGTGCCCATCAGTGCCGCCTATCAGTGCCACCCATAAGTATCAATCAGTGCAGCCTTTCAGTGCCCATCAGTGTCGTCTATCAGTGCCCACCAGTGCCACCTATGAGTGCCCATCAGTGCCGCCTATCAATGCCCATCAGTGCTGCATATCTGTGCCACCTATCAGTGCCACCTATCAGTGCCCATCAGTGCTGCCTATCAGTGCCCATCATTAGTGCCCATCAGTGCCATCTCATTGGTGCCACCTCATCAGTGTCGCCTTATCAGTGCCCATCATTGCAGCTTATCAGTGCCCATCAGTGAAGGAAAAAAAGTACTTATTTACAAAATGTTATAACAGAAACAAAGAAAAACTTTTTTTTTTCAAAATTTTCGTTTTTTTTTATTCGTTTAGCAAAAAATAAAAACCACAGTGGTGATCAAATACAACCAAAAGAAAGCTCTATTTGTGGGAACAAAATGATAAAAATTTAGTTTAAGTACAGTGTAGCAGTAACATGACCGCGCAATTGTCAGCAAGTGACAGCGCTGAAAGCTGAAAATTGGCTTGGGCAGGAAGGTGCGAAAGTGCCTGGTAATGAAGTGGTTAAGGTAAGGGAGCCTTGACTGCTGGAAGCATGGCATCTCCGTGGGTGTTCACCTAACACAGGGAGGTTAAGTGGCTCTGCTAGTATTGGCTACTAAGATATGAGGTGACTGGGTGGAGCCTGAACTCTAGAAAAAGGTGGCACATCCCTCTGAGAGCTTTGAGGAGATTCCGCTGCAGGGGCGGATCCAGAGCCTAGTCTCGGGAGGGGCACTGCCAGGAAATACGTTTTTTTGTGGGCAATTTATCGAGGAAATGGCTGGTGTTGGCGCTTCAATTATCCCAGCACCATGGTTGTTATTTCTATTAATATATTGTAATATAAAATTTAATTGTTCAACTCACCATAATGCAGAATCAGTGGGAGCCCTGAGCGTGTCACTTGCCACCGTCGCCTGCCACACATTGCGGATTATCACTTGCCACATCACCTGCCACACATTGCGGATTGTCACTTGCCTGCCACCAGATGCAGATTGTCACCTGCCACATGTTGCGGATTGTCACTTGCGACATCACCTGCTATACGTTGCAGATTGTCACTTGCCACGTCACCTGCCACACGTTGCAGATTGTCACTTGCCACGTCACCTGCCACACGTTGCAGATTGTCACTTGCCACGTTACCGGCCACACATTGCGGATTGTCACTTGCCACGTCACCAGCCACACGTTGCGGATTGTCACTTGCTACGTCACCTGCCACCAGATGCGGATTGTCACTTGCCACGTCACCTGCCATGTCACCTGCCACACATTGCGGATTGTCACTTGCCTGCCACCAGATGCAGATTGTCACCTGCCACATGTTTCGGATTGTCACTTGCCACATCACCTGCCACCAGATGCGGATTGTCACTTGCCACGTCACCTGCCACACCTTGCACATTGTCACTTGCCACGTCACCTGACACACCTTGCGGATTGTCATGTAGCTGCTAACGTGGTGTTTTTGCTTGCCTCTTGCTTCTTTGTCCCAGATCAGGCAGCAGAGGGATAATGTAATCTCTCTGCTGCCCACACTGCCTGAACAGTGAGGGCAGAAGTTACTGCAGGGATGCGGGGCAGTGAGAGATGATGTCATCTCTCTGCTCCCCTGCACGCCGGCTCGCTGATTGGCCAGCCACCCCCACTCACACCTAGCCTGCTCTCACCCGCCCACACACTGAGCCACACGCCCGCCCACAAACCAAGCCACCCGCTCTCTCATCTGCTCGGGGAGCCGCCCGCTCCCTCATCCGCCCGCTCCCTCATCTGCTCGGGGAGCCGCCCACTCCCTCATCCGCCCGCTCCCTCATCTGCTCGGGGAGCCGCCCGCTCCCTCATCCGCCCGCCCTGTCATTTGCTCGGGGAGCCGCCCGCTCCCTCATCCGCCCGCTCCGTCATCTGCTCGGGGTGCCGTCAGCTCCCTCATCCACCTGCTCTCTCACCCGCCCGGCCCACAACAAATTTCTCGGGGGTGGTAATTGCCCCGTTGCCCCCCCCTGGATCCGCCCCTGTTCCGCTGTCATAAGAGATGACCACCCACCCGACCGTTGTGCTGTTCGTCACAGTTTTATTGGCAGTTTTGCATACCTCCCAACTTTTTAATATTGGAACGAGGGACACATATTAGCAAAAATATGTAGGCATAGGACACACCTCCTGCCACGCCCTTTAAAGGAGAATTATAAAAAAAAATCATTATCAGTTAAACCCACGAGGGTTTTTTTTGCCACTATTATTCCTTTATATTGGCTTTTGTTTACAAATGCAGCAATTTAAGAAATTGGATGAAAAGTTTAGCACTGGGAAACACTTTTTAAAAGATAAAAAGTACATTTATAACCAACTATATAGATCAGACCAAAATGAGGGACAAATGAGGAGAAAAGAGAGACAGAGGGACTTTGTTCCAAATCAGGAAAAATCCCTCAAAATCAGGGACAGTTGGGAGCTATGGTATTTTTTTTTTTTTTTAATTCTTTATTTATCATTTTTTATGAATAACAGTACAAAACCCCTCGGGGATAAATCTTCAAACATAACCTTTTTAAATTCTTAAAACCAGTTATCCCCTCCCCCCCCCCCACCTCCCCTTCCCCCTCCCCTCAGGCCCACGCTCAGCGAGAAGGTAATGTCTACCCAATTGTGTAATTATGCTGTTTATTTATGCTGGGCCTACAATCTCCTTCAGATAATCCCAGGTCCCTTTAAACTTAATCCAGGCTGCCCATTTCCCTGAGTGCTCCTCCTCTTCGGATTCACCTCCTCCCTTATCCAAACGCTCAACGTTGTATACTACATTGAGGCTGTACAACCATTCTCGAGTGCAGGGGCTCGAGATGTTCAGCCAATTCATAGATATCTGCCTTTTAGCTTCATCTAGCATAATAGGGATCAGGGAGTTTTTGTAGTTCTTTACCGGGTCCGGGGTCCCGTGGAAGAGGCAAGCCCATGGGTCCTCTGCTATTACTTTCCCTGTGATAGCTTTTATCAAACTTAATATTTTTTTCCAAAAGATTTTTATAATAGGACACTCCCACCAAATGTGGGCCATAGTTCCTGGGGTAGAACAACCCCTCCAGCAAGTATTTGATTTAGTCCTATCCATTTTGCTAACCCTGTCTGGGGTGGCGTACCATCTCGTGAGGCATTTAAAGTGGCTTTCTGATCTTCTAGAGTCGGCTGCTACATAGTGAGCCATCCTCAGGATCTTATCTATCACAGTTTCACTACATTGAGAGCCCAGTTCCAGTTCCCACCTTTTAATGTACGGGGGCACCTCCAGCTCGTCCGTGGCTCCCAGGATCTTGTATATGTGCGTGATTACTCTCCCTGCTTGTTCCTTTACACAGAGCTGCTCGAACGGTCTGAGCTCCTCCATGCTCCTGAGAGGTTTCGGGAGACTTTCGACGAAGTGGGAGAGCTGGAGGTACCTCCATCCATTCATTACCCACAGGTGTGGTTCTATACTTAACTCAGAAAAAGTGCGTATTTGCCCCTTATTTAGAAAATGTTTCAATTGTACAGTGTCGCCCTTCAACCAATTCCCTCCCACCTCCCTCCTCCCTGGTGCAAAAAAAACGTTATCTTTCATGTGAATCAGAGGTGAGTTAAATGACCATTTATTCTTATAGTGTATCCTATCCCAAAGTTTGAGCGTGTTAAGTGTTAATAAAGATGTGTGAGTGCTCAGTGTTCTAAATTTTGGAGGGTTCCAAAGTGCCTGTCCTAAATTCATGTTGCTCAAAAAGTGCTCAATGTGAACCCAGCGTTTGTCCGTGTCCTTTTTATTCCATTCTGTGATCCTGGACAACACCACTGCGCTGTAATATCTATTAAAGTCTGGTAAGGCAATACCACCCTTTCTCTTCCCCCTACTTAATACTGTATAGGCGATGCGTGGTTTTTTGCCACGCCATACAGCCTCGCTTATAAGCTTCCTAAGAGCTTTTAAATAATATCCTGGTAAAGGAATGGGCAGCATCTGGAATTTAAACAGAATCCTGGGCATTAAACTCATTTTTATCGCGTTGACTCGCCCGAACCACGATAAGGGTCTGACCTGAAGTCTTCTCATTTCTCGCCTGGTGTCATCTAACATAGGAATGAAATTTTTTATGAATAGTCTATTAAAGGTATTGGCTAGTTTAATCCCCAGATATTCCATCTCCTCCTTCCAAGGGAAGGGGAAGACAGCGGCCAAGTGGTTTTTTTCCTGCTTACTTATGTTAATATTCAGGCATTCAGATTTGCTGGAGTTAATTTTAAAATTCGAAACTTCTCCGTATTTTCTGATAATCTGCAATATATTGGGGAGAGTTATTCTAGGGTTTGTTATAAAGAACACTACGTCGTCGGCATAAGCCGCTAGTTTATGCTCCTCCGTTCCGACCCTAATGCCACTGCAGTCCGACTGCAGTGGGAGCTATGGTATTGACCCTGCCAGTAATTGATGTGGCTTTGTGGCCTATGCCCTCAAGTTAGATTCTGGGGTCAGTCTAATGCCTGTCTGGCACTGATGGTAAAAACAGACCTCTATGTGAGTTTATGTCATATGGGCGCTCATGGTATAACTTGAACTGGCATTGTTACTTGGTATGTTTGAAAAGTTGGTACATTTGTTTCAATTTACTCAGCCTCTGTGTCTTTTTGGGGGGCAAGGTTTTGGTTTAATAGTTGGGCATAAATGAGCCTATGCTTCTCAGCAGTCATGACTGAGGATACAGGGTTCTGCTGACTGACCCAGAAAGTCTGAGAAATGATGGCATCATGGTACTAAGACTGCATTCACACTATAGTGTTTCATGAACATGTGCAAAATCACGCCACATATGTGTACATTTTGCACTACACGCATAGCGCATGCCATTCATTTTAAAGCACAACAAAGTAGCTCAGGTGCCTAGCTTCATACATTTTTGTTTTTATGTGTTTGTCATGGCAAAGTATCTCATGCTACTTTTGCGTGTGTTCCCCGAAACACTATTGTGTAAGTGCAGCCTAATGTTTCATGCACAAAGGCGGTCTGGCCTGCCAGCGTCAAATCCCGGCGGGAGCCACAGGTGCTGCATACAGCTGCCCATAGAAATCAATTGCTGTAAACAGATATATACAAGCAACATTAGGACATCAGATACCGCAAGCAACATTTTTCCAGACTCTGACCACACTTGTGTTATCACAGTAAGGAGAACATGGACCACAGTGTAGTGCAAAAATGAGGACCATTAGGCAAATACTGGCAGCACTGAACTCCACAACCAGGCAGTGGGTGCCTCCATGCTTCTACAAGGGAGTACCAAGATTCTCTGAGGGTCTAACTCATTCTTCTCTAGGAGGACATCTTCCCCTGGCTCTCTACCTCAAATGCTGCAGATGTCAGTAAGAATGAATGGTCTTGTATGGCAATAATAAGCATTACCATGCGCTGCAGTAATGTGTGCATTACTGCAATACAGTAGTGGGAATCCTACCTAAAGGGCCTATCTAGAAAATCATGGTATGCTTATGGGTTCTGTTTAGCAGAAGATACACTTTTGTCCATTTACACAAAGCTACCTCCCATCCATCATGTTTAGTTCTGGAAAAACAGAAAATGATTCAGTCCTGCTCTGGTCTTTTTGTGGTTTTTTGCATCACTTTAGAACTCTGAAGAAAGTGAAGCCTCAATTATTTTAATAATAGAAAAAAAGAGAAGAGACCTGGAGGAGGAGGGGGATTCTGTGGTCACCGTATACAAAGTGACATTTTATAACATCATCATTGTATGGGCAATACAAACAATAGATATTATTGACAATCCAATATAAGCTTTCATGTTGTGATTTCTGGCCATCTCTTTTCACATCTTCTTGGATTCCCTACATGTTTTGCTGCTTCTCCTTTGCTGTTTACTTTCAGTTTTTTAGGGACTATATATCCCATGGTAAATGTTGCTAGCAATCAGTGATTCCTGTACTGACTCAACCTCTTGAAACACCTCCTCTCATCAACTTTGTAGTTCTGAAGGCAGGCTCTCTAAAATGTTTGACACAGCAGTGCCTACCTATAAGGCATAGTGAATGTGTCACAGAATTAAAAGAAATACATGTGTGGGAATCTTCACAAAGTAAGTTCACAAACTTCAATATCTTTCTGATTAACTGCTTCAGCCCCGAAAGATTTTACCCCCCGTCCTGACCAGTTTCCTGAGCACTTTTTGTGATTCGGCACTGCGTCGCTTTAACTCACAATTGCACGGTCGTGCGAATGTGCACCCAAACAAAATTGTCCTTTTTTTCCCACAAATAGAGCTTTCTTTTGGTGGTATTTGATCACCTCTGCGGTTTTTATTTTTTGCGCTATAAACAAAAAAAGAGCGACAATTTTGGAAAAAAAACGCAATATTTTTTACTTTTTGCTATAATAAATATCCCCCAAAAATATATAAAAAACTATTTTTTTTCTCAGTTTAGACCGATATGTATTCTTCTACATATTTTTGGTAAAAAAAATGCAATAAGCACATATTGATTGGTTTGCGCAAAAGTCATAGCGTCTACAAAATAGGGGATAGTTTTATAGCATTTTTATTATAATTTTTTTTTTTTACTAGTAATGGCGACAATCTGCGATTTTTATCGTGACTGCGACATTATGGCGGACACATCGGACAATTTTGACACGTTTTTGGGACCATTGGCATTTTTACAGTGATCAGTGCTATAAAAATGCATTGATTACTGTAAAAATGTCACTGGCAAGGAAGGGGTTAACGCTAGCACTCTCCGTGTGCCCTGAGCGATCGCATCAGCTCTGTGGGCGAGCAGAGGGCCCTTAGTGGCCACAGGGCGAAGCGACGTTACATAGCGTTGTTTCACCCAGCCGTGCCATTCTGCCACAGTACAACTGTGGCGGCTGGTCGGCAAGTGGTTAATAGAAGTAGGCTAGAAATATATAGTGCATTTATAAAATATTCAGACCCCCTTCATTTTTTTTTCAATTTTGTTATGTTGCAGCCTGTTATTACAGTTTTTTAAATTATTTTTTTTCTCATTAATCTACACTCAGTACCCCAGAATGAATAACAAAGTGAAACCAGACTTTTAGAAATGTCTGTACATTTATTAACCACCTCAGCCCCGGAAGGATTCACCCCCTTCCTGGCCAGAGCACTTTTTACAATTTGGCACTGCGTCGCTTTAACTGCTAATTGCGTGGTCATGCAATGCTGTACCCAAACGAAATTTGCGTCCTTTTCTTCCCACAAGTAGAGCTTTCTTTTGATGGTATTTGATCACCTCTGCCGTTTTTATTTTTTGCGCTATAAAGACCGAAAATTTTGAAAAAAAATGATATTTTCTACTTTTTGTTATATAAAAAATCCAATAAACTCAATTTTAGTCATACATTTAGGCCAAAATGTATTCGGCCACATGTCTTTGGTAAAAAAAATGTCAATAAGCATATATTTATTGGTTTGCGCAAAAGTTATAGTGTCTACAAACTAGGGTACATTTTCTGGAATTTACACAGCTTTTAGTTTATGACTGCCCATGTCATTTCTTGAGGTGCTAAAATGGCAGGGCAGTACAACCCCCCCCCCCCCCCCCAAATGACCCCATTTTGGAAAGTAGACACCCCAAGGAAATTGCTGAGAGGCATGTTGAGCCCATTGAATATTATTTTTTTTTGTCCCAAGTGATTGAATAATGACAAAAAAAAAAAACTTTACAAAAAGTTGTTACTAAATGATATATTGCTCACACAGGCCATGGGCATATGTGGAATTGCACCCCAAAATACATTTAGCTGCTTCTCCTGAGTATGGGGATACCACATGTGTGGGATTTTTTGGGAGCCTAGCCGCGTATGGGGCCCCGAAAACCAAGCACCACCTTCAGGATTTCTAAGGGTGTAAATTTTTGATTTCACCCCTCACTACTTATCACAATTTTGAAGACCATAAAATGCCAAGATGGCACAAACCCCCCCAAATGACCCCATTTTGGAAAGTAGACACCCCAAGCTATTTGCTGAGAGGCATGTTGAGTCCATGGAATATTTTATATTTTGACACAAATTGGGGGAAAGTGACAATTTTTTTTTTTTGTACAAAGTTGTCACTAAATGATATATTGCTCAAACATGCAATGGGCATATGTGGAATTACACCCAAAAATACATTCTGCTGCTTCTCCTGAGTACGGGGATACCACATGTGTGGGACTTTTTGAGAGCCTAGCCGCGTACAGCGCCCCGAAACCAAGCACCGCCTTCAGGATTTCTAAGGGCGTAAATTTTTGATTTCACTCCTCACTGCCTATCACAGTTTTGAAGGCCATAAAATGCCAAGATGGCACAAACCCCCCCAAATGACCCCATTTTGGAAAGTAGACACCCCAAGCTATTTGCTGAGAGGCATGTTGAGTCCATGGAATATTTTATATTTTGACACAAGTTGCGGGAAAGTGACCAATTTTTTTTTTTTTGCACAAAGTTGTCACTAAATGATATATTGCTCACACAGGCCATGGGCATATGTGGAATTGCACACCAAAATACATTCTGCTGATTCTCCTGAGAACGGGGATACCACATGTGTAGGACTTTTTGGGAGCCTAGCCGCGCACGGGGCCCCTAAAACAAAGCACCGCCTTCAGGATTTCTAAGTGCGTAAAGTTTTGATTTCAATCCTCACTACCTATCACAGTTTTGAAGGCCATAAAATGCCCAGATGGCACAACCCCCCCCCCCCCCCCAAATGACCCCATTTTGGAAAGTAGACATCCCCAGCTATTTGCTGAGAGGCATGTTGAGTCCATGGAATATTTTATATTTTGACACAAGTTGCGGGAAAGTGACAATTTTTTTTTTTGCACAAAGTTGTCACTAAATGATATATTGCTCAAACATGCAGTGGGCATATGTGGAATTGCACCCCAAAATACATTCTGCTGCTTCTCCTGAGTATGGGGATACCACATGTGTGGGACTTTTTGGGAGCCTAGCTGCATACGGGGCCCCGAAAACCAATCACCGCCTTCAGGATTTCTAAGGGCGTACATTTTTGATTCACGCCTCACTACCTATCACAGTTTCGAAGGCCATAAAATGCCAAGATAGCACAAAACCCCCCCAAATGACCCCCATTTTGGAAAGTAGACACCCCAAGCTATTTGCTGAGAGGCATGGTGAGTATTTTGCAGCTCTCATTTGTTTTTGAAAATGAAGAATTTTCAAAACTTTGTGACAAAAAGCGAGGTCTGCAAAATACTCACTATACCTCTCAGCAAATAGCTTGGGGTGTCTACTTTCCAAAATAGGGTCATTTGGGGGGGTTTTGTGCCACTTGGGCATTTCATGGCCTCCGAAACTGTGATAGGCAGTGAAGAGTGAAATCAAAAATTTACGCCCTTAGAAAGCCTGAAGGCGGTGCTTGGTTTTCGGGGTCCCGTACGCGGCTAGGCTCCCAAAAAGTCTCACACATGTGGTATCATCGTACTCAGGAGAAGCAACAGAATGTATTTTGGGGTGTAATTTCACATATTCCCATGACATGTTTGAGCAATATATCATTTAGTGACAACTTTGTGCAAAAAAAAAAAAAAATGTGTCTTTTTCTAGCAACTTGTGTCACAATATAAAATATTCCATGGACTCTACATGCCTCTCAGCAAATAGCTTCCCCCCCAAAATAGGGTCATTTGGGGGGGTTTTGAACTGTCCTGGTATTTTATGCACAACATTTAGAAGCTTATGTCATACATCACCCACTCTTCTAACCACTTGAAGACAAAGCCCTTTCTGACACTTTTTGTTTACATTTATATTTTTTCTTTTGCAAGAAAATTACTTTGAACCACCAAACATTTTATATTTTTTTAAAGCAAATGCCCTACAGATTAAAATGGTGGGTGTTTATTTTTTTTTTTCACACAGTATTTGCGCAGCGATTTTTCAAATGCATTTTTTTGGGAAAAAACACACTTTTTAAAAATTTAATGCACTAAAACACACTATATTGCCCAAATGTTTGATGAAATAAAAAAGATGACCTTAGGCCGAGTACATGGATACCAAACACGACATGCTTTAAAATTGTGCACAAACGTGCAGTGGCGACAAACTAAATACATTTTTAAAAGCCTTTAAAAGCCTTTACAGGTTACCACTTTAGATTTACAGAGGAGGTCTACTGCTAAAATTACTGCCCTCGATATGACCTTCGCGGTGATACCTCACATGCATGGTGCAATTCCTGTTTACATTTGACGCCAGACCAACGCTTGCGTTCGCCTTTGCGCGAGAGCAGGGGGGACATGGGTGCTTTTTTTTTTTTTTCTTTATTATTTTTTTGCTTTTTTATCTTATTTTTAAACTGTTCCTTTCATTTTTATTTTTTTTAATCATTTTTATTGTTATCTCAGGGAATGTAAATATCCCCTATGATAGCAATAGGTAGTGACAGGTACTCTTTTTTGAAAAAACTGGGGTCTATTAGACCCTAGATCTCTCCTCTGCCCTCAAAGCATCTGACCACACCAAGATCGGTGTGATAAAATGCTTTCCCAATTTCCCAATGGCGCTGTTTACATCCGGCGAAATCTAAGTCATGAAATGCTCGTAGCTTCCGGTTTCTTAGGCCATAGAGATGTTTGGAGCCACTCTGGTCTCTGATCACCTCTATGGTCAGCTGGCTGAATCACCGGCTGCATTCTCAGGTTCCCTGTTGGGACAGGAGAGCCAGAGAAAAACATGGAAGATGGTGGGGGGGATTCCCTCCCACTGCTTGTAAAAGCAGTCTAGAGGCTAGGATTGCTTTTACATGAAAGCCGACCGCTGGCTGAAAAGAATGATACCAAGATGATACCTAAACCTGCAGGCATCATTCTGATATAACCACTCAAAGTCCAGCAACATACCAGTACGTTGCTGGTCCTTGTTGGGCATATATTGTAAACTTTTTTTCATGCAGCCTGTGGGCTGAACGAAAAAAAGAGATTGATCGGTGGGTATGCCCACCATTAGAATAGCTCCCTTCATCCACCCACTTCTAATGATGGGCATACATGCACCGTATATATATGCCGAAGCATGGAGGCATCCTCCTGCAAACGTTAGGAGCAAATCGCTCCTCCGCCCTCTGCTGCCCCCCACGCTTCGGCATATATACTGAAGTATGTAACTGTGGTGGTGAAATCACCTCTGACAGCGCTGGAGTCATGGCTTTATATATCGTGGGAGCAAACGCTGTTGCTGTCAAGATAAATAAATCCGCGCTGCAACTCAATGGCATACCTGCTAAGCAAATGATGGTTAACAATAAAACAAAGTAACATTACAGTATAACAGTAAGACTTACCATACCTGCAAAGCAAATACAAAAAAAAACATAGTAAAAAATAAAACATTTAACGCAACCTGTGCCTAAAATATATATATGCCGAAGCATGGGGGCATCCTCTCACAAAAGGCAGGAGCAAATCGCTCCTCCACCCACTGCTGCCCCCACGCTCCGGCATATATGCTGAAGTATGTAACTGTGGTGGTGAAATCACCTCCGACAGCGCTGGAGTCACGGCTTTATATATCGTGGGAGCAAACGCTATTGCTGTCAAGATAAATAAATCCGCGCTGCAACTGAATGGCATACCTGCTAAGCAAATGATGGTTAACAATAAAACAAAGTAACATTACAGTATAACAGTAAGACTTACCATACCTGCAAAGCAAATACAAAAAAAACATAGTAAAAAATAAAACATTTAACGCAACCTGTGCCTAAAATATATATATGCCAAAGCATGGGGGCATCCTCCCACAAAAGGCAGGAGCAAATCGCTCCTCCACCCACTGCTGCCCCCACGCTTCGGCATATATGCTGAAGTATGTAACTGTGGTGGTGAAATCACCTCCGACAGCGCTGGAGTCACGGCTTTATGTATCGTGGGAGCAAACGCTGTTGCTGTCAAGATAAATAAATCCGCTCTGCAGCTGAATGGCGTACCTGAAAACAAAAAAATGGTTACCAACAAAACACAGTAAACAGTAAAGTATAAAAAAATTGCATATCTGAAAAGCAAACATGGTAAAACATAATAACAATAAAACATTGCAGAGCAGAACAATAGAGAGAGAATAGAGAGAGAGAGAGAACAATAAAACGACAACTATTTCTGTTTTTTTTTATTTTTATATTTTTTGGGGTTTTTATTTTATTTTTATTTTTTTTTTTACACTTTTTTTAGTAACTTTAACTTTTGTAACTGGTACCAGGTTTGGGTCTCTCAAAATGCGATGGCATCTTGGAAGACCCTGTGAAAGTGTGTCCTAGTCTGTGCAATGCTGTACCCTACGCTAAAACTCAACTAGTGTATGGTAGCGTTCAAAACATTCACCAATGCATAGACCAGGATTGTCGGGACAGGAGGGACAATAATACCGGGTGTCACGCCTAAATCCACGCTTACTACAGACACGACATCTTCTTTGGGGGGCTCGTTGGGTAGGGGTACTCGAGAGGACATAAGGAAAATGCCTCTCATGCAGCCGGCTTACTGCATTTGGTTGGGGATGGTGAGGTGGAGCACCGTCTGGAAACAGAAGGGCTCTGATGATCTCTTCCTGGAATTTAAGGAAGGATCCAGTCCGTCCTGAAGCTCTGTATAGCACATGAGTGTTCAGCAAAGCCAATTGAAATACATAAACAGACACTTTTTTGTACCAGCGTCTGGCCTTACGGGCAACTAGGTACGGCGCCAACAACTAGTCGTTGAGGTCCACCCCTTGTTATGGAAATGATTAAGAGCTCCAATCGAGCCCAAGGTTATCTGCTGCTGTCTCTAATTTGAAAAGTGTTGATATGCATGCATATAAAAGTAAACACTCTGAGACACGCTCAGCAGCATTACTGTTACACTTCTGATTTATTCAAGGTGGTGCTAATGTTTTATACACACAAATACGTCATTGCTATGTTAGTCTAATAGGTACATCTCATTGGTTAAGATAGTAAAGAAGATGGAGAATTTTCATAACGAGGTTTGGCTCTCTTTGGTTTTATCTCCAGTTCCGCGTTCTTCTGATGTGTGGGATGTAGGGGGTACCCGCCATCTTGAGAAAATATAGGAACAGAGCAAACCTGTATACTTATATAATGAGTAAGGAGAAAAATATGTATGCACATAAGAAAATAGACATTTTCAGATTACTATTATTATTATCTACATCACATTCCTTCACAATCCCCCCTAAAATGACTATTTTCTCTTTTCTGTCCCTAATACTAAAGGTCCCACTTTAGCCTGGCCCTTCTCCTCAGCAACTCTTTTAGGCTGTATATAGAATTGGGCAGCAACTGTTCACTTCCCTCCTCGATACAGCTGGAGAGGTGCAGTCAGGCACTATCTATCCCTATAACCCTATAGGATTGTGAGATTATGGACAGGGAGTGACTGTAGGGGAGTGAAGGGTTTGTCATCTTCCATCATAAGGAGGTCCTCTTCTTCTTGGTGGAGAAATGTAGGTGTGCTATTGTCTACAGCCTTGCTCATTAACTTTTTACGAAAGGTAGAATACAGCATACAATCAGGGTTAAAAGAACCAGGATTATTAATACCCTTACCTGTATCTGGGCGAGCACCTTCTGCCACCCACTCATCCAGCTAAAATATTGGTCCCATGGGTCTGTGATACCTGAGTTCTTCTTCAATTCTAGTGACAGATCCTCTAATTTCTTTATAGCTAAAGTAACCTTACCATTTGGGCCAATATTATCACGAATGTATGTACAACAGGTTCCCGTTTTTTCCTATGATTTTACAAAACACCTCCTTTCCCAGCTAGCACCATGTCTAAGGCCATCAGGTCCTGGAATGTCATGTAGGAAGTGGGGGATAACCGGTCAGCAATTCCCTGGAGGGCATCTTTAGAGTAATTTACAAATCTCTGTTGGTTATATGTGTAGTGTCAGGTCACCTAGAGGCTGGGTGACAGATGTACACCGTTGGGATCAGGAGTGCACCGCAAGATAGTGGTCCCTATGGCTGACTGCTGCGGATTGTACCCTGGGAGGTTCAGGAATCAGGTCTACTGGATCACTGACACAGATCCCACTGGGAGCTAGAGCATAGATTCCCCAGGGCGCGGAGTCTAAGAGCCAGCAGGTGTTCACCAGAGCCTCTAGTGGTGAGGATGGACTGCGCTGCAGTCTGGCTCCAGGTCGCGGCCCCCGGGGTCTCACAGCTCACGCTCACACTACAGGAGAAGAGGAAGGAGGCAGCAAACTGGAACAACAAGGAAAGTAAGGTACAAGCCAAGGTCGGTAACCGGAATCAGATGTAGGAAACACAGCAAGTACACACAGAGGCTAACACACAGTGGTTGATCAGCACTGCTGGCTTGCAGTGCACAGGTTAATATAGGGTTCCCTGATAGGGCCTGGGGTGGGGCCATGCTTAGAGGAGAGGTTACAAAAGCAGTCAGGTGAGGGTCAGCTGGTCTCTAGAGATGAACACATGGAGACAGGTATGCTGATCGACAAACTCTATTGCATAACCATGACATGTAGTTAATCCAATCTACATTCTTGCTGACAGTTGTTATGGGGATCAAAGAGTCAAAACCAGCTTTTACCAGATCCCTGGCTTTAAACTCATCAGGGACCGCCCTTGTAACCCCTATGACATGTATGTATACATGTGGATCAAAGCTTCCGGAGAGAGCTGTTCGCTTCCTCCTCTGACTGTGTGCTGGGTCAGTGTATGTATCAGGGGTATCTTTGGTTAGGATATGGGGGCTTTCTATTTTCATCTTTTTTGTCTAATGCACTCTGTGGTCGCCCAGTCTGGCCCTGTGTTCCAACCCACTGGCCCCCACAGAAACCACAACTCTGTCCCCAGTAACTGTCTGTGTGGCATACATATATGTCCTTACCGTCAGGGATATCACTGTACCAATGGCATCACCATGAAGGGTCAAACGGACAAGGTACTATGTCACAGTAATCTAAGGTAAAGGTGGTCACATGTGTACCCGAAGAGTTACACCAAAATGTAATTATGTTATCATTTTTGTGATGGCCACCTCCTGGGCCCCTCCCCCCTAGATCAAACAGAAAAAGGATATGCAGCACCCGAAAACACGCTCTCCTGCAGTGATAAGCGTGCATTCAGGTGTTCTTCCTGGCCAACTTGACTGAGGTGGCTGTGGTCACCAAAACTTGGAATGGACCATCATAACTTGGCTCAAGGATCTCCAGACAGTAGTTGGTGTGTTCCTGTATCTAATTCAGGATCTGGAATGGAAGAAAACACCTGGACATGCATTCAGGTTAATTCTCGTGATAATGTGGTTACATAATTAGTCAACACATCAGACTGTAACTGTAACTGTTGTGGAAAGTAACAACCAAGTCTGGGAGCTGAACCAAACAAAATTTCATAAGGGGATAGGGCATGTTTCCCCTGGGGGTGTGTCTGACACTGAACAGGGCAATGGGCTAACTGTCTGGCCAACTCATGTTAGTCTCTTGGGCCATCTTTAACATCCTGTTTTTAGTGTCCCATTCATCCTTTCTACCTTCCCGCTACTTTGAGGGGTGGTATGGGATGTGTAGTGCCAACTGAACCCCCAGTGCTGCCCAAATCTCTTTAGTAAGGGTTGTTGTTAGGGCTGGTCCCTGATCTCTCAATATCACCTCTGGGACCCCAAATTTACATACTATCTCACTCAGTAGTTTCTTAGCTGTGGTCCTGGCAGTCATGACCACTTCCACTAGGGCGTATTCGAATCTGCCACTTCTTGGCACTTGAGAATGATCAATTTGCATCCTCTGGAATGGGGTATAGGGCTTTTGCCAGGTGCTTCTTCTGTGCTTCTTCTGTGCTTCTTCTGTGCATCCTGGGTTACATTTGGTGCAGATAATGCATGATCTGCAGAAGCTGTCGGTCAGTGGAGTAACTCTTGGTGCAACACTTGTTGATAAGAGAGTTCATAAAAGTCTTTGTCAAGTGGGCAGCTCCATGTGCCCATTGCACCACAGCTGGGTACATACTCCTGGGTAGACAAGGCTTCTTGTTGCACTCGAATAGTCCATTTCAGAGAGTTGCTCCTCTCCGTTTCCAGTTTTCCTTCTTATCCGGACTTGTTGTTTCCTGTAGTTCTTTTAGATAAACTCTGTCCACTGGGAAAGTCTGTAAGGTAAGCATGGGGTGGTCTTCTTCTACCACCCTGCTGTCCACTTCCCGTGGACCACCAGCTGTCTGTTTGGCAGCTGAATTGGCTAGATGATTGCCTTAAGCTTCCTTTGAGTTCATTTTGTCGTGTGCTTTACTCAGAATAGTCACTTGGGTTGGGAGAAGCAAGGCATCAATCAAGTTTTCACAAGTGTTCCTGCAGCCATTAGGAATCCTCTGTCCTAGATAACACCATTATCATGGGCAATGCTGAAAGCATATCTTGAGTCCATATGAATGTTGGCTCTTTTTCCCTCTGCCCATTTACGTGCTGTAGTAAGTGCTTACAGCTCTGCCTCCTGTGCAGACATCACCGGTGGTAAGGCTTCAGCTTGTAGAACAGTGTTTTCAGTGGTGACCGTGTGTCCTGTGTGGTCATGGGGTGACAAGTCAAGACTCTACTCCTCCTCCTCCTTTCCCCCCTCGAGAAGTGGAAGAAGGGTGGTAGGGTTCAGTGTTTGACAACTTAATAGAGTAATGCTGTCCAGTAGGAGGGAACACAGGAGTCTCAAGTGTCTGGTAGTGGACAAGTGTTTCGGCTGGATCTTGGTTGAATATGGCAACAACATCATGGGGAGCAAGCAGAACGAGGCAGTGTCCGAGGACCAAGTTCAAAGTTTTGTCAAGCAAGGCTTGTATAGCAAATCCAGCTCGCAGACACAATAGGCCTCCTCTTGCTACCGCATCCAGCCGACAGGAATAATATCCTATGGGGCGTAGGCTGATGCCGTGTGATTGGGTGAGTACACCTGCAGCATGTCCCAGACGTTCGGATACAAAGAGCTTGAGCGTTTTGTCGTAGGCTGGGAGCCCTAGCGCCTGAGATGGCACACTTGAGGGCCTCAAACTTAGATATTTCTTCAGGAGACATCTGGAAGGGGTCTGATTGCAGAGCATCAGTAGGAAGGCTTCTGGAATCCATGCTCTGCACTAGGAAATTAGTCCAAGGAAAATGACAGGTGTTGAGCACCACTGCATTTTGGGCTTTGGGGCTCTGCAGCCCTGGTTGGCAAGATAGCACAACAGGCTTTCTGAGGTGACTTCAACAGGGGGTAAGTCAGCTGCACAAAGGAGAAGGTCATCAACATGTTGGAAGAGAATCACTTCCGGGTGCTCCTCTTGTCATGTGTCAAGGATGATAGCCATAGCTTTTGCAAACTGGCTTGGAAAGTTCTGTGCCCCTTGTGGCACAACTGTTTAGGTATGTTGCCGTTTCTTTCCGTGGATGAATGCAAAAAGGTACCAGCAGGAGGGGTGAGGGTGGACACTGAAGAAAACGTTTGTAAGGTCCACCTCTGTGAGGTATTTTGCAGTCACAGGCATCCACAGTAGGTACCTGGTTCTCTTTTTAAGATTCTCTTCTTGGGGTTATTGTGGTTTCCGGGGCAATGAAGCGCCCTCTTTTAGCTTGACTGAAACTGGTGGCACCTTTAAGTGACCGTTGTCTTCCGGTCCTGTGGACCATAGGCACGCAGGGATTCTGTCAAGTACTTCCTGCAGTATTGAACTTGAAGTTTTTGCTTCATTAAGTGTCATCAGGAGAGGCAGAGAACACAAAGCAGATGAGTCTTCTAAAGATAGGGGAGTATGTAACTTCATCCCCCCTTCAGGCGTGTCCTGATTGAGGCCTGTAGTCTGGACAACACATCAGCTCCTAGTAGATTCAAGGGACATGTAGAGGACACCATAAATCTGGCAAGCAAATCAGGAAGTGGACTGGAGCGGGGCACCCCATCCATTCCTACGCAGGAAACATCAATAGTGGAAAGAAAAGAATTATTAGGCAGATTCACCGCCCTCAACACACTTTTGGCTGCACCCCTGTCAATGAGGAAAGTGGTAGGTTTTTCGTCTGGGACATCTTGGGGCTCTGCATTCTTTTCTGAAGTGACCCCGTTTCCCACAGTTGTAACAGGTGATCCTTTCCCTGGTATTGAGCAGTGGTGGTGGACTAGTGTAGGCGGGATCTTCGTCATGGGTTACCATGAGGGGCGTTGGTTTTTTACCTTTTTGATTTTCTATACCTCTGGTCACCAACAATAAATCAGACATTTTCATTGAATGGTATTCAGGGCGGGCCACCATCAGGCCTTTTCTAATATCCTCTCTGAGCCCTGAAACAAAAGCAGTTGATAACATGTGTGTGTGTGCCTTTATGAGTCTAGCATGATACTTCTTCACAGACTCCCCTTTATCTTGGGTAATATCTTGGATTGTGGTCTTCTGATCCGTCAACTTCTCCTTTGCCCAGTCGTGGAGTTGTGCACAGAACTCCACGCCTGAGGTGTAGGAAGTGGCACTTGTCAGGCAGGCATCATTGAAGGCCATCTGCATGACCGGCCAAAAGACATATCCTGCTTTGATTTGGCATAGGCTGATCAAGTCTCTCCAGGCAGCTGAGTAAGTTTCTTGTATCTGCACTATCCTGTGGTAGAAGGGAATTGGCTGCTTCTCTGGGTCAGGCAGACTTGTCACTAAGGCCGCTGCTTGTGATAGAGTAAAAGCGACATACATCACTGGTGCCCCTTCTGGTAACCGAGACTGTTGTTGGGGCAGGGGCTGGCAAGGGGCACTGTTCTTTACGGTTGCCAGCATGTGTTTGAGATCCTCTCGGAACTGTGAGTCCGGAGCCGGATTGGGGGTTAAATCAGTGGGTGGCCTTGCTGCCTGCTGTTGGGCTTCCCACTCAGACGCTTCTTCATCATTAACATATCCGGCCTGGGAATGTGATGCTCCCGTATTGGGGAAGACAGGTGTGTGGTATGAACCATCTTGGTTTAAAACAGGGAGGGCTGGGTACAGGCTGTTTAAGCTTACTGGGTGTACCAAGATGGCCGCCGGCAGGAAGTGCACTGGACTGGGTAGAAAGTGAAGGCATGGGTGCACTAAGATGGCCGCCGGGCTGAGTTGTCACAGTGGGTTGTGCTTGGGTGGTGAGAAAGGAGTGGTTGTTAGACGGAGGGCAGTGCTGTCCCTCCCCTCCTTTGTTTCAAGTTCCAACATATCATCAGCTCTGTGATACACATACATAATACAATCGCCATCTTTCTTAACTTCCTTTATCCAATTTTCTTTATCACACAGGATTTTTCTCCCTGTTTCTTCTGCAACATAACTTTCGTCACTTCTTTCAACTTTGTTAACTATTTCAACATCTTCTTCTCTCCTTCTTTACAATATCACTTTCTGTTTCTCGGCTAACGGCTTGAGAGGGGAATACATACAACCAAGGAGTTAATATTTTTCTCAGCGTTCTTATCAGCAAATTCCTTTCTCCGGTTTAGAGTTGTTCTGACCCATCTCCCCCTCCTCTCTCAGGGCCTCCTAAGACGTAACCAAGGTCTCTAACTCTGTTTTGTTCGTCTGCCGCAGTCTCGGCTGACGGTTTGAAGGGGGAATGAGGACAACTAATGGTTTGATAACCCTCCTCCCTGGCTCTCTGTTCTGTCACTTCGAGGGGCTGCCCAAACCCCCCTGTCACCGGGTAATGTACGTCTAATCTCAGTACAAGCACGTCAGGGGTAGTAGGGAGCAACGGCTTGTGACCCAACAGATCCTTCGGGTAGCCTCCTTCTCTGACTTTCACCAGTCCCCACCCCCTCTCATGTATAGCAAACAATAAACCACAAATACAATCACGACAGGACATTACACCTGCCACTCTTCGAACTGCAAAATTTCAGCAGGCTAAAATAACCACAAGGGCAGACCACCCTGCAAAATAAACCCGTTTATAGACGTTTGCTACAAGGGAAACAATCTCATCTCAGAGGCCGAAAGCTCATCTGGAGATGAGACTACCCATTCTCACATGTAGCACTCCAGGCTGCAAAGCCAGCAGCTGAAATTCCCCTCAAAGGTTCGTCGAACCTAGAGTAACCCGTCTATAACGTTTGCCACACGGGAAACAATCTCATGCCAGAGGCCGAAAGCTCATCTGGAGATGAGACTACCCATTCACACATGTAGCACCCTTAGACTGCTGAGTTTCGCAGCCCAAAGAATGGCAGACAGTGAACAAAAAATACAGTCAGCAGAAACCCATTGGCAGGTTCGTTAAAACAACCTCAGGCGAGGAAATACCTGCCTCTAAGACAGTCTCAGCATACCGACAGAATCCAGCCGTCAACCGAAAGATAAGAGAGTCGTACAGTGGTAAGAATATTAATCAAACTCACCGGTACTGTTAGGGCTGCGCAAACCCCCCTGTCTCATCAATCAGTTAACGCCCGAATGCTTGTCGCGGTATAACTTCGACTGTAGCCTGAGGTCCCGGGTTTCGGCACCATCTGTTATGGAAATGATTAAGAGCTCCAATCGAGCCCAAGGTTATCTGCTGCTGTCTCTAATTTGAAAAGTGTTGATATGCATGCATATAAAAGTAAACACTCTGAGACACGCTCAGCAGCATTACTGTTACACTTCTGATTTATTCAAGGCGGTGCTAATGTTTTATACACACAAATACGTCATTGCTATGTTAGTCTAATAGGTACATCTCATTGGTTAAGATAGTAAAGAAGATGGAGAATTTTCATAACGAGGTTTGGCTCTCTTTGGTTTTATCTCCAGTTCCGCGTTCTTCTGATGTGTGGGATGTAGGGGGTACCCGCCATCTTGAGAAAATATAGGAACAGAGCAAACCTGTATACTTATATAATGAGTAAGGAGAAAAATATGTATGCACATAAGAAAATAGACATTTTCAGATTACTATTATTATTATCTACATCACATTCCTTCACACCCTCCCATATTTTGGTTATATTCATGGACACAGAGGGGTTTCTCCACAACACCAGTCGCCGTAGTAATTTGGACCGTCGTGTCTGCATGAAGGGAGGTAAGAACGAAAACATTCTTATTATCCCTCCACTTCACAGCGAGCAAGTTATTACACTTCAAGCAGGCTCTCTCCCCCAGCCTAAGATGGGAATCTACAAGCCGCTGGGGAAAGCCCCGGCGATTAGGTCGCACGGTGCCACATGCTCCAATCTGTTGATCAAAAAGGTGACTAAAAAGTGGTACGCTCGTGTAATAATTGTCCACGTACAAGTGGTACCCCTTTCCGAATAAGGGTGACACCATGTCCCACACTATCTTGCCAGCGCTTCCTATGTAGTCAGGGCAGTTTGTCGGCTCTACGTGACTATCTTTTCCCTCGTAAACCATAAATCTACATGTATAGCCTGTGGCCCTGTCACAGAGCTTATACATCTTGACCCCGTATCTGGCACGCTTGCTGGGAAGGTACTGTTTGAATGACAAGCAGCCAGAAAACTTAATCAGGGACTCATCAACGCAGACAACTTGATGGGGAGTAAACAAGTCTGCAAAACGCTGGTTGAAGTGGTTTACGAGGGGCCAAATTTTGTAGAGCCGATCGTATCCAGGGTCTCCACGAAGACAGCAGAGTTCATTGTCATTGAAGTGCATGAACCGCAAAATCTGCTCGTATCGTGCCCTGGTCATGGAGGCAGAGAACAAGGGCATATGGTTAATTGGGTCAGTGGACCAATATGACCGCAACTCACTCTTTTTAGTTATGCCCATGTTGAGGGAAAGGCCCAGAAAGATCTTAAAGGGGTTGTAAAGGTAAAAGTTTTTTCACCTTAATGCATTCTATGCATTAAGGTGAAAAAACTTTTGACAATACCGCCGCCCCCAGCCCCCCCGTTTTACTTACCTGACACCTCGAATCTCCGCTGCTCGCTCCCGTCTTCTCTTTTGCAGCTCAGCCTGGTCGCTGATTGGCTACAGTGGATGGATTGAAAGCAGCGCAGCCATTGGCTCACGCTGCTGTCAATCACATCCAATGACGCGGCGCGGCGGGGGGCGGGGCCGAGTGATACAGTGAGCGGCTATAGCCGCCGGCTGTATCACGGGAGCGCGCCCGCAATAACTAACCACCATGCGAGGGAGCTCGCATTAAGGTGGTTAGTGCTTGCGGGGAGGAGCTGAAACAGCCGCCGAGGGACCCCAGAAGAGCAGGTTCAGGGCCACTCTGTGCAGAACGAGCTGCACAGTGAAGGTAAGTATGACATGTTTGTTATTTTTTTTTTTTTTTAAATTTACCTTTACAACCCCTTTAAATTCAGAGACCGTAATTGGTCTCCAATCTCTGGCAAGGGAGGACTGGGGAATAGTGGCGATGTGTTGACCAGCGTATAAATTGCTTTGGTCCACAACAGATCTATAGAGATCTTCTGTGAAAAATAGCGAATAAAAATCCAGTGGCGCAAAATCAACTGTTTCCACCTGAATGCCGGGTTAGCCAGTGAATGGAGGAAGTACGGGTGCTGCAGAAGTGGTGGGTTCCCAATTCAGATTGGCGAATGCAGCAGGAAGGACACTATGGGCACGACGGGCCTGTGTTCGTCTTCTTGGTGGCAGCGGGACACTACTAGTGCTTGCCACCTCGCCAGCTTGAACTGCACTTATGGGACTCGCCACGTCACCACGTGATACTGCAGTGCTGGATGTACGACCAGGGTGTACTAGGCCGCTGGTGCTTGCCAGTTCACCAGAAGGAATAGCGGCGCTAGTACTGCTCTGCTCCATACGAGGGACCTGCGCTTCTTGCACTTCAAGGACAGAAGAAGAAGATTGGGGTCTGGTACGCCTAACCTTAGCAGGGACCACAACTCCGTCGTCAGAGCTATCCGTCATGGAGCCGCTGTCCTCTACAGGATCGTATTCTGAGCATGAATCTGACAGATGAGTGACTTCCTCTTCACTATCTGTCATGCTCAGAAACGTGTAGGCCTCTTCACTAGTGTACCTTCGATTTGCCATTTTGGGCTCTAAATTTAGGGGTACACTAGTGAGACTCACAGGCAAAAAAGCTCCTGACTGTTAGCGACTGATTCAAAACGCTACCAAAAAACTGTTAGCGATCGCAGGGATCAGGCCTGACACTGCGAACGCTGCAGTTATGTGTGCTTAGTGTTTTGTAAGTGTCAGTGATCAATCAATACTGCACTTGGGTGGGCTGGGCAGGGCTGGGCCGAGGGGCAAAACGCAGGTGCTAGCAGGTATCTGGGCTGATCCCGCTAACACTGTGTTTATGGGAACCCTAAACTGCTGGGGATGCTAGTATAGATCTGATCGGA